>NW_015558618.1:407915-423382 GCF_001515605.1 Sinocyclocheilus anshuiensis | reverse complement strand
CCAAGATGTAGATGAGTTTGTTTCTTCATGGGAACAGATTTGGAGAAATGTAGCAGTACATCACTTGCTCACCAATCGATCCTCTGCAGTGAACTTACAGCTTTTCACTTCACAACACATTAATTGATGGACTTGAGTTGTGTGGATTACTTGTGGATTATTGTGATGTTTTTATCAGTTGTTTGGACTCTCATTCTGACGGCACCCATTCACTGCAGAGGATCGATTGGTGAGCAAGTGATATAATGCTAAATTTATTTTTTGGGTTAACTATTTCTTTAATTATACTGGCGGATTAGTTGACTTGCTGTTCTGACAACCCACAAACTAGTCAATTTAAAAAAATATATATAATTTTTACACATTCCTTCTTAATACAGGTAAACCATCAACACAAGACATTCCTGCATTGCAACCAAGCAGCAGAGATGAGCGCATTACCCAGGCTGTAAAGAATGCCTGAAAGAATGCGCACATCAAGCGCTAAGTCTTAATCCTGAGAAACAGTGACTGATCACAGCTTTGGAAAACATATCCCGTCAAAAAAATGAGAAAAGAGCTTTTATCAGCTTCTTTTCCTCAAGAATTCCTCCACAAACAAAACCAAACATCAGTTTCAGCCCATTGGCAACGGCTCTCAGGGGATTGATGGACAACTCACAGGAAGTTCAGAGAGAAGCACTGGCTAGTGTGTAACTTTTCGGACTGGACAGTGCCAGAACTCTGGAGCGAGAGACTAATTCTCTTAGCGGGGTGTTGTGTTTGGCACGGGGACCTGGAGCAGACGGATAAGCCTCGACACGTTGCTCCTCGCAGGGAAGGCTGCCCTGAGAGGAAGCAATCTTTAGCACTGTCCAACAGACCCAACGAGCCATCTAGACGGAGAACGACCAATATGGGGTTTTCAAACATTTTAAAACCCATTTTATAACCTGAAACCTCCTCACAAAGAAAATGGCAAATTAATCAGTCTCTATTGTAATTTAAACTCAATAGTCAATAGTTTTATAATAGGGCCTTTCGCACCGCGGGAACCTTTTCATAGTACCTGAAGTGCAGGCACTTGTAGCAAATGTAGCACTGCCAGTTGTCGTTGGAGATTCTTAGTCCTCCTTTCCGTTCTTTCAATCGCTTTACGTATACGTCGACTTTCCATGTCCATTATTGTGAAACCCGCGAGACACAACAAAAACACAGCTCCGATCACAGCGTCCTCCATCCTCCTGTTGTTAATGTTGTTCTTTGTTTCCGTTGTTGAACGCCACGTACAAATGACGACGCTGTCGACCGGCTTACGTCATTTCCTAGTACACACTGTCGGTGCGAATGCAACCCTTTAAATTGTACTGGGAAATAGTTCGCGCAAAATCGTCCCAGTACTTTAGTACTGTACATTTAGTTCTGGAACTAAAGCGGTGCGAAAGGCCCTATTGTGTCATTGTTGGTGGTGATTTGATCATAAAAGTGGTCGTTCATCACTGTACACAGTCCCTCAAAATTTGTATTTCAGATAAAATGTTGTAAAGTTGTGTTGCATCTCAGAGCTGGTTGGTTTGGTTCAAGACTTAAAACTCTTTATTAAAATAATGTTTTTTAATATTTGAGGAGAAAATGAATTGGAAATATACCCATGTCACTAGACAAAATGAATAAGTGGTCACTATCGCTCATCCTAGCGATTCCCGTGTTTTTGCAGTCAGATTTTATTGTTCACATTTTTTAAACAGATGGATGAATCTCATTTTTAGAAGCATGTATCTAAATTATAATAATAAAATATAATGACAGCAAATCTACGACGTTGTTTTAGTGCCATGTAAAATAGTCAGACAATTTTGAGAATAAAGTCAAAATTACGAGAATATAAATCGTAGAAATATGAGATTAAAGTTGTAATATTTTGAGAATAAAATTGTTGCATTATGAGATTAAAGTTGTAGTATTTCAAGAATAAAGTCGTAGTATTAATATTAGAGAATATTAGATATTATTAGAGAATAAAGTAGTATATTGCATGAATAAAGTCAATTAAAGTGAATCAACTTTAATCTCATATTGCTATGACTTTATTCTCGTAATTTTGACTTTATTCTCAAAATATGACTTTAATCTCGTAATCTTAGATTTATTTATTTATTTTTATTTTACATGGTACTAAAATGCTAGTAAAAATCAGACATGCACTAAATTTCTGAAATTAAATAGATATTTTGCTCCATTAAAATCCCGATTTTACATGCAAATATGCAAAATTAGTAGATTTTGCAGCTAATGCCAAAAATAGTCAAATATTGTCAGATTAATTTGCCTGGACAATATTCAGTTCATCACATGTTAGAGCAGGTTTTTTTAATCAATCTTAACAATGTCAGCAGTGATGTATTTTAGCTTGAAGGAGTTCATAACAGCTGTGTGTACACACAAAACCCTTATTTAGCTATGAAAACATTTTTGTGAGGAAAACTATCCTATGGATAGTGACTACACAAGGGGAATGTGGGAACATACTGCAGTACAATGAAATCTAATAACAGGACAGCAAAACCATAATGAGGGGTAAAATTAAGCACCAATATGAGATTGAACATTTACAAAAAATGATTATGGAATTTATTGATCAACAAGTGATGCTTGAAACTTTGTGTTAATATATTTCACTACAGTGTAAATAGCTTTTCCAGTTACATTAGTATCATCAGCAGATTTAATCAAATCAATAGTATTATAAGTATATATACTGGTATTGGTACCAACTACTGAAACGTAAGTACCGTGAAAACACTAGTATGAACTGAATTAAAAAAAAAAAAAAATTATGGATTAAAAGTGTCATGTGATTGACCCAAAACTAAATTACGACTGTTTTTGGTACAAGAAACCTTGACTGCCATTAAGTAGACTTTGGGGAAAAATATCAAATGCTATAAAAGTGTTTAAATACTTCAGAAGATTTACTGCAAAATTCCAACTTTAGTTTCTCATTCCTTCCCTCAACAAATACACTCACTTTTTCTCTCTCTCTTCCTTCCAAGGTCAATATATAATCAAGCTGTGTCGTCCACTGTTACCGGGTTCAGTCCAGTGTCTCTAAGGACACATGAGCTGGTTCTGCAACTGGGGCTCCAGAGCACACCAAGCATGCAGTATATTGAGCGTATACTTCCTTCCCACCTGCGAGAGCGAGACCATCCATTAGAAGAGCGACAACGTTTCAGCTGTTCTGATTTTCCACCGTTGGCTCCGCCGGGACCTGCTCTTAAACCACGCGGACTCAAACTGACAGCCCTGGAAGCTCTGGAAAATGTGCGACTATTGCGCAGCTTTACATCCTTTTGGTCTTGTGAAATTCCCACAGTGGAGGTTCATACTGTGTTTAACGTTCTTGCAAGACCTGTGTAAGTCATCTGTGGCGTTATGTAGCCTGATTACATAGAAATAAATTCCAATGTGCACTGTTAGCTATTTCAAAGGCTGTTATAATCTGACACTACTGACACTGAAATTCAAAATGGATTACATTCAATATTCCATTTCCATATGACAAACTAAATATACAATTTGTAAGCACTGTAATACATTTATCCAAAGCAACTAACAGTACACACTCAGTACAAGGACAATCCTCCAGAAACATTCTGGTTAAGGCCTTGTTCAAGAGCGCAGTGATGATGAGCTTTGACCACACGAGATGCCCTTTCCCAGTTTTTCAAATGGGAAAATGATTCAATGGAAATACTTCTTGAGTTACAGGCATGCACACTTTGAAAAACAAAAAACCAAAGGGCTTTTCATACTGTGCTTAACCCTGGGTTATCAACATTCTTCTAAACCCTGTTTTTAACCCCGGGTAAAGATGCGTTTCACACTTGTAATTTAGATACGGGGTTAGCACCGTTTTTTAGCAGCGCTTCCGCAGTGTTAACCCCTGGATTTCAGTGCAAAACATGTACAGATTGAAACCATGTGGCGTTAGAATGCTAGAACACCTAGATGCTTAGCAACCGTAAGAAAATCGTGTGCCTCATATTCACATGATTTGGAGGGTCACGGAAACACAGTGCATTGTAGAAACAGTTGTTTCAGCATTTTAAGTGAAAAATGTGAAATTGTGACAGAAAAAATACCTATATAGTCCACCGATAATGCAATAATACGAGGAAGTGCAATGCTAGAGCCATTGCAATGCTAGAGCAAATATGCAAATAAGAACATTATCCTGGGGTTACAGTATGAAACATCAGTTTATGAATACACAAAATTAATTGTTAACCCTGGGTAAATTGCGAGCACTGTGAAAAATGAAGCAAGATAACCCAGGATTTACTATTTCAAGTGTGAAAAGCCCAAAAAAGAGATTATTTTCCCATTTTTGAACTGTTACGATTGGCATATTATGCAGCAGGGATTGCTAAAGTCAACAGGTTTTTACTAATATACCTAAAAAATTAAATAATGATGCTGCCATCTTTTTCAAGTTATTTTCCCCCTCCTGTAATTTAGCTACAAATCTCAAAGTGAAAATTGTCATTTTGGCCCCCCTCTACAAAACGGTGCATTACTAAGTAAATATTCATCCATTACAATATTTTAGCTTTCTACAGAAAACAAAATATTAACAAAATCAAACATTTTTGTTAACAGAGTTTCTGAAGTTTGATTGATTGACATGGAATTGACCGAGTGCTGAGAGAGAAACTATAAATCACCACCGTTTTAAACACAAAAACAGCATTGGCAGCCAATAGCCGAATGAAACTTTTGGATCTTTAATAGAAGTCTAACAGAGAGCATGTTAATCACTGCATGCAGCGTCGCTGAGAACACATGATGCTTAAACACGTGTGAGTCAGTAACCATAACCAACCATCATCGCTTGCTGATATTATTAAAAATGGAGCCGCTGTTATTTGAAGATGATGAAACAGATCACTGGTGAAAAACATTACGAATCACACTTGCATCATAGCCGTGGAATCTTGTGGTCCGCTTTTCAAAACATCTAAAAATGACCCCACCATTCTTAGCTCTTCTGCTGCATAAGCACAAAATAAACTGTGACATCTATACAACAAATATGTAGACAACAGACTGAAGGATTGCTCAGTGCTACATCTGCTTGAGATATTGAGATACACTTATTTTAAAGTGCTCAAACATAACATTTCGGAGGGATGAAAAGTCTAACAATTGCCTGAGACGTGTCTACATTGCCCATGTCACTCTTTTCTCCTATGTTTCAGTGATTAATTTGTGGCCAAAAACAACATATCATGTACGAGCTGCAGATACTATGAGTTTGCTTTAAACAGCAGCACATGTTTTCATGTGCAACATAGTTCTGGAATGCTAAAGAACTGCATTGGGAACGACATGACAAGCAGAACCAGTTGTTTGGGTTTGAAGCACTGAAAGTGTGAAGTCATTTTTCATATGGCTTCTTTTCTGTATAACGCCGTATTCATGTTACAGTAAATAATGGAGTTTTGCTTAAAAAAATGACACCTTGCTGCAGAGGTCAGGTCACCGTGTTATTTTAGTATTATTTATTATATATTATTATAGTATTTATTCATATTTTAAGAATAAGCTTTTTTCATTTTTATTTTAGTCATTTTTTTACATGCTTTTGCCATTTTTATTAGGTTTTGTTTCTTTTAGATATTTCTAGTTAGCCTTATTTTTAATTCAACTTTAGTATATTTAAATACTGTAAATATTTTAATTTTGTTTTAATTAATTTTTATTTCAATTTGAGTAATTAAAGGGATAGTTCACCCAAAAATGAATGTGGATAACCAAACAGTTGATGGTACCCACTGACTTCCATAGAGGTTGTATACACAAACATGTTTTCATAAACTGCTCAAGGGGGACACAACCCAGTGACCCAGAAATGAATCTGTCAGAAGTCTAAATGAAACAGAGCAGAAGTAAAAGTCAAGTAAGAAACAACTAGCAATAGCTGCAAAAAGCATGAGGAAAACATAGACACAAACTGCAATGCAGTATCACCAGAACCCATCTTAAAAATGTATACAAAGCAGAAATCCAGATTCCTCCTGTCCACAAATAGGACACACAAAACCTAGTACTTCCAGGGTTCTCTTCTCTCCATTAAGCAATGTTATTATGTGTAGTTTTGTCATTGGATGATGGGAAATAAGCAGCCACAACAGAGCTGCTTTTATATAACTTAGAATACATTTAGAAATGCACAAAGCCATAAGCAGCCCCTGTGCTAGACTCTAATTCCTGAACAGTTTTAATGCAGCTAACAGCACTCCAGGAATAGGCAATATGAATTCCCAACTTATTTTACTTTGGTAATGTGATGTATTCCTGAGTGAGAGAGGATATTCAATAACAATAAACATATGCATGACAGGGCTTGATTTTATCCATTGACTGGATGGTGAAAAGTGGTTTCTGTATGACAGGTGGTTGAAAAATAAGAGATAAAGACATTTCAAAGGCAAAGCAAGGTATTTCCTTTTAATGAAGGATCATAATTTCTTTTTATTTAGAGTAATGGACACTGATGAATCATTCACAATAAATCTAGGAGTTTGTATAAAGTAAAGTTCAATTTTAAAGTAACGTTCAATTTTGATGTCAGGCTGACTTTAAACTCTTTGCAAAAAGCTGTCTTTATAATCCTGTAACAACAGGCTATGGATTAGAATTAGGGATGCTCCGATATTAAGCCGGTGATCATTTTCATGTTATGGCCGATAATGGATGAATGGCTAAAAAAACCAATTTGTCTAAATAAAAAAAATGTAAAAATAAAACCAATCATTTTTAAATGCTACAGATCATTTTAGGCTTTACAAAATCATATCATGTAAAGTGGATATTAATTTTAAGATTTGCTAAAGATTACATTTAACATTAGTGTTTTTGAATTATTATTATTTTTTTAAGTTTAAAGCTGTGTCTCCAATTGAAGGCAGATATATCTCCAGTATCCAGTAAGTCAATAGCCGGGTTTCCATCCAAAGTTGCAAATTTAACTTATGCACAAAATTGGAATATCACATAAATCATTTGCAAATAAAGCACAATTTCCATCCAACAAGTCAAAGAGAACAAAATCACCACTTCATGATAAACTGAAAAGCAAGAGAAGCCACTGAATTTTATAATTTTTATATATAATAAATTACTTGCACCTCAAAGCGAGCAGACGAAACACGATAAACGTGGTCATTGCTTTCGCAGTTGGATGCCGTTCTGGGAGGCAATCACATAGAAATACTTTGATGACAGACTTTGGCTCAGGCATTGCACAATGACCAAAACAACATTTGAGATGCTGTGCAATGAGATCGGTCCGCTGCTTAGTCAAGTTATCCCGTCCCATCGCTCAAAGTCACATGACTTCTTTGATGCACATGGAGGAATTTATTCGGCAAATGCGTTTCCATCTACCATTATTCGCATGAACTCTTTTTCGCACAAGTCAAAAACCACCTCAAGCAACCATAAAAACTTTTTTGCGACTTAAGAGATTTAAAAAAAAAAAAAAAGTCAAAATTTTGTGTTTGCATCACTCGTTTCTGATGCGATACTTCAAAATGCGCATAAAAACAGGGTGATGGAAACATAGCTAATGAGGCCACAGGCCTAATTGTCATTTAAGGTGTCAGAAGATGACCCTTAAAGGGTTCGTTCACCCAAAAATGAAAATTAGGCTGTGTTTTACTCACCCCAGAGCCATCCTAGGTGTATATGACTTTCTTCTTTCAGACGAATCCAGTCGGAGTTATATAAAAAATTGTCTTTGATCTTTCAATCTGTTTCATGGCACTCAGTGGGTGTTGCATGCATCAGTCCAAAAGAAGCACCCATTCATTAAAAAAAAAGCGTCTTACACGTCTCCAGGGGGTGAACAAAGGACTCCTGTAGCGAATCGATGCGTTTAAGAGATTTAAAAAAAAAAAAAAAGTCAAAATTTTGTGTTTGCATCACTCGTTTCTGATGCGATACTTCAAAATGCGCATAAAAACAGGGTGATGGAAACATAGCTAATGAGGCCACAGGCCTAATTGTCATTTAAGGTGTCAGAAGATGACCCTTAAAGGGTTCGTTCACCCAAAAATGAAAATTAGGCTGTGTTTTACTCACCCCAGAGCCATCCTAGGTGTATATGACTTTCTTCTTTCAGACGAATCCAGTCGGAGTTATATAAAAAATTGTCTTTGATCTTTCAATCTGTTTCATGGCACTCAGTGGGTGTTGCATGCATCAGTCCAAAAGAAGCACCCATTCATTAAAAAAAAAGCGTCTTACACGTCTCCAGGGGGTGAACAAAGGACTCCTGTAGCGAATCGATGCGTTTTTGTAAGAAAAATATCCATATTCAAAACGTAATAATCACTTTAATCTAGCTTGCGCAAAGCCGACCTCATACGTCATCCGCCCGGAACTGCTTCCGTTTACAACAGTGAGCGCAAGCTAGATTCAAGTGATTATTACGTTTTGAATATGAAACGTTATAAAACGAAAATTACAGAAACACATCGATTGAGCCGTGTGAGACACTTTTTTTTAATGGATGGGCACTTTTTATTGAACTTCTTTTGGACTGATCCTAGGTGTATATGACTTTCTTCTTTCAGACGAATCCAGTCGGAGTTATATAAAAAATTGTCTTTGATCTTTCAATCTGTTTCATGGCACTCAGCGGGTGTTGCATGCATCAGTCCAAAAGAAGCACCCATTCATTAAAAAAAAAGCGTCTTACACGGCTCCAGGGGGTGAACAAAGGACTCCTGTAGCGAATCGATGCGTTTTGCTCTGGGGTGAGTAAAACAGCCTAATTTTCATTTTTGGGTGAACTAACCCTTTAAGATTTTGTCACGCATGCATTGAAGTTGGCTGATGGTCTGTGATGTGTCACCAAAGTGTGGAGGTGAAGAACCTGAAGAGCTGAGGTAGTCATTGGGACAGAATCTAGAAGAAATGTGAAACCCAGTGACACACTGACAAACACATCATCAATACAAGACCTTTGCACTCAGTTATGACCTCAACCCATAATGCAACCTCACAGTTTCAAGAATCCATATGGCAAGAGGAATTTCATTCCTTTAATAAAGTCCATGACCTGCTCAAAGTGAACAACAATTGAGAGACTGCAGACATGAAGTCAAAACTTGGATGACCAATTCGTCATGGGTTGCCTCGAGATTTTCATATGGGTTTTTTCAAATCTATGAGTAAAATAAGATCTGTGGTAAACTTTTCTTGGATGTTTTGATGTGCAACGTAAACTGAACACAACAAACTTTCTTAGTTACTTATTACGAACATACATTTTTGTCACTTTTTGTTAAAACTGCTTCAAAATTTGCATTTTCAGTGTGGGTGTGTATTTATGCTGTAGAGCAAAATTCAAGTATCATCAAGGTCCTCCTTTTACTCATATATTGAAAAATCCCAATATAAAAACCCATAGGAAAATCTTGAGGGAATCCATTGTGAATTAGTCTTCTGGGTTTTTGACATCACGGCTCCAGCACTCAATGCCAATTAAGGCCATTTCAAATTTTTCTTCGTTTTATTAAACCGCCTCTTTCAAAGTACAACCGGCATATAGTCAAAGATTTTATCAAATCTCACAAATTCAAATTTTATTAATCACTCTAAGCAAATAAACATGGCTAGCTGTTCAGACTCTTCAATATGAGCAACAATGAGCCCTTTATAGTAAAGATATGGGTGTACAACCAAGATTAACAGGGTTTTTTCAACAGATATCACTGTCATGAATCACTAGACTCATGATGTGCGCCTAAGGGAAAATTGCCTTCAGCATTGTGTAGGACCGGATAAGGAGTCTCCTGCCAGAGTAGCGACAATGTACACCTTCATTGTGTCAATAGACTGAGAAGATACAGGAGATTGCTTCACAGGCTTCATCTTGATAATAGAAGTCACTGCCTTCAGGATCTGACCATTCTGGTTTCTGTTATTTCTTCTGTTGCACTTCTGCGCTACTCTTTTGTTCTTCCACAGAACACAAAATAAGTTATTTTGAAGAATGTTTCAATAGCCTAGTTTTTGTGCACATAATGAAAATCAATGGGGTCCAAAATGACACTGGAGCCCATTAACTTCCATTGTATTGACTGGGACATTCAGCAAAATATCTATGTGTTCCACAGAAACAAAGAAATTCATACAGTTCTGGAATGACGCGAGGATGAATAAATTATGACCTAATTTGTTTTTCTTAGAACCATCCCTTTAAGGACTAACTGAGCTTGAACTAAAGCCTGACATCAACAGATCAACAGACAGCGATACCTCTAAAGAGATTAACCAATCCAAACGTGGCACAATGAACAAGTGCATTACTCTGTCTGCATGCTTCACTAATCTTCAAAATGTGTTGTGCGAGACACAGCATGTAGACAGTCCAAGAAATGGGTAATCCATTGGAATGAAGTACAAATTGCCCAATATGTTTATTCTGAATGGGGCAGGCATTATGTCAATGGACACTAGCCTGATTGTGGAGATCAATGACCAATAAACTGCATGTGGAGACCTCAACACAAACTAGATGAAGAAAATGTGCTAGACAGGTTGTGTGTCAAAGTAATAAAACATGTTGCAAGAATTCTAGATTATTATACCAATCATTATTACAAAGCCTGACAAAATTCCATAAACACATATTCCTTTTGCTAACTACCAAATATTTCACACAGCAGACCAGAGTGACATCTCAATTTGATGTGCTGCTTTGAAGTTCTTCAGTGGCACTGGCATGGTTTTGACATGAAACAGGACGTCCTGGTATTCCCAGCATGTGCTTGAAGCCACGGTGGAACAGCATTCACAAGAAAAACAGTTCTTTGAGTTTGAACTTTACTACAAGCCTTTCTTCATCTTGGATCTGATTTATGGTGAACGCTTGGGTACTGACTGTCTGTGGAAACCTGAATGTTGGCTTGTCAAATAAATCTAAGTGTAATGACAAAAATATTGAGGGTCAATATGGGTCAATGACGTGATGCAATTAAATACACCTCTTTTATGATAAGAATGTCTTTAATTTCTGAATTAAATTTATTCTGATATTTTAATAAATTAGGGTGGTACAACTGTCCTGATATTATAATGGGGAAAAAAAGTCTCACTCAATGAATGACATTTTTGAAAGAAAACAAATTTAAGCATAGTTTGGCATGATCTTTAATAATTATTTCTTTAAAAATATATATATTTTAATCAGTGGTTATTTAACACTTGTTGGCCAATTTCAGGTCATGTGGGGCAACCAACATGAAGGAAAAAAAACAGCACAGTGTGTCAACACTAATACATCTCATCAGATTATTTGACATTTTATAACAAGGCAAGGCTAGTTAAAAGTGTCCCTATTGTTCCATTTTGAATATTTCCTTTCATGCAGTGCGTAATGTAGCTGTATAATATAATGGAATAGAGTCATGGGATTTAATAAATCAAATCAAGAAATCGATGTGTGCGAAATCAAGTCGCTGGGATATGGTAAGCAAATGTTTCATTTGTCTTCTATGGATATTGACTGTTCGTCAGCGTGTGATTTTGAATAGCAGGCCATTCCTGTGAAACACACGCAGAAAAAGGCAGGTAACCACCTACAAGCCAAAAAGCCTATTGCCATGGCGGCCAGTCTCTGCCAATGATATCAGCTCATACTGGTTTACACATAAGGAAGCAGAGGAAGTAATAATAATGACTGTTCACAAAAGCTGATGCTGGAGAGAGCAGATTACATCCTGCTGACATTTGTGACAGAATGAGGTTGTATGATTATGAAAGCAGGTGTATTGATTCTGGAATGGAGATCATGGCCTGTTCAAAGAAATACAATAGATTTAGACTAACTGGAACAACTGAATGTGATTGGTCAGCTGAGGCATTCAAATGAAAAATAATATATTTATTTACAGTATATAGATATCAGGGATGCACGTTAACTTTTTTCGCACATAGCACAGAGCTTGAAAGTTTTGTAGCACAGGCAACAAATTTGTTACCATCTCTGAAAACAACCACAAGTTGTGCAGTTCATCGCTTAAACTGGCATGTGACTGTCAAAGGACATTAATATTCCAAACAAATCCAAATTAACAAGAGATGTTTTCAGACAAACATTTTCGTTATTTGCCAAAAATGAAACATAAATCCCTTATACGGACAAAGGTATCCGGCTATCGCTGTAGCTGAATAAAATGCAGATAGAGACGTTTCAACTGATGAAACAAGTCAACAAACATGCGAGTGTGGTAACATATGGTTAATCTGTGTTCTTTAAGCGCCTCGGGTATTTATTATAAGAATAAAGTATATTTATAACGCAGTGCTAATCGACATAGCCTTTATCACTGTATAGAATACTATTAAATATTATGATTTTTGCCTCATTCTGATATGAAACCATCACAAAAGGAAGTTATTTCAAACACTCGACTGACATTATGAAGTGAATTTGGACTAAAAAGGTCATTAAAGGTTCTCTTTGTTTAACAACAGGTTTGTAAACAGGCTCACACACACACACACATATATATATATATATATATATATATATATATATATACATGCATACACATATATTTTATATTGCATATTTTTTTCTGCACATTTTTTCTAGAAAAAAAGCTACGTTATCTCAAGGCTTATTTTTTTCCAATTTATATTGCCTATATACACCGAACAAAATTATAAACGCAACACTTTTGTTTGGCCTTTTGTGTACATAGAAAAAGTCTTAGATCTTTGAGTTCAGCTCATAAAAAATGGGGGCAAAAACAAAAGTGTTGCGTTTATAATTTTGTTCAGTGTACATTACAATTTACAAACAATGAGAGAGTTGCCATGATTTATATACAGCATTTCTTATTTTTCCATCTATTCAACCACTACAGAGTAAACTTAGGAGCAGCAAAGATCAGGTGGCGTGCTAAAGGACAACATTTTTTGCGTGCATTATGGCAAAACCCTCGTATCATGTTCTCTGGTTCCTTGTCATCTTAACCCATACATTCTTCTCACGCATTCCACTCAGCCGATTAAGAAAACCCATCCATTGGAAACACATGCTGTGTTCCAGGGTCACGACCCCATAACTGTCTGTTTCCCTCACTGTAGGATCCCAGAGAAAAGTGGTCGTTTCCTCTAACTATAGTGACCATACAGAAAATATACTGTTGTGCCACTCAGTGAAAGCATTTGAGAGTCTGTCTAAAAGGCCATGGCTTGTTTGTAATCTTCTGAGCTTGTTTTCACACAGTGCTGAGTGTGCTGTCAGGTGTAACAACAGCATGAATTAAGTTTGTCAGAACGGTTTACTCAATTCACCCTCTGAGACAATCTTGATTTTGTTGTTTGACGGCTCTGTTTTAATCCACAGAGGAAGTAATGAGGCTTATTGTAAACCAGCCACACGCATCAGAGTGAAACCTTGACCTTTGTTGGCCACTGTGTGTAAACGTGCACATTTCTGTGAAAAGCAGCTGTGACAGGAGTCGTCACATGCCTGTTCTACAACATTGTCAAAGAAGAGGCCGCTGGCGGTCATGGGGTAAGACTGAATGAAGGGTATTGTGACAGGTGTGCGAATGACTTCACTTTTGAGTTTGTGAAAAGGCAGCCTGTGGTGCAAAACTGTTTGCCACATGCTGTTGCACTTACATTCACTGACAAAGCTTTCTTGAAAACACATACACAAAAGCAGACCTCACAATAGAGGGCCAGTCTTCAACAGGGCCAACAGTTGGGGTGGGAATATTTAGGCACATCACGATCCGATCCGATTCCAATTCAGGGAATCATGGAAGGTAAAACATTGAAATACATAGGGCTGCCCCCAACTCAAGACTTTTCTAGTTAACTAGTCTCTTATTCACGCCATTAGTTGACTAAACACACATTTATATTAATTACTTACAAATACTACTATGTTTTCTGAGTCAGTGTGGGCTGCAAAGATGAAGTTGACGACTCTGACGCGCCAGCTCTGCAGTACAGCGCATCGCCTTTAGAGAGAAATGTACCTTTATTATGGATTACATAATGAGAGAATTTTTGTTTTTGATTTGAATTGGTTCATTTAAAAGTAGACATTTCCGTTAACGATCTGTCCATCACGGACATAGTCAGTTCTTTTTTTTTTCTGCAACTAACCGACTAATACAATTCTGGTCAACTAAGCCTCTTCTTGTCGATTAACATTTAGTCGAACATTAGGGTGGCAGCCCTAGAAATACACAGTTTATTATAAATACACAATTTATCTTACACACCTGCATGCTTGAAGAACATACTTCATCAACGGTCTAGACAGGAGTTTTTTATTTAATTGAAGGAATGCTATAAAAGAATAGGAATTCAGACGCAACATTGTCCCACCTAGATGCCTGTATTTCAATCAGCCGATTGTAATGTATGCAATAATCTCCTTTGTGCAGTATGTACTGCAGTCACACCTGATTCCCCTTAATACTCCGCTCTGATTTGTCCTGATCCTGCCTGCAGGTTGAAGCATGTAGAAACTATGTCTACACCTCCACCTTTCCTAAAGCTGACAGCCTGCTTGAATGAATGAGATCATTTTGGTTCCTGCCTCCTATTCTCAGTCTCCACGTCCCAGTTTCGCAGTTTTATACAACAGCAGCCCAGCTGTCTATCAGCATGTCTACATACACACTGCCAGTTCTATTCTGTTCGTTTTTTGGCTGGAGTGACTCAGTGGAGGATCATGTTTTGTGTGAAACTGAGTATTCCTCCAGGAGTTGACCGTTTCTGTAGATGCTCCAGTAAATTTATAACTGCAAATCGTGATTTTTAGAGGAAACTAGACAGAAATTCCTTTGATAGTCTATAGGAAATGTCTAATACTTAATTTAGACAAATGAGTAACTTTACTGTAAGAGGCAAAGCTAAAACTAAATCTTATGAGTGATTGCCACCAAAAGCAGAAATGCTGTCTTTAAAGGTGACATGTTCAGAATAGAATACTAGCGTACTGCATATTAAGTATACATTGCATACTCACTGCAATTTTTTAAACAGTATGTGAAAAAAGTTCTTATTAACCAATCATAATCTTTTCAAACAGTAGCATGCTATATTGTCACATATCCTCATCACATTGCATGTTTAATTTTGCTACTAAATTCAGTTTAGTTCAAGTTATTTTACATTTTAGAACTTATTTTGTGTATAATAATCACAGTAAATGATGAGTAAAATGATTGCATGTTAGTATGTTTTGCTAACTTTATTCGGTTCTTAAAGGGGTCATATGATGCTTTTTTAAAGATCATTATTTTGTGTATTTGGTGTAACAGAATATGTTGACATGCTTTAATGTTCAAAAAACACATTATTTTTCAAATACTGTATATTATTGTAGGTCCTCTATGCCCCGCCTCTCTCAAACGCTTAGTTTTCTACAAAGTCCCACC
>NW_015558618.1:406457-407811 GCF_001515605.1 Sinocyclocheilus anshuiensis | reverse complement strand
CAGCTTGTAACACTCCAAAGAGAAAGGAAAACTTGAAATCGCATCATATGACCCCTTTAAAACAACAGCATTAGCCTCTCTGCTGCCCCCACCAGGTCTGGAGCTGGCATGGCGTTTACGTGACTTTACCACAGACTGAATAGTGCACAAGGGCCAGTTCCAATACCTAAACTTGTGGCATGCGACAGGAAGTAAGCGCACAAGACTGTCCTGGGAATGCTAAATGTCTAAGCTCAGTGCCCTTGATGCACAATAAATCCTAACTATTTATTGGGTGCATCCCAAATCTTACATGTACTTATGCGCTATTTTATGTCATTTTGTAGTACAAATAGTGTGATTAGTGCATTCACACTGAAAATTCCAGAAAGAAAAAAAAAGTGGACTTTAAATACTCGGATGATGCACTTAAATAACCGGGGAAAAAAACAAAGCGTGGAATGTTGGACACTTTATGCACCTAATTGACCCTTCGCCAGGAGTTTGATTGACAGGCAATCTAACCAATCATAACAGCGAATCTGCCCTTTTTTTCCGACAAACAAACCAGACAGGAGAGTAGATTAACGTCGGCAGACTTGAACTTGAAAATGGTGTGTCTTGATGTTCATTCATGTTTATTTTGTGCTAGAACTAGTAAAGAGGAAAAGATGATCGGTTCACATGCTGCTTGAACTGAGGCGCTACAGTGATCTGACACACATTAAAGAGCCACAAAATGGTATTTGAATGGTTTGAATTTGGTTTGAATTTTTTTTTAAATGACCAAATTTAAAAGCTGAGACTTGTTTCATACCAAAAGTAACCTGTTCCGTCTTGTCTGTCAGTGTGTTGTCAGTGTCCACCTGATGTGTGGCATGAGAGCGCCAGGGCTTGTCAGACATAGCAACAGTAACTCAGGAATTCACAAGATGTTGCAGGAAAGCTTTCCAGTTTCATTTAAATTAATTAGATAGTGCATATAATTTGGTAGTAGAAACGTACAGTGTTGCATATTTTATTAGTGCAGAGATAAGTGTGTGCACTTTAAATGTTTTAATTACTTAATTAAAAGCTCCACAATTACTTCATTTTGTTGTCTGTTACATAGGAGCTACTAAACAGAATTGTAGAAGTTTATATTAAAAAATGTATGAAGCTCTGTAAATACTACAAGTGTGTCATATTGAGTAATCCTGAAATACACCATGCAAGTAGACAAGTGGTCAAGTGCAAAGACCACAAGCAAGGGCACTGGGACGGGCTCATACTCTGGAAAAAGTAGAGACTAGGGCTGCAAGATTAATCGAATGCGATTGTCATGCGCATTTTGTTAGAAAAGCCGGTTCTGTAATCATCGGAAAGCATGTGAAAA
>NW_015558618.1:377296-406170 GCF_001515605.1 Sinocyclocheilus anshuiensis | reverse complement strand
TTCTGCGAGGCGTATTTGGAGTTTCAGCGCGAGAGCGCCCTCTGGCCTTTGGATGGAGATTTACTGCTGATCACAGAACCTTGCTTCACTGAAAGATACGCATGACAATCGCAGCTTCTGTCGAATCGCGATTCCATCACCTGTGCGATCAGATGGATTAAATCAAATATAGATATAAAGAAAAGAAATAAAATGCATTAAGTGTCACAAAAGTGAGCGTAGCCTATACTTGATGCACAGTGTTTTTTTTCCTTTTGTTAATCTGTTAATTATATTATAGCCTAAATATTATATAAATATTATAAAAAAAATGATATTATAGCCATATAAAGATAAAGCCCTGTACAAAAAAAAAAAAAAAAAAGACATTCTAATCTTACTGGTTAACGATCGACTAATGAGCTTCGTTTGACGGTCAGGAAAAGAAAAATGAACAAAATGCTGTCATTCTCGAATTCTCCACCAGATGCGCGTACATGAGCTGAGACCAGACGTGAGATTTTATCGTAGCCACTGCTCACGTCCATATTGATCAATTCCAAGTTTTGCGTTGAAACGACCGTACGCCCAATTTTCGTACGTTCATTTCATAAATGAGGCTCATTATGTTTATGTCCTGTTTAGCACTGTAAAGCTGCTTTAACACAATCTGCGTTGTATAAAGCGCTGTACAAATAAAGGTGACTTGATAAATTTATCCATCCATTCTCCAAACCACTTGTCCCATGTAGGGTCATGGAGATAAACAGTCATTTTTCACTCCAATCTGCTGTCTGGCTCTACATGTATAGTCCCTAGAGTGTGTTAGTCCTTAAGCATCAGTGAAGCTAGGAATACTGGATGTCTGCCCAGAACAGCAACCCCTTGCAGAGACTCTCTCCCTTGCCCTTCAAAAGTCCTTGATGCCTCAGAGGCACAGAAGGGCAAAGCACTGACAGTTTGCTGGATAAATATGCATGATGGAGTACTGAATAACATTGCTGTAGAATGACGTTCATGACGCCTCAATGTCTGACATAATAGATAACGGATGAACTGAACAGATGGAGAACAAGTCCATTATCTCCAGTGTCCTACTGAACAATCATATATGATGATGGATCAGACCCACACGAACGGCAAGAGCTGTGACTCACTTCATTAGAATTCATCTGAAGTGAATCTGCCTGCGCTGGAAGCTGCATATGTGCTGACTGAACTACTGAAACCAAGACCCTCAAATAAAACTTCAAAAGTCTTTTGAAGCTATAAGATGAATTGACTAAAAAAAATTTATTTATTGATTCAACTGCAACTGGATGATCCAATCAGTGAGTTAAAATTAAAGAACCACATCAGTCCAATTGGTAAATGAATCACTCAGATGAGTTTTTTTATTTTTTTTTATTGGGTCAACAGAAAACACACAAACAGATTGGACATTGCTATTTTATTCTCATGAATGCTTCAATAAAATTTGAATAACAAATTATTAAATTTCAGTCTGTTCATCACACAGAGTTATTGTATAATCCGGAGTACTTTTACAATTGAGTTGCATGAACCATTTTAATCATATGTTTATGTGATTTTAAGTAATTTAGTTCCCATTCCCTGCAATTATATGGAAGAGCGACTAGAACATTCTTCAGAATTTCTCATTTTGGGTTCTACAGAATGAATAGAGAAAGCAGAAGAAAACAGGGTTGAAACAACATAAGGGGTTGTAGGCGTCTTTACTTGCTGTTTTCAAATCACTCAGAACTTTATTCTTTGGCTTTTTCAACTTAACATTTTTACATGTTCATGTTTTTATATTATGTTAATGAATATTTTTAAATGCCTGTCATGCATTTGACATTATATTGTGTTGTAATTCACTTTGTTTAGCACTTTGGTCAGCATTGCAGTGTTTAAATGCGCTATATAAGTAAATTTTTTCTTAATAAAGGCAGAATTTTCATTTTTGAGTTAACTATTCCTTGAAGTCAGTGGTTTGCCACCTTTTTGACTCCAAGTGCCTCTGTTGTCCACAACAATATTCAAAGGCCCATGACTTTTCACTCATAATTTGTACCTAATAACTATAAAAATGTATATGATTTTTTTTTTTAAAGTTGAAAATAGATCAAAGATTGAGTCCATTTTAAAAAGAAAATAGTTTTTTCTGTATTTTTAATGCAATGTGTTACTTTTATTTTTTTAGCAATAGTTAGTCAAATGTACTTGCAATTTCTGAGTGAAAATTTGTTTTTACACCATTTTTTAGTTCATGTAATTAGATTTTATTTTTTTTTTACACATGACTTTTCCAGGTCTAGAAATCATCACACGTTTCACATTAGACTACCTCAATGTTTTACCTAGACAGTGAGAATACTTATACTTCAAAGAAAAGAAAAAAATATTTTTGAAAGCATGAATTAAAGCAAGAAATATTTTTGTTTTGGGCTTTAAATCATTTTAAGTCATCCCGAGGTCCCCTTTAGAAGTTGGCTGAGGCCCCATCCTGGTTGAGAATCAATGTTTTAAGTTCTGTTCTCTGTGACACTTGATAACTAAAATAAACATCTGATAACAATACTTAGCTTGCTTATTTATTGTAAACGAAACAGACGCCCTGAAAAAAAGTGACTCTGTTGATGGCTATTATGATTAATAATAATGACTACTAAATGACTGTACTCTGATCTCAGATAACAAGGTAAAAGCTTTAGTATTGACGACTCCATTTCATTTTTCTGTAGCTTATTAATGTGCACATCCATCATACACGCAAGACTAATTACAATTACTGTGATAATTAATATTATTGTAACAGACAGTGTTGGGGGTAACTCATTACAAGTAATGCGAGTTACGTAATCAGATTACTTTTTTTAAGTAACTAGTAAAGTAACGCATTACTTTTTAATTTACAAGAGAATATCTGAGTTACTTTTTCAAATAAGTATAATTTGAGAGAAATCAGAAATGTTACTGTAGCTCTAAAATAAATATGAATATGCATTAATTCATCTCACTCACAAAAAACACAGATTCAGTATTCCTCAAAATGAATAAATATAATGCACCTCAGAATATGAAATTTACTTTCCCTTCAGCCTGAGGCTTATTCATTTCGCTTTTGGTGTGAAAAGGCTTTTATATTTGCCAAAAATATAACTTTTTTATTTTAAAAACAAACAAGCAAGCCCTGTCCTGATTTAAAAAGTAACACAAAAGTAACGCAATGCATTACTTTCCATAAAAAGTAACGAAGTAACGTAATTAGTTACTTTTTTATGGAGTAATGCAATATTGTAATGCATTACTTTTAAAAGTAACTTTCCCCAACACTGGTAACAGATGACCGTATATATTCGTGAATCATGTAAATACCGAGCGTCTCTGCATTAGGCTATTAATCATGATACTTGGCGTGTAGCACAGCGACGCCCCCCTTCATGGATTCATCAGAACATTATCACTGCATTCGGTTTCATGTGTGATGCTGTTGCATTAGCACAGAAGGGACCAAATTAATCACATTGATTCAGCACAGGATCCACCAACGTCTGAAACACAATTATACAACAAACCAGCGACACTGAGCTATTGCGGCTAAGGATCCGCGTCCTTAAAAAGCCCTCATTCATTCATTCATTCATTCAACTGGTCCCTCAAGAACACGGCGAATGTTCTCATAACCTAGAAAGATGCCGAGCATTTTTTGGGCTCCTGTGATGCCATCGTTGTAGCACGCGCCTGTGATGCCCCAAAATGCTGTCTATGTAGCCAGCTCACTATGTAGACAATATTGTAATAAATTAAACAGACAAAAAAAAGCCCGACCTGATTTGAGACTCGTCGTGTTTTAAATTTAAACCAGAGCCTCAAACAAAAATATTGTGTATTTCACAATTAACCCTGAACTGACCATAAGTGTTGTTTAAACAGCTGTGGAGCATGAGTGTGTTCTTACCTGAATCGAGGTGAATCTTTAATACATTCCTCAAAATCCACCGTCATTTTTGCAGTTATTCCGTCGTTCAGTTAAAAATGTAGCATAGCGTTGCCGGTGGCTGTAATGCGCCTAAATGTGAAACGCGAGTGTATCCCTTTCCCCGGTAAAACAGTGACACTGTGACACTGCTACAGATCTGTGTGGAGCCGTTTCAGCGCTGTGCGAGCTAAGGGACCGTCATCAAATATGCGGTAGAAGAAAATAAGGGAGCGTCTTTCAAAATGCATCCCACAATTTTACTGTAATAAACGTGTGTGTACATTTGGAATATTTGGTGTCTGTGTGTTTGATCCACAAGCTTATGTTTATTTCAATTATTTTTTATTTCGTTTAACACTTTACAAGGTCTTATTTGTTAATGCATTAGTTTAGGGCTGCACGATTAATCGAATGCGATTGTCATGCGCATTTTGTTAAAAAAGCCGGTTCTGTAATCAGCAAGAAATCATCATCACGTGCTTTCAGATGGAGCAGCATTTTACACAGAATAAGGCACGCAACATATTTCATAGTATTTAAGCAGTGATAAAGGCATTGCATTATAAATATACTTTATTTTAATTAAAATTATAATAATAAATACTCAGATAAACCGTATATTGCCGTAGTTGTGTCTTTATTAGTCACGTTGAATCAATGAAAGCAGTTGAGTCTTCTGTTTATTCAGCTGCAGTGATTCTTCTGCGAGGCGTATTTGGAGTTTCAGAGCGAGAGCGCCCTCTGGCCTTTGGATGGAGATTTACTGCTGATCACAGAACCGTGCTTCACTGAAAGATACGCATGACAATCGCAGCTTCTGTCGAATCGCGATCTCGATTCCATTTCGATTTATCGTGCAGCCCTACATTAGTTTATGCATTAGCTAGGAACAAACAATAAGATGGAGGTGTAAAGTATTTGGGTAAATGTAATTAGCTACTGTACTTGAGTAGCCTATCTTTTTGGATACACTGTAGTTTTACTGAGTGTCAAAGATATTAGCAAATTTTACTCTTTACTTCACTACATTTTTGAATTAGTATCTGTACTCTTTACTCCACTACATTTGTAATGAGTGTTGCAATTACGCATTACATTTTGCATGGACCTAGCTTTTTCAGCAGCAGTTTATTTCTGCTACAAAGGAAGTAATATCGCCAACTACAGGGCACTGAAAGTACTATATCTTGTGCGTTTTGCTCTTACTCACCCAAACTTGTCAACAAGGCAACTTTAGTTCCTTAGCAAGTAGTTGTGAATCACAGGTGTTTTATATACAAGATATAAGGACATGACTGCAGCCGACAATGAGGCCCGAAACCAGCACATTCAGTGCAAGAAGGCCTTATTAGATTTTTTTGCAGTTTTGAGTTGTTCAGTGTCAGAAAATAAATGTGATTGCTCTCCTCACAAATCAACTCTTTCTTGTTTTTCACTGGCATCCCCTTTGATTAGTGCATCTCTGAGTCCATAATTAGTAGGCTACTTAGCCAAAGTACTGTTAAAATCAGATACTCTAAGACTTTTACTCAAGTTGCTTTGGAATTGGTGACTTGTAACTTGTAATAGAGTAATTTTCACTGTAAGGTATCTTTTACTCAAGTACAGCATTTAGTAATCTTCATTTTAGTTCATAGTGCATTAACTAATGCTAACAGATTCAATAGTTCGTTTTAATTTTATTTTAATACATACAATTTTATTAAATGTTGACTTATTAATCATGATGTCTGTAGAAGTACATTGCTAGGTTTATTGCTAGGTTTGATGGGTTTATTCTGCTAAAATATTCATATTAAACAGTGTGTGTGTGTGTGTTTATATATATATATATATATATATATGTGTGTGTGTGTGTGTGTGTATGTGTGTGTGCATAACTTTATTTTTATATTGAATAACGTGTATTGCATGTATTGCATTAAGTTATTTAATTAATATTAACCCATAATTAAAATAATCGTAAGCCTTTTCTACTAAAATAAACATTCTTTTCAGAACTTTTTGTCCAAGGTTGTTTAAATATCTTCCATATCAATTTTAAAATATTCTACTAGAAATACCGTTGTGAAAATAAATCAACAATAGTCTGCTTCTACATTTGGCAAAACTAACAGTTAGTATCAACATCTCTATAAAGTGTTTTAACTGTACACTAGAAGAGCTTTGCGTTTCGTCCGCCTCCGTCAATCATCATTTTTGTCGTCCTGCGATACCGCCTTTAAATTTCCAACACATAGAAAATGACTGTTTTCAAATCAAGCTAAACATACTATACAAATTAATATTCTTTGTAAAGTAAAAAGCTCTAAAAACTGAAATTATGCGTGTGTTAGATAATTTCCACATTTCAACGGCTATTTTTAAAACAGGCATCGCTTTGGCTTCTACATGTGAGACAGCGGGCAGCGGCTGGGTTTTGCTTTCAGGCACTCTCTCTCACATGGCTGTTGAACATGACTGGTATTGTACGGCGTTATTAGGCATATACAACAACATCTGATGAATATTTATTTATTGACTTCCGTAGGATACATCCGCCACTGCTTTTCCAATCCTGTTAACGACTTGCACTGACAAACAATACATCAGGAAACATGCAAAAATCCGCCGCCCGTTATTTAATCTTTTTCCAATATGCAGGGACCAAATATAGGTCTGTCTCCATGACAACCGCACTCACGCTTCCTTCTACTGAGCCGTTATAACACCACACACATACGGTAAATGTCTGCTTGTCATTTTCTCCTCAGTGGCGTGATGAAAACAGCAGCAGATCAAGCTGTAGAGGGGGTTGAGAATCATCTAGAGGTCAGTCTCTGCCTGACAATGCAAAACAATTGCTGTATCTTTCAAAAATAGTTTCAAATAATTGTTTCCCATATGATCCAGTTCTCTATTTCACTCATCTGCATCAAATCCTCAGACTCTGGTGCTTCCCTCAAAACATCTGCCATCCTCTTCAGCACAATATGTCTGCTCGTTAACTTGCATTTCTTTTGGAAATGGCATATAAATATACTGCGGTAAAATCCCGTTGTGTGGTGCTTCTCTGTTGGCAAGACAGGTAGTTGCTCTTTCGTGGCTTGAATGGTCTCCGTAGAAGTTTTGCCAAATATTTTAGTTAACCCAGTAAAGCCTGACATGTGAAATAAAAGTTTTTTTTTTTTTAACAAAACAGTTTATGTATATGTGTGTTCTGTGTATATTTAATATGTCTATATAAATACACACAGATACAGTATATATTTTACAAATATTTACATGTGTTTATATTCATACAAGTTATAAATAAATGTATTTAATATATAAACATAACATATTTTCCTGAAATGTATACATGCATGTGTATTTATATATACATAATAAATATATCCTGTTAACGACTTGCACTGACAAACAATACATCAGGAAACATGCAAAAATCCGCCGCCCGTTATTTAATCTTTTTCCAATATGCAGGGACCAAATATAGGTCTGTCTCCATGACAACCGCACTCACGCTTCCTTCTACTGAGCCGTTATAACACCACACACATACGGTAAATGTCTGCTTGTCATTTTCTCCTCAGTGGCGTGATGAAAACAGCAGCAGATCAAGCTGTAGAGGGGGTTGAGAATCATCTAGAGGTCAGTCTCTGCCTGACAATGCAAAACAATTGCTGTATCTTTCAAAAATAGTTTCAAATAATTGTTTCCCATATGATCCAGTTCTCTATTTCACTCATCTGCATCAAATCCTCAGACTCTGGTGCTTCCCTCAAAACATCTGCCATCCTCTTCAGCACAATATGTCTGCTCGTTAACTTGCATTTCTTTTGGAAATGGCATATAAATATACTGCGGTAAAATCCCGTTGTGTGGTGCTTCTCTGTTGGCAAGACAGGTAGTTGCTCTTTCGTGGCTTGAATGGTCTCCGTAGAAGTTTTGCCAAATATTTTAGTTAACCCAGTAAAGCCTGACATGTGAAATAAATTATTATTTTTTTTTAACAAAACAGTTTATGTATATGTATAATAATAATAATCGTGCTGTCTAACGATTAATCGCGATTAATCGCATACAAAATAAAAGTGTTTGTTTGCATAATATATGTGTGTGTTCTGTGTATATTTAATATGTCTATATAAATACACACAGATACAGTATATATTTTACAAATATTTACATGTGTTTATATTCATACAAGTTATAAATAAATGTATTTAATATATAAACATAACATATTTTCCTGAAATGTATACATGCATGTGTATTTATATATACATAATAAATATACACAGCACACATACATATAATATGTAAACAAACACTTTTATTTTGGATGCGATTAATCACGATTAATCACGATTAATCATTTGACAGCACTAAATAATAATAATACAGTCATATGTAAAAAATGCATTTTGTGTTTTGTATCATATATTCATACATCAGGCTTTTATTAACAGTTTTTTTTATAGCAAAGTTGATTATTTAGAGGCCTTGGAAATTCAAGTATGATACTATAGGCTTTATTGGGTTAAAACGACTGCTCAAAGTCAGATTGTATTTGGTTCCTCAAAGCTTACATATAACTATATATTATACAAAACTCCACTAACAGTCTCTTTAAGTATCTCAGATTTTTTTTTTTTTAATTCCCACACATTGTTAGTGTTATAATTATGCAAACTGCAATCAGCATAGTTTTCAATCTTTTACAGAATATAATTTATCATTTACAGAAGCACAGTCATAATCTGTATGTGTGCTAGCATGCCTTTTATTATAATATTGCAGTAAATATGATGAAAAGGTCTTAGAAGAGATTTGAAACATCTGACAAAGTTTCAGTTATGTAATATTCGTATGTGATAAACTCTCTTTATGTATTCAGTTTAATGTCTGATAACATTGAAAATCTGGGATTTAGAATCTTATTTTAAAAATATGTTTTAAAGTAATAGTTGACTCAAAAATGAAAAATTGCTTAAAATGTACTCAACCTCATTGGAGAAATGTAGCATTACATCACTTGCTCACCAATGGATGCTCTGCAGTGAATGGGTGCCGTCAGAATGAGAGTCCAAACAGCTAAACAGATAAAAACATCACAATAATCCACAACACTCCTGTACATCAAAAACATCTTGTGGAGTGAGAAGCTGTGTGTTTGTAAGAAACAAATCCATCGAGGTGTTTTAACTTTAAACCATCACTTCTGGTCAAAATGCCAGTCCATAATAACACTTCCTCCAGTGAAGAGATCCATTGGTGAGCAAGTGATGTAATGCTAAATTTCTCCAAATCTGTTCCCATGAAGAACCAACTCATCTTGGATGGTCGAGGGTGAGTACATTTCCAGCAGATTTTCATTTTGGGTGAACTATTCCTTTAAGAAATCTAAAACAGTAAAAGCATTATGTTTCAAAATGAATGAGAAAAAAGGAATACAATTTTGCAAAATTGTGACATCAAGCATGTGAACTCCTTTGTGCAAGAGGTCAGATTTTCTGCTTGCATTCAGTCACACAAGGTGTCTTTTGTAATGTTCTCAAATCGTGCTGCTTAAGATGATCATCAGGTTTTACAACAACTTGATTCATGCTGTTTGTTTTTTGTAGAGTGCTGTGCGGAAACTAAAGCCGGTGAATGAGGTGTCAGTGATGATCTCCAGTAGAACAGACACTGGTGTGCAAGCCTTGTGTAACTCTGCACACGTAGATATCCAGCGGAGAGGAGACAAGCCACCACTGCTGGAGCAAGACCTGGTTGATGCCCTGAACTTCCACTTGAAAGCAGAACCTATAAGGTGGGAGGCTTTTACAGGATTTAAAAAGCTGTATGTCTTTGCACCACATTTTTGTACACAGTAGTTCAAAAGTTTGAGGTCAGTAAGATTTTTTTTTTTACTTTGAAAGAAGTTCATCATGTATTCAGCAAGGATGCATTAAACTAATCTAAAGTGACAGTAAATCCATTTATAATGTTACAAAAGATTCATATTTCAAATAAATGCTGTTCTTTTGAACTTTCAATTAATCAAAGAATTATGAAAAATGTATCATGGTTTCTACAAAAGTATTAAGGATCACAACTGTTTTCAATATTGATAATGATGATTACAATAATAATGAAAAATGTGTCTTTAGCACAAAATTAGAATGATTTTTGAAGGATCATGTGACACTCAAGACTGAAGTCTATATATTACAATACATTAAAATAGAAAACAGTTATTTTAAATTGTTATAATACTTAACGATATTATTGCTTTTACTCTATATTTGATAAAATAAATGCAGTCTTGGTGAACGTTGGTGAAGAGACTGCTTTCAAAAATATTAAAAATCAATCCCAAACTTCTGTATGGTTTATGCAAACTATATATAGACTTACAGTGACAGCAAATCAGAAATTAACCATTTTAACCTCTTTATTGGAAGTGCCAGATGACAAAAGCTGTCAAACAGAAACAGCACACTGAAAATTAAAGCTAATTTTCTGTGCTTTTTGTGGCACTAAACTGAATTGCTAAAATACTGACTGCTTTTAAAACAACAAAAAAACGTGACACTTTATTGAAGCAATAAAGCATTTACTTTTCAAAGTTTTTCTTTTAAAAAGCTTTCAAACATTGTCACACTCTGTGTAATGTCAGAGAGGTCAAACCAGGGCTAAATCAGATCTACTGTAGTCTTTGGAAGTTGCTTAGGTGTAAAAGATCAGGGCCAGTTATCTGAAAATTCAATCCCCTGAAGGGGCAATTCATGGGGAATTAATCGGATCCCCAGCCACTGTTTGTCAGACTCTGTTCCATGTTTTGTCTGTGTCTTGCTCCCCAGGTGTTCCTTTCCCATGTTTAATTTGTCCCAGGTGTTCCCCATGATGTTTCATTGCTCCCAGGTGTGTCTCGTCATCCCCTCCTCCTGTGTGTATATAAAAAGTGTTCCCAGTCCCAAGTTCTCTGTCCGCTGTGAACGTCTTCCTGTGAACGTCTTCCTGTGTTCGTCTCCCTTGGTTCATGCAAATAAAGTCCTGTCAACATATTCTCCAGCATCTCCTCGTCCCTCGTGTGTGTGCATCGTGACACTGTTATGCAAGAGACATAATCCCATGTTGCTCCTGGGGGACCTTCCTTGTATCAAATGCCGAGTAAATTGCTTTTACAAAGTCACCTTGACACGTCCTCTGTAGTCATTTTAACCCGTGATGTGCTGAAATGTCGCTTTGCTGTTAGTGACCAACTTAAACCTTAAAAGAAAATCATTTTGTTCTGGTAAGTATGCATATATATATATTTCCTAATGTGATCATCTTTATAATTATAAATGGTTGAAATTAATTTACCACACATTCCACAGGAAATTAAAGTGGAATTACAGAAAAGAGGAATTTACTGAATTGCATTTCAATGATAGTAAAACTAGCTAATATTGAATGCAATTATTATAAATGAAATCAAGTAATTATGAGTAGTGTTATTATTTAGTGTCAGCAATGATCATTCTGAGAAATGAATGTTATTCCATCATGAAATAAGTTTTACAGACACCTATATAAATTATTTTTTTATTATCATTTAATATTCCTGGACATATATAGTACGCTACCATTCAAAATTTGGGGTCAGTACGATTTATTATTATTTAATACAGCTTGGAATGATTAAATTGAACAAAAGCGACATTAAAAAACTTTGTTGTTGCAAAAAATGATCAAGAATTAATTAAACAAATCCTGAAAAACTATCAGTTTCCACAGTTACAACTATAATAATATTTAAAATGTTTCTTGAGCAGCAGATCATCATATTAGAGTGATTTCTGAAGGATCATGTGACACTGAAGACTGGAGTAATGATGCTGAAAATTCAGCTTTGCATCGCTGGAATTAATTAAATTTTTAATACATATTCAAATAGAAAATGTTAAATTGTAATAGATTTTTACAGTATTACTCTTACTGTATTTTGATCAAATAAATGCAACCTTGGTGAGCAAAAAAATATTTTAAACACACACACACACACACACACACAAAATGGTATTTATATGAATTCCATTCAGTTCTCTTCTTCCTTAAATTCTTCTTTTTTTAAGCTATTTGTATGGTATGAGTTGGGTTATTGGCAGGTGGGACTGAATATTTTCGAGGTTGTGCTCATGAGAGACAGGCTGGGGGAAGCTTGGGGTCGCCTGGCCTGATTGGGGTCACAGCGCTGCCTCTGCAGAAAGTCACAAATGTTCATCAGATGCCTGTGATTGTCTTGGAAGGATAAAAAAAAAATTATAGTAATAATAAAAAGAAAAGTTTTCATTTTACATTTGCCTTATATGTCACAAAAGCTTGTATGTTGATAGTGCAGTGCTCACGTCAGGTCTGTGTGTGTTTTATTCCATGTTCCTGTTAGCAGCGATTAGCGCCTGCTGGTAAATCATTAATAAACTGACAGACTCCTCTGGGAGCCTGAGCATATCGTCGTTTTTATTTGGTGTTGTGAGTGGAGAGTGGAGGAGCAAACTGCTGCAAACTACCCCTAAAATGCCCCAGCAACCCTGCAGAGATGCTGTCAGAGTGCAGTGGTGCTTCTAGCCAGAGATGTGGACTGGCAGCTGTGCTCTTTTCTGTCTGGCTATCCTGTGTTTAGAACACACTGAGCACTGTGACTATATCCTCACAGACACATAATGAGCACTAGTATTCTTCAGGGAGATTTTATTGTTTTTGAAAGTCTTAAGTTCACTAAAGCTTTATTTATTTGATCAAAAATATAGTTAAAAAAGTATTTTATTATTTCAAATTATTTGAAATATATACAATGACTCTTTTCTATTTGAATATATATTAAAACGTAATTTATTCCTGTAATGCAAAGCTGAATTTTCAGCATCATTACTTAATCACGATTAATCCCACCTACTATTAAAGGTTTTAAATATAATTTTTTATTTCAATAATTTCACATCTTCAAATTAATGTAGAAACAACATTTTAACATTTATTAGACTTTAAAAATTAACTTATAATTTAAGTGAGCTTAAAACAATCTTCACATAAGCCTATTATAATAAATGACATATTTAGCAACATGTGCCCTTCAGCAAGTAGAAAATTAAATATACAGAAATGGAATAAAGTTCTTAAACACTTCAAATCAGTCCTTAAAGCTACAAAAGTTATTGATTCCCTCTTTTTTCATCTATTCTTTGATTAACAGACATGATCACAGCAGCTGGGTTATTACTAGATTTTTTGACTCATGTGACCTCATCACAGTAAGTGTATTGGATGTCAACAGGTTCCATGACTTTTGAACTTCATCTTCTTTTGTGACGCTATCATTAAACGTAACATTGAAAATACTCACAGAATGTCCATATTGTGCCTGTCATGAATGATGGTGAAGCCCTCTGGCATGTGCTTCAGGGAGGTCTGGTGCTGATAGACTGGTCCTCTCAAAAGGCCTCATGGGATTGTATTGCATAAATGTTTAATGGGGAATTGAGGCACTTTGTGATCAACATGGACCTCATGGGGGTGCAAGACCAGCAGTTTAATCCACAAGAGCACTCAGTCAGACGAAGACCAACACCCCAGCAGCTGCCAGTGTTTCGAGCAAGATCTAGTACTGCACAAACCTTACAGATGTTGGAAATGTTGTTGCATGTTTATTCAACTAATTATTATAATTACATTTATTTAAATAGTATTTCACATTGTAGACATGCCATTGAAAATGCAAACTAAATTTTAACACGTTCTGAAGAAAATTTGAGGAGTTTTGGCTGGGCAAAACTCACTGCCGTGATGCTAGGTTGTTGCTATGAGTGGTTCCCAAGGCTGTGTGGTTGCTAAGGTGTTGCTAAGGAGAGGTTTTTAGTGCATTGCTAAGTGGTTGTTTTTGATTGTCAGGCATGTAGAAATGGTTTGGTTCCTTCTTCAATATACTTCTTCAGTATGCAAAAGTCTCAGGCCAGTAGTATTTCCATCAACAAAAAATGGCCAGTTATTTCTATCTTTAGCTCTATTGTGTCAGTAGGAAATATCAGTTTACATTTCCAAACATTCCTTTTGCCATTAATTTTAATAATCCAGTGAGATTTTTGTATGCACAAGGAGTCTGACAGTAGCCAGTGCTTCACACAGAGATCTGATCTCACCATCATCCAGTCCGTCTGGGATTACATGAAGAAACAGAAAAAAACTGAAGAACCGGATCAAGGTCTCTAAGGCGCTTGAAGAAACCAACCTGCAAAGCTACAGTACTAGCAGTACTAGTTTTTCACTAAAAAACTATAACTTTTTACTACCTTTACATTAAATGTAAAGTCATTTGTAATAATATTCGTCAGGTTTTGTCCATAAAATGCTCTTGTGAGTAGGTAAATTCTTACACATCTCATCCCACGCTTCTGTTGGTAATTCCAAAATGTCATTTTTAATCAAGTTATATGAGTGAGAGATTGAGATTAAAGGTCACATATTGTACACCTTTCTGGAGTTTTATTTTAGGTTTTGATGTCCTTAAGAATATATATTTGCGGTATAAGTACCAAAAACCATCTCAATATATTTGTACAGCTCCTCTCTCAGGAGCTCTGCTGAGAACAGGTCGATTTTGGCCTGTCTAATTAATATTCATGAGCCTCTCTTCTGATTGGCCTGTTGTGTTCTGAGTGACGCACGGCCAGGCCAACCACAGGTAACTAGGGTCAGCCGACATCACAGCGCTAGCTGGAGGCAGCAAAACAAAGGGGAAACTGGAGGCGGCCCATTCAAACCAGTGCAGATTCGGCTACATAAGGAACTTAAAATATCATCTTGTTGTGATGTTGGGTGCCAGAATCGATGTAATACAGCCTCAAATTAGAAATTTGATCGCATATCTGCTGCCACTGCCAGACAAAAAAACGACGACAGCTGTGGTTAAACGTGATAAAACGAGCAGACTGGACAGAAACGAACGTCAAAAATGCTCGCGTTTGCAGTGCACACTTCTTATCAGAAAAGGTTCAATAAAGTATCGTCTTTTGTTGTTATGGGAGCGTCTACAGATTTCTTGCCATATGTCTATGTTTCTTGCATCTCACGACTATGTCGTGTATGAAATAATGTCTGTGTGCATGTGTGTAAAACAACAAACTGACGATTTATATATAATCATATATATAATATATCGACCTGTTTCCGTGTTGTCATTGCTCAGCAATAGCGATTTTTTGTTATGCTGGTTGAAAGTCTCTTCACATCCCGATAGCAATCATTAAGTTAAGTGGTGCAAATGTATTTATCAGTATCGGCCCGAGCGTTTTAATTCGCTTTCCTACCTGCCTGTGAACGTATGTATCTGCATACCTCTGCGCACCCCGTTCGAGCAGACAGGATACGTCATCAGCGCGTTCACGCATGCTGTGCAGACAGAGCGAGAATGGCAGACAAACATCAACAACCCGATCTTCCTTCCTGGTATTGTAGTACTTTTAAAGTTTTCTCACTGGTGAATGACACATGATGTAGCCCAGCGGTTCCTAATTCCAGTCCTCGCGCCCCCCCCACTCTGCATATTTTGCATGTCTCGCTTAGTTAACGCACCCCATTCAGATAACCAGCTCGTTAGAAGTGAGCGACGTGCATGAACTGTGTTCCGATCGATATGATCCCTACACAGTGTTCATTGCTCCCTCCTCCCTGAGCAGGGGAAATCCGTTGAAGTTTACTTCACTTCGGAACATGGGCTGGAATTGGGAACCGCTGATGTAGCCTAGTAATGTTGTCTCTGGTATTCTGGTCTGTGAGCGTATGCGTTCAGGGGGCGTGGCTTTGGACGGCGATTGCAGGGAGGGTGGGATGTTCGCTTTCAGTGCTATAGTTAGCATTTTCCAAGATCTCCTACTGCACCTTTAAGTGTGTGTGAATTACCTCTGAGTTCTCTTTCAAGTGTGTTCAGCAGCAAGCGTCTCTAATAGCGAAACTGTAAGTTTATCAGCTTCAAGAATAGCGCGTTATTACCTCACTAGTGCGAAATGTCATGTAGCTTTTAAGCTGTTAAACTATTTTACTGATAAAATTGTCAGAGTAGCGCTAACAACACGTTTCTGTGCACGTGTGTCTTTACTCTAATGATGTGTGTGCATTTGAGTGGGAGAAAGAAAGTATGTGCTTTCCGTACATAATAAAACGTAATTTTGTGGCAAAAACATGGAAATAATTTGTCATTTTGATCCGATTGTTTACTATATTTATTTGCTTGGCCAGTGTCGTTGTGGGATTTGGTTCTTTTGCTGTTTTAAGCTGTAAGGACCTTTGAAATGACTGAAATCATTTGGCGAAGTGATATGAACATGTAATGCGGTCAAGACCTACCTGGAACTACTTTAGCCACGTTTCCCTGAAAATAATGCAGAGTTCACACTGCACGATTTTCAAAGTCGTCGGGTCACTGTGGTTTTCACACTGCATGACTATCTGAGGTAGCAGTCAGTCGCGTAGTTTTCAGTCAGAAATCATTGCACACAGCGTGATTGTGAATCGCTGACAGCTCCAGATATTTAGCATGCCAAATATTTTGCGGGCGTCGGCGACGTGTCGGCGATTCCCTCAGATCGCGTCTTTGATAATTCACACTGCGTGATTGTCACTCGCGTGAATGAGCACCGATTTGCCTCCGATTTCGGGCATTTGTCGGCGATTTCACAAAACCGGTCGGCGAGTGAAAAATCGTGCTAAAATCGTGCAGTGTGAACTCGGCATAATTGCACGCCTTAGAACGTTCGTCAGCCAATCAGATTCAAGCATTCAACAGCCCCGTAGTATAATAATTATTTTAGTATTTATTTTAAAATATTGCAATTATATTAAAATATTGCATTTATATTGTAATTATATTACAATATTTGTAATTATTTTAAAATATAGCTATGACATTGTAGCAGTACTATCTATTAGGGCCTTCAAATGTCATCTTTGAGAAAGAAGGCCTTGGAGTCAAAAAGTTTGCGAGCCACTGTTCTATTGGACATTTTGGCAAAACCATTAAATGATTTCCGCAGTACATCAAATTTTCCTTTCCTTTAACTTGTTGTGTTGAAGAGATGAATGAACATATTTCCATGTCGCTCTTGTGTTCTGTCCTCAACCATGAGTATAAACCAGATTTGTTTGTTATGATATCAAGCTGCATTTGAATGATGAGTGACTATTGTTTTTCTTACATGAAAACCAGTGTTATGATATTTCCTCCAGTGTCTTGATTACTCTGGACTAACTTGAATCTTGGCTGCCGAGTTTACAAAACAAACATATGTGCATTACCAGATTTGATGCAGTGTCTGCTATTCTGTCTTTTTTCCCCCCAGAATCACCAGGGCTTACCGCGTCCACAGCGACTTCCACGCACGCTATCGGGCCGTATCACGCACATATGTGTACCGCTTTGCTTCGGGTCTCAGACATCACACAGAAATGCCAGTAACGGAGAGGGATCTGTGCTGGGCATTACGAGACACGTGAGTGCCGCCCCCTCTCTTCTGCACGTGCTCTACAACCGCATCACTACGCACATGTCACAGAAGCTAAATCCTCTCGGAGAGCAATAGGAACAAACACATACTCTGATTCACAGTGGAAAAAGCCACACATGAATTACAAACAAGACCCGTCATAAGGGCAAGCGAATGATTTCCGGTTATCGGCCAACACTGCAACCAAAGATGAGGAAAGTATGCATTGTTACGGCAGCGTGTGCCTCAGATGTCTTTTTGAAGCCCTTGATAGAGTAACGCTGGAGCGAGTGGCTCATCTCCAAGGGTGAACATTAATGCTATTTTTTCCCACTCTCTTCATTTTTAGCGATAAAGTAGGCCAAGATAAGCTTCAGGCTCGTAGTGACGCAGAACAACACCCACAGCCGTCTTGCGTCTGCTTCATGCACACACACATTCCAGCTACTTTTCCATCTCATAAGAACTGCCGTTCAACACACACAAACTGGATTAAGTCCTTTAAAAGGGAAGTTTGTAGAGGCTTATTTGAACGTTCCTTGACCTATATGGCTTTATGTCTTTATTCATGTCTTCTAACTGAGATTTTTTTTACCCCTGTCAGCTAGTGCTGGTGATATATTGAATGTTAATAAATATTTAAGCTGAATCGGCTGGAAATACAAAAAATAAGCAACGTTGTGAATTGTCAAGTTGAATATTTATATGTTTTTTGCTTACTAGCCACAATGTTTCCTAAAGACGTAAAGTTTGCATCATTGATTGTTACTTTGCCGTGAAGCTGCATTGAAACAATCTCTGTCGTATAAAGCACTATAAAAATAAAATGACTTAAGTATTTTAAATATGTATTTAAAATGTTTGAATCTATGTGGCTATAATGGAAGGAAAAGCAACTTTATAAGCCATTTCAGTGCAAAAATATAAATATCAAGATATAAATGAAATTTCAGCTGTATACACAACTGTTAAAAAAATTTGAGATTTGAGAAGAAATTAATGCTTTTATTAAGCATTGATCAGATAGATCAACGGTGAAAATCAAGAAATTTAAAATTTTACAAAAGATTTCTATTTTAAATAATGCTGTTCTTTTGAAATTTCTATTCATCACAGTTTCCACAGAAATATTAAGCAGCACAACTGTTTTCAACATTGATAATAATGTTTCATATTTGATTGATTTCTGAATGATCACGTGACACTGATGACTGCAGTAATGATGCTGAAAATTCAGCTTTGCATTTAAACATATCAAAATAGAAAACAGTTATTTTAAAATGTAATAATATTTCACATTACTACGGTTTTTACTATATTTTTGACCAAATAAATGCAGCTTTGGTGAGCATCAGAGACTTCTTTCAAAAACATCAAAAAAATCTTACTGACACCAAATCCTTTAGCAGATAGTGATTGTATCTATATCGCCCTGCCCTGAGAAACTTATTTCCTGAAGTAATAACATGCAGTAATAAAGTACCGTTGATTGCGGTTCCTGCACAGTCTCTGTGCTCAGTGTATATGCAGAGTTTGATTGCTCTCTATTACTTCATTCTCCCCACAGGAGGCTAAATATCTCTGCAATGCAAGAGGCTGCCGCACTTCTGTTAGGAACCCATGACTTCAGCACCTTCCGTGCCTTGAGCTCAGAGACGCCCTTTAAGAACCCAGTGAAGACCCTAGAGAAGGCCCAGCTGGAATCTGGGGTCTCGTTCAGTCAGAGACACTTTCACAGGTAGGATAAAAAGCTGCAAAGCCAGAGATTGGAGGAAGCAGCGTTTGGCTGGTGCTGTGATGAGACCAACCATATTGATTGCCAGTGGATTCATCACAATATACCTTAGGTGCATGTGGGTGAAAATGAGGCTGTGAGAGATAGACTTATAGACTGTATAAAGGTCCTAGATCACATTTTCACAACTCACAAAACTCACATTTTTTCTGGAAATATGTATCATAAGCTTTGAAGCCCAAAGTATGCTTTGGTTTTTACACGTACGTGAGGGTCCACGTATAGTGTGCGTGACGCATATTTTGTCACCAGAATAGTACGTGCACCACCCGATTTTTGTAACTGCACGTACTTTGTATGCACATTCCTCACAGCCTCGTTTTCATTCTGTCAAAAATTAAATATGGGACTAAATAAAGGAATCGGCCCCCCAAAAATAAAACACAGAGGTTGATTACTCATTTTCATGCAATTCCAAACCCAAGACTTGGTTCTGTGGAACACAAAAGGAGAAATTTAGCAGAATGTTCATGCTTCTGTTTTCTGTACAGTGGTGGTGAGTGAGCTCCAAAAACCTCAAAAAAGCACCATAAAACAGCAAGATGTTCACTATATACAGGTACATCTCAAAAAATTTGAATATCATGAAAAAGGTCAATATTTTTTGTCACTCATTTCAGAAAGTGAAACACATATATAGATTCATTACACATAGAGTGAAATATTTCAAGCCTTTATTTCTTGAAATTTTGATGATTATGGCTTACAGATAATGAAAACCCAAAATTCAGTGTCTCAGAAAATTAAAATATTACATAAGATCAATAAAAAAAGGATATTTTAAACAGAAATGTCAGGCTTCTGAAAAGTATGTTCATTTCTATGCACTCAATACTTGGTTGGGCCTCCTTTTGCATGAATTACTGCATCAATGCGGCGTGGCATGGAGGTGATCAGCCTGTGGCACTGCTCAGGTGTAATGGAAGCCTAGGTTGCTTTTATAGCGGCCTTCAGGGCATCTGCATTGTTGGGTCTGGTGTCTCTCATCTTCCTCTTGACAATACCCCATAGATTGTTCTGAGACACTGAATTTTGGGTTTTCATTATCTGTAAGCCATAATCATCAAAATTTAAAGAAATAAAGGCTTGAAATATTTCACTCTATGTGTAATGAATCTATATAATATATGGGTTTCACTTTCTGAAATGAGTGACAAAAATTATTGACCTTTTTCATGATATTCTAATTTTTAGAGATGTACCTGTATAAAGTCTACTTGGTTGAAAGTGATAACCAAAAATGAGAATTCAGTCATCATTTTCTCACCCTCAAGTTGTTCCAAACCTGTGTGAGTTTATTTCTTCTGTGAAACACAGTAGAAGATATTTTGAAGAATGTGTGTAACCAAACAGTTGCTGGTCCCCATTGACTTACATAGTGTGGAAACAAATACTATGGAAGTCAATGGGGACCAGCAGCTGTTTGGTTACCAACATTCTGGAGAATATCTTTTGTGTTCAGCAGAAAGAAACCATAACGTCTTGAGGGTGAGTAAATGAGGACAGAATTTTCATTTCTGGTTGAACTATCCCTTGAATTTTAAGTCATTATTCAGTGAAAATCTAACCCTTCGTGATATCTATTTTACTCAGCATTTACTTACCAAAATATATGTTATCAGTTGACAAGGCTGTCAGTAGATGTTGGAACTGACTCATAGGGAAACACTAAACATGGCAGAATGGCCAAAGATTGTCAGAATAATCGGCCTGGTCGATATATAATGGTCTGTCACGAACCAATAAAGTGCAGTTCATCCCACAATCTGCCAGATTTAATTCTGTCATTTGGTTAATGCAATTGCTTGGCATTTTATTTTAATAGCCGCTTTTCAACAGCATGTGCTGAGGGATTAATTGAGCAAATGTGGAGTCATTCGGCATGGGAGCATATAAATAGCCTCTGACTTCCTAGAAAGATACATGGCTGAACATCAAGGCCGGAGGTCATCCAATCTGCAATTAATGGATCAGCAATTACAACATGCTGCCAATAGTTGCTAATGTAAATCCCTTCTCAAGCTATAAACCATCTCGGCCCAGTACATTTGTGCATTAATAACCCTAATTATGATTTCATATAGCGAGCCTCATGTTCTTTAACCACTATTATCAGCTACAAGTAGTGTTGTTTTTGGCGGCCTGTTTTAATTTTAGTTTTATATTGCATTATACATTTAATTATAGTCATCGTCACATGACCAGCATTTACGTTGCGTCTCGTCTCGTTTTCGTCACGTGATAAAGGTTCGTTGACGACGATATTTAGTCATAATTTTCGTTGACGAAAGCAACACTAGCTACAAGCTAAAGGAATGTTTACGTTGTTTAATATTTGAAATGCAAACACACAGTATGAAAGGCAAAGCTGCTTTATAGCACAGTGGATGTCCAGTCGTTGAGGCTGGTGTTTCATCAGTCGTCTCTTCGGTTAGGCATGTGCGATGAGACTGTTGCTAGGCAACAGATGATGGACTAAAGCGTGATGTTGACAAAAGCAGGCTGCTCTTCTTGCTGTCCTGCTCTGAGGGACAAACACTGTAGCCTGTCAAATGCAGTGAAGAATGGCTGTTTTTATACCGTCTGCATCAGTGTTCTGAAGAAAACATTATTTTAGTCACAAAACCTATTTTGGGCAAGTCAAAGGGAGGATTCAGTATTTGATGAGTTGAGATATATATATGTACACTATCATTCAAAAAAGTTAAATAAATTAATACTTTTATTCAGCAAGAATGCATCAAATTGACAGTAAAGAACATTTAGAGTACATTTATAATGTTACAAAAGATTTCTAGTTTAAATAAATGCTGTTCTTTTGAACTTTTTATTAACCAAATAATCCTGAAATGATTGTATCATGGTTTTCACAAAAAAAATAGGAAGCAGCACAACTGTTTTCAACATTGATAATAATCTGAAATGTTTCTTGAGCAGCAAATCAGCATCTTAGAATGATTTCTGAAGGATCATGAGACACTGAAGACTGTAATGATGATGGAAATTCAGCTTTGCATCGCAGGAATACGTTTCAATTTAAAATATACTACAATAGAAAGTTGTTATTTTAAATCGTAATAATATTTCACAATATTACTGTACTTTTGGATCAAATAAATGTAGCCTTGGTGAGCATATGAGGCTTCTTCCAAAAAAATATTTAAAAATCTTACTGACATCAAACTTTTGAAAGGTGGTTTATATGCATGTATTTAAAGGAATGTTCTAGTTTATTGCGGTCATAATATATATGGAAAACATCTGTGGCATTTAACTTGAGTTTTTTTTTTGGCTCCTAATTTCAGATATCACTTTCTGATATCACTTACAGTAACCTTAGTTAAAAAAATAACCCAGAATAATCCTTTAATCACAATTGGTTTTATCTATAAAAATAATTCTGCATTCAGAAACAAAAATGATTATCTGTGCCTCCCTCAAAAGCCTTTGGGACATATGTTTAAAATCAACTCACACTGGGATCCCTTCGGCAGGTCATTTGGGGTTTTTCACGTGCGGCTCTCAGCTGGGAGACACACACACACACACACACACACACACACACCATCTGCTCTGTTCACGCTAATGTCAAGATTTGCAGGGGATCAATGCATTTATCATCCACACTTACACACACACACACTCACACACACTGAAAAAACCAGATCATGGCATTTTGCTGCATAGCCCTTTAAGAAATGCAAATCAGAAAAGTGTTTTTTCTACCAAAAGAGAGACTTTAGCTGCTTTTAATGGGACAGTTTCTCAAAAAAGGACAATTCTGTCATCATATGCCTGTTATCATCAGCAGAGTGAACATTCTTTAAAATATCTCCTTTTGTGGTCATATATACACAGTAACACAAAGGAATAGTTCACTTAAAAAGGAACATTTGCTGAACATTTACTCACCATCTGGCCATGCAAGATGTAGATGAGTTTGTTTCTTCATCAGAGCAGATTTGGAGAAATGTAGCACTGCATCACTTGCTCACCAATGGATGCTCTGCAGTGAATGGGTGCCGTCAGAATGAGAGTCCAAACAGCTGATAAAAACATCACAATAATCCACATTTTCACTTCACAAGATGTTAATTGATGGACTGGAGTGGTGTGGATTATTGTGATGTTTTTATCAGCTGTTTGGACTCTCATTCTGACGGCACCCATTCACTGCATAGCATCCATTGGTGAGCAAGTGATGTACTGCTACATTTCTCCAAATCTGCTCTGATGAAGAAACAAACTCATCTACATCTTGGATGGCCTGAGGCTATTATTGAGTAAATGATCAGCAAATGTTCATTTTTTGGGCAAACCATTCATTTGAATTTAAACTATACATGTATTATTATCTACCTGGATTCAAAACTACAAGATAAAATTGTTAATATGCAAACAAGGTTTTAAACTGTAGGAGTAGTTAAATGAATGCCACATTTCATCTGTATTATAATGAATGGAGTGGACTTCACACACAAGAAACATCATGAATATGTCCACGTGTTCATCATTTACATCTGTGATGTCAGCGCTCATGTCATACGGAGGTGAATTAATTACGAAATGGAAAAGCTTAGATGTCCAGGTGCACCCAATGCATGAGTTAGATATGAAATGTTTGTTCAGTCACTTAGTTAATGAGATCAGATATTCCTCTACAATAGGGTGATATTCATTAAAAGGGATCACACAGCCCCTGCAAGTAGATTGATTGTGTTGATTGGTTATATGGAAAAGACAAGCTGATGAGGTAACCAAAGGGTTTATTGTTTGTGAAACAAGATATGCTTATATAAAGGGTCAAGGTCTGGTTAGTTAGCATTAGCTTAACTGATGATAGGATTAATGAGAATGCTATTATAAACCTCCTCGGATTGAACTACTGAGAGTTTTCAGATAAAATATGATTAAAACGCACATGAGATGATATCTGGACAACATAAAATGCCATTTGCAACCCATTTTACTTCTGTAATGTGATGTATTCCGAAGTGAAAAGGAATGTTCAACTAGAAAAATCTTGAGAATAGTGTTTTCTAGGAGTCCTGGAAAATCTGAAAATATTGGGGAATTAAAAAAAATTTGATTCATGAAGGGTCATGAAATCTATATAGCAAATATAATGTTTGTGGTTATTTTCAATTCAAGTCTTTCTTAAGCTATAAATATTTCTCTGTGTCTGAAACATCCAGGGGGCGTTACATGAAAAATATAAAAATAATTTTAGAATTATTATTATTATTTTTTTTTTTCAGTCATCACACAACTGGAAAAGTCATGGAAAATTAATGCATTTGTTTATTTGAAGTCAAATATTTTATCATTACATACTATTTCATATACAATTTTTAAAAAGTACAATAAGCAGTACACTATTTTTCTTTATTCTGGAAGTGCAGGTATGTATTTTAGACTCACATGTGCTTCCTTTGAGGTTTTTTATTGTGTTGGTGTTGTATGCTTATCTCTCTTCATGTAACACACTCTGGCTGTTTGTTCATTCAAAGCTGTGATTAAATGAGAGCCAGACGATCCCATTTAGCATCTCTGTGAAGTCAGTCCAAACTAATCTCATCGTCAATTAAAAAACAAAAAGCACTATGAAACATTGGACCTGTCTAAGCAGTAAATATTGCATGTTATCCAGAGCGCTCCAGTGCTCCTGCTGCAGCTCCAGTTGTTTATTTGATGCAGGCAGCTTTAGTTTTAATGGAAGAAATAGTGTGCCAACTACGCAGAAATAATAATACGAGTGAAGAAGACAACCCGAAAGAGGTCAGGTCTTCAGACTTCACCCATGAATCTGTTGTTCAGTCACTTGCACAAATGGAATTTTGGTCATGTTTGGTGGCTTCAATTAAAGTGATTTCAAATTGCTTGATTTTTGTGCATTTTCTTACAGAGATATTCCGTTCTGGGAGCTCACTTTTAAAAGTAGATCCTTTTTATACAGACAAGTAAGTACTGGCTTTGTTCCCCTATAAATATGACATTTATGTTGCATTGTAGGTAGTCTGCCTCCTAGTGTTAAATGTGTGAATTTCATTGCATGCATTTCATTTCAGTGGATTTGAAAGAATGTCTTTGATGATGAAATATGGCTGATAGCTTATATAGCAATAGTAGTCACATAATCAAAGCGCCACGTTTCCGCTCACAGGTGCGGAGGATGACTGGGGCGCTGGTTGCCGTCGGTCAGGGTAGACTGTCTGTTAGTCAGATTCAGGAGCTGCTAGAAGCACGAGATTCACTGGCGTTCCCACAAAACCTGACGGCCCCAGCCCACGGCCTGTTTCTGACCGACGTACAGTACAGAGATACAGGTACGAACCAGTAGTTTGGGTCCAGAATATCACTCTACTCATTATACGTGTATGCAAATTTTAGGCTACCTGGATGACCAACCACACACTGCACAGAACAACATATCCCAAAATGCAATGTGCTCGACTTGACCCTCCATGTCAATGAATGTTAACACAATGCAAAAATAAATGCAAAATAATGAGAAGATAACTAGATTGCACTTGATTAATTAAATATGCAGAATAGAGGTCATGTGATGAGCGTAGACTATTACTGCTGTTTGTTGCATAATGCATGCTGCTTCATAATTAAATAGTAGGTAATATAGTGTATACAGTGCAATTATATGTAATATGTCCTAACAGCCATTCATTCGAATTAAATATTTTTTTTTTCTTATTTGAAAAATTGCAGATCTTGGAGCTTGTATGCTGGCTGAACAGTAAAATAATCATTTAAATAAATATCTCACAATATCTAATGTAAATATGTTAAAAAATGTATTAAAGTGTTCTTTTTATCCGTTTTTCCAACACCTGCCTGTGTCAAAACCATACTTACATAGGGATATGCAAGTAATATATATCCTTAATTACAGATTTCTTTTTTTTTTAAATATTACAAAAAGTTAGGCAAATATACTTTGATTCATAGTTTTATTCTAGCACACATCACCCAGACATCAATATCAGCACAAAAGCAGCAGATCTGAGAGGTTTTATCAGTTTTAAACAGTTTTGTCAAGATTCGCGGCAAGCATTCCTCATCCTGTAACATCCAGAGTCCAGACAGTCACTGATCCGCTCCAAAAACACAGACCGAGTCTCATTACAGATCACTTTCAGAGAGATACATACTTTTTTGTCATCAACATTCAGTTGAGGTGAAATACGGAAATTATTAATCATTTCAAAAGGCTGATTTGTCAGCTGTAAGTGTACGTTTGCAAAAAAAAAAAAAAAAAAAAAAAAAAAAAAAAAAAAAAAAAAAAAAAAAAAAAAAAAAAAAAAAAAAAACATTTTTCACATAAATGAATGAGAGTAAATGAATGTTATAAATACATCTTCATTGAGGTGAATATGACTTGAACGACTACGAGCAGCCTTGTGGTGATGTAGAAACGTCATCATTGAATTGTCCTCAAGCATTATGGGTATTTCAGTTACATACTAAAAATAAAAAAAATGTAGAAATGCAATGATTATGCAGGAATGTGTTTTTGATAATAGACAAGTCCATTTATTCTCTGATGCGACACCAGATCAAGTGATGGTTTCTAGACAGACCTTTAGTTTAATCATACATTTTTTTGCAAACCCTCTATTTAATATCATTGCAACTCGACAGCTTGAACCAAACTGAGAAAATGAACAAGGCAACAGGAGATATATTCAAGCAATCTAGTAATTCTTTATCAAGAAAAGTCTTCCCTTCAAAGAAGCGACCGACACACTTTACCCCAACCTCACTACTCTCATACCAATGAATAAAATATACGTCTACTCTAATGCATATGTAATGGAGTCGAGTGCAGTGTCGTTTGAGTTTACAGTGGTTAAATTAAAACATTCCATAATATAAAATAATCATTTGCTACGGCTACCCTGAAGAATACACTGAGATTGTAGAGAATGCTTTCGCATCTGTCTTTTACATTTTTAAGGCAGCTGCAAACGGGAATGTGGCACAGCCTTCTGCTGTTACAAATTCAGTTGCATTCCAGTACTTGAACCTGATCATTTCCAATTCAATGCAGTCTGTTACGGGGAACACAAATAACGCTTCCACTCCAGAGCACTCTTACAACGAATGCCGTGACGCATCTGTTAAATATAACAGTTTCACTCTTTGTACTTATTGAATACGTATGACAATATTTGGACATGATGAATAGATACATTTGTGTTATTCCATGTTAAATACTGGCGAATCCAATGGAGGCACAAATCTTTGGCTTTTGCATAATTTTATACCAGTAAAAGGACTTTGGCAACTGTTTGAGTTTAATTCAAAGCCAATAACTGCTAGCATCCTTCTGTAGCAATGTAATGAGTTATTGCGTATTAATGTATAACAGCAATCTCTCATAATATGAAATAAACCCTGCATTTTGACTCCTAGTTAGGAGTGACACATCAAATGTAGCTGCACCCAGATTTCATAAACACAAATAAACTTGACTGAAAATGCTCATTTTTCATGAAACGTAGCACTCTGCACACTCGTGATCGAAAATTCAGCTCATTTCACAAAAATCTCATCAACAATTACGACAATATGAGGATGTTAGAAATCAATATAACAGTCAATGTAATTTTTTCCCACACTTCATGTGAAGGCAGGCTGTTAAGTGTCAATTGAAAAGGTTCATGATGAAATTGTTGATATATCGAAAGGCATATTCCTCGTGCCACTATCCCGGACCGCTCCTGTAGCATTCTCGCACACGTGATGTTAAGACTAGACATTCGAAATTTATTAAGTACAAAGAGTGAAATGTGTTTAAACAAAACCTATAAAAACTCCATCGGAGATAAAACTGCTCCAGATGTAAACATCCTCTCTGGCACAGCTCTGCCTCCAGCCTCTGATTTAAAACATAGCACGAGCACAGTCCTATTAAAAGAACAAAGATGGCCGCTCAGTTGGCGATTTTCTCGATTTCATCCAAATCATCTGTGTCCAGCTTCTCGATTTTCTTGTCTGTAACAGGAAATGGATAATTGAATGAACCCACATTCAGAACCATGAAAACATGGCAATAAATAAAAGTATGGATATGAGTTATATAATGGAATTGTCCTGGTTTAAAAGTTCTATCAGCAGCAGCTGTGAAATGTTGATCACAGAAAACTGAACACTCAGAGAGAAAGAATAAAAATAAATATTTGTTAGTTGAAACCATTATATATTAATAATAAGACACTTTGTTCAAAAAATTAATTACTATATGGTCAAAAAAAATGGATGTAATGTAACACGGGCTCACATTACAGGAGTTTTAAGTCAGTTTTGTCCCCGATTTACCCCTGCTGAGAATCTGAGAAAAACAAGCCTCGTCCAGGACCTCGGTCAGTTTCGATGTTCAGCTGGTAATGAAGCGTTTGCAGATCAAATCTTTGCTCGCAGACACATCAGGGCTGCCCTGATATTTAGGATTTTAAATCAGGATGATTATGACTATGATTACATGAGTACTTTCACTAAGGCCAATGTGTGACTCTTAAACAAGCTGCAGTACATGTCCACTGGACAGCCGAGGAGGAAGAAGTGTGGCAGCAACACGAATGCCTGGATCACGTGTAGGGATGTAACGATTCAC
>NW_015558618.1:373575-377133 GCF_001515605.1 Sinocyclocheilus anshuiensis | reverse complement strand
ATTTTTTTTGGTTTGTTTTTTTTAAACAAGATAAAATTAGTCCTTTTATTATTGCTTGAACAAAATGCTGCACATTTCTTTGTGAAACAGAACTATGTCAAATAACAAAACTAAATTGAAATTTTAAAACAAACCCCAAATCTAATCAAAGACGACAAAAAAATCTCTTCATATAAACAAAGGCTTTGCCTTCGGCTTTCCATTCAAAATTAGAGGCGACCACTGCATTTGAATCACAATCCAAACGAAGATGCTACATGAGCAGTTTTTGAATCTAAATTAGATTGTATAATTTGACATTTTAAAACAAAAACAGAATGCTCTGACTTTAGTTTTGTGAAACTATACTACAAAGCATCTGCATGAAACAGAGCAGAAGCTCTGAATGAGACGCAGATTCACTCTCTGACAGCAGGTGGCGCTTATGGAACAGCAGTAATACAGCGTTTCCTTGGTTACCGCTGTAAACAAAGCAGCACAGCACTTATAGACGCTGCTTTAACATGAATTATACAGACGAGATGAAAAGAAAATATCTAAACTTTTCTAAAGACAGTAAGTTCCCCTCAGAAACACATTCATATAAACTCCCACCCCCAAATGTATCGCGATTCGTTTAATATCTCAACCGATTTGAATAGTCACATATTTGTATCGATTTTCAACCGGCTCGTGGTGAATCGTTACATCCCTAATCACTTGACCTTGAAAACTTACCAAAACCATACGGACAAAGAGAAGAACTAAGGAGACACCGCCTCAGTTTTGAACGTACCGGGTGAGAGTTGAAAACTGCTAGTGCACCAGCTAACAAATTAGCTGCTAGTAAACATTAGCTGTTGAAATGTAAATGACAATCTGCTATGTAAGCCGAAGTGAGATCATGTGAGGTGCTTCCTCTGGCATTGTAAACTTGAATAGTCTTGCAGTGTGATACACTGATTTTCAATTCTTTTAGTGTGTGCATGTTTGAGATTTGAGCGATAAAATTCTGTGAAGAATCTATTGAAACTAGATTTTATAATCAGTTATGATTTAACAAACACTGTAGTCTGAGTCTGGCTTTAGTAAGGAATTCAGAGATGTCAGCCTTGTGCACTTTCAAAAACTACGGTATTTCATTCCAGTGCCTTATGCAAATTATGAATTATTGTAAACATTTTCACAAACATTTGTTTGTATATTTTTGTGTTTCAGAAAATGAGGGACTATAAGGGACTGTTTCCTACTAATAATCAACAGAATGTCTCGGACTCTGCTGATAGAGCTTACTCCAGGACATTGATCAGTTTGTTATGAGAAATAAGGGTTCATCTTACTGAAGTGCTCCTGGATGCGGTTGAGGATGTTCATGCTAAATCTGCTGTCCACCATGTTGATCGCCAACCCCCTCTTGCCGAATCGCCCAGTACGCCCGATTCTGTGCAAATACGTCTCGTTGTCAGGGTTTCCATCCCTGTCCACTGGCAGATCAAAGTTGATAACGACTGAAACTTGCTCCACATCAATACCTGATAGAAGAAACGTTTGCAAAAAAAAAAAAAGCCATTAGGCAAAATCTGCTCATCCTGAACTGAAGATGAGCTTGAAGGTAAAATGACAGACAGCCGACATACCTCTAGCACAGACATTAGTGGTAACGAGAACTTTCTCCTTGCCGTCACGGAAACGTTCGATGACCGCTGCCCGCTGTTCCACCTGCATCTCTCCACTGAGGAGCGCCACCTGGTGGCCTTCTCTGGACACCTCTCCTGCCAGCCACCCGGCGGTTTTCCTGGTCTGTGACGGCAAATCACATGGTTATATTTGGAAGCGTCCATGTATTACCACTTCTTTCAGTGATTTAAAGTTGTACTCCGAAATAACGCCACCATATCAACAAATGCTATTGTTACTTACGTGGCAGAAGATCATGGCCTGTGCGATAGTAATGGCTCCATAGATGTTGCACAAAGCCTGGAATTTCTCCTCCTTGCTGTTGCAGATGACGTAGTACTGCTTGATGGTGTCCAGAGTTTCCTCCTCACGCTTAAGTTTAATGATGTTGGGGTCGGGAACGATCCTCTTTGCAAAGTTCCACACAGTGTCTTCAAATGTGGCAGAGAACAGCAGCATCTGGCAAGTTTTAGGAAGCATCCTGTAAAAAAGCAAGAACAACAGGTTGTAATAGATAAATTCTGCAATTCAAAAAGGCAAATTTCTTCCTAATGCTCTGAACTAATTGAGGACAATATATAAAGCAACATCCTTAGTTGATAAAACCTCAATTTACTACATATTTACAGGGTCCCAAAAATCAAAGATCACTAGTGAAACAGTTAAACAGAAACTATTTAAATATTGCAATTTGAGTGAAAATTTGAAATGGGGGAGGGGGGTCCTTCCATATTTGTAGGACCCTATGATTTCCATGATGCACAAAATGTGGATGAAATGCAAATTTTGGATGAAAAAGTAGGGCTGTCCAATTAACTAGGGGTGTTCACTTTCAGATTATTTGGATAGGAGTTGATGGAATAGACTCCTCGACTTCATTTACTCCATTAAACTTTCAAACAATTTTTACCCCCGGACAAAGGCTTTTTTTTTTTTTAGAAGATTAATTAAATTGTTAAAGGGATAGTTCACCCAAGAATGAAAATTTGATGTTTATCTGCTTACCCCCAGGGCATCCAAGATGTAGGTGACTTTGTTTCTTCAGTAGAACACAAATGATGATTTGTAACTCCAGCCGCCTGTACCTCGGGATACGAATGCTCTGGTCTTGATGGCCCTGTGTGGCGATCATGACATCAGCTTCATCCAGGACGAACACCTTGATCTTCCTGGGGTCGATGAATTTAAGCTTTTGGCACCAATCCAAAACAGTACCGGGAGTGCCAATCACGATCTGTTCCTGTAATTTTGTTCCCCGCTCCACTGGACCAAACACCACATTATAACATGCACAATTACAAGCTACTCCTGTGTAATAAACATGTAGTTATCCTTTGATAGTGAGATAGAAAGTCAAGAAAACATGCAGTAATATAACAGATAGTGTTACTAGAGGACTGTGCAGAAAATTTTAACTCCTAAAATAAAAGCGCTTACATTTGTTTCCTCTGATGGCATACACCAGTTGGACTTCAGGGTAAAATTTGCCCATCTGTTCGATGACCTTGCCCGTCTGTAGGGCGAGCTCGTATGTGGGGGACACACACAGACACTGGGCACAGAGAGTCAGAGTGACATTAACACCAAAAGAGCTGAATTATTGCCATGCATTTATGCATTACATTCACTGACACTGATGCATTTCATACCTGAGGCCATTTGTTTTCAGGGTCCACGTGACTTAACATGGCCAGCACAAAGGCAGCCGTTTTACCCGTGCCTGACTGAGACTGAGCGATCAGATTCTGTGGACTGGACAGGAAAGGATATGATATGATATGATGTGTTCAAAACTCTGCTCTCATTAATAGTAGGGTTGGGTACAGAACTCGGTAGTACCGACGCAATTTGGTCGGTACCCTTAAAAGTACAGAGTACCGATTCACGTTAAATCAATCGGTG
>NW_015558618.1:369632-370810 GCF_001515605.1 Sinocyclocheilus anshuiensis | reverse complement strand
GTGTTCTACTGAAGAAACAAAGTCACCTACATCTTGGATGCCCTGGGGGTAAGCAGATAAACATCACATTTTCATTCTTGGGTTATCTATCCCTTTAATGTTTCATGCCTTCATTTGATTACCACAGTTTTGGATACATTTGTATTAAATTACTATTGTATTAAATTATTTAATATAAAATAAAACATTTCAAAATTTGACTTACTTGACTTACTCATATGTCCAGAACACAGAAAATTAATATATTTTATCCATTTTGTCATAACAATGAATAATTTAATATAAAATAAAACATTTCAAAGGGCCTTATATTTGACTTACTCATATGTCCAGAACACAGAAAATTAATATATTTTATCCATTTTGTCATAACCATTTAAAAAATGAATAATGATAATAATGGATGTTCAAAGTGGTCTTAGACTTTTAAAGGCCACTGCAAACATTTAGTGAGAGAAGAGAGAAATCCTGTACCTCTGGATACGAATGCTCTGGTCTTGATGGCCCTGTGTGGCGATTCAGCTTCATCGACAACATGCACAATTACAAGCTACTCCTGTGTAATAAATACGTAGTTAGCCTTCGACAGTGACATCATGGGGTCAACAATTAAAAATCAAACATGTCGTACTATACACATTCCAGATATCATGTTACTAGAGAATTGTACAGAAAATCTTAACTCCTAAAATAAGAGCTTACATTTGTTTCCTCTGATGGCATACACCAGTTGGACTTCAGGGTAAAATTTGCCCATCTGCTCGATGACTTTGCCTGTCTGTAGGGCGAGCTCGTATGTGGGGGACACACACAGACACTGGGCACAGAGAGTCAGAGTGACATTAACACCAAAAGAGCTGAATTATTGCCATGCATTTATGCATTACATTCACTGACACTGATGCATTTCATACCTGAGGCCATTTGTTTTCAGGGTCCACGTGACTTAACATGGCCAGCACAAAGGCAGCCGTTTTACCCGTGCCTGACTGAGACTGAGCGATCAGATTCTGTGGACTGGACAGGAAAGGATATAATGTGTTCAAAACTCTGCTCTCGTTAATAGTAGGGTTGGGTACAGACAATTTAGTGATCATAATGTCACATTTTTTGGATCATTTGGATCCTGCATAATTCACCATTTAACCACAAAATAATTGCAAAAAAAAAAAAAAGCA
>NW_015558618.1:367089-369508 GCF_001515605.1 Sinocyclocheilus anshuiensis | reverse complement strand
TTTCAATGTAAAGCCAAACCAAATAATGTTAACACCAGCTCGCAATTCAGTATGAACACGTGGGAGTCTAGCCTAAAGAAACACAGCTTATGAAAGGAGCATGTTTTAATTAAGTTGTTATTTTTTAATTTATTTTTTTACTGTACGTGTACGTTAAAAGTACCATTCCGGCAGCAAGAACGATACTGAACTAAATGAAGATTAATGTCTTGGCATATGATGTGTTTATTGATTTAATTTACGCTTACAGTCTTATGTACACTTCCACAACTCTTATCCTGCGTATGCAAATCTTTTTGACATCATTCTACCTTCATATAAATATTACAACCAGATTAATCACTTCATTGTAGAAAAAAAATAATACAATTATTAGCCTATTATAAAATGTTTTAAAGGAATATTCACACAATTTTTCTTCCATGTATTAATTTCAACAGTAAACCTCAGTTTGTTTGCCAAAAAATAAAAGGGTATAATTTTCATTTGATTTAAAATAAATGTTTAATGCCTTCATTTGATTTTCAGAAAAATTCAAACAAGAATTTCTGGGGGGAAAAAAGAAAGAAAGAACGAACGAAAGAAAAAGTTTGTAGGGCCCTATTGTTCAAAATGTTGAAATTGAGTCTTTTGGACTTATGTTTTCACTGAAATAAATGTTTTTGTAATTACACAGAGAGTAAAGTACCGAGAAAAGGTACCGTTGTGTACCGGCACCGAAATTCAGGTACCGATACCGGTACCGTACCGGTTAAAATGTGAACGGTACCCAACCCTAATTAATAGTCCCTCCAATTATACACAATTCAGTGCTTAACAATGTCACCGTTTTTGGGATCCTGCATAACTTGCCATTTGACCACAAAATAATCGTAAAAAGACAGTACTAAAAGTTTGACATTAGTCGGAAAAAGAAACGCATGAATGAGAAAAGGTGCAGAACACACTTGATGTCAAAAGCTCAATAACTCATGAACAAGAACCTAATGTGGTGCACACATGACTAACAGACACTGAAGCACACATACAGAAAACCACTTTTGATCTAGCACCAAAAAAAAAGAAAAAAGACTGCATTAAGTTGGATTTAAACGGAGAAGAAAAGGTTAACAAACTTACGGTTCTGCGAGCATCATGGGTAATGCGGTCTCCTGGATTTTGGAGGGTCTGTTGAAACCCAAGGCATACACTCCCTGCAGTAGCTGAGGTTTTCTGGCAAAAAATAAATAAAGTAAACCATAGAAGAAAACACATTTGATAAGACAAACATTATCATGCTAGTCTGAGCGCTGTTAAAGCTGTAATACAATCAGGAGCGGGAACACGGTCAAACTCACAATCGCAGCTCTTCAAACGACTTGACAGAGTATAGCGGAGAACTCGGATCCCTCTGAAGGACTTCAACTTGATTGGTCGTGTTCACTAGATTACTGCGGATCAGTTTATTCAACAGTGACTGTGCTGCCTTGTCATCTGCAATTCAGATCAGTTTTAGTCAAGTCTCATGCGGAGAATAAACACAGATAGTCAAACTGAAGAAAACAGACTGGCTGCGTGATGATTCTGCTGTGAAAGTCACCTTTATCCTCGTCCTCCGTCTTCACTCCATCGCCTTCTGTCTTTGCACCTTATTAATAAAAGGAAAGGAGGAAAAACACGATATCAGCATCATTCATCATGAGAATCCACAACAGCAATACACAAAAATACAAATCTAACTTAGCAGGTCATACAAGTTCTTCTCACCATTTGCTGCAGCTTTCAGCTTGTCATCTTTTTCATTTATTTGCAAGTTGCCTATCTGTAAATCAAAGTGAAAACCATAAACACACACACATATATTATATATATATATATATATATATATATATATATAGTGCACAGCATAAATGAGTACACCCCCTCTAAAACTTAACAAATTCAGCAATTACTCTTTAATTAGAAGACATGTTAGGGTTCTTTGGAGATGTAATGTTCCAACAAGCCTGCTTGATCAATTACCAAAGAAGAATGCCAAAATTATTCAGCAAAATAAGATTTTCTTAACAAAGTGATACAATTTTGTGTTGCAAAAATGAGTACACCCTCCTGAAAGTTACTTAAAAAAAAAAAAAAAAAGTGTATAGGTTTAAGGCTATTTTTGATCAACAGGTAAATATGTTGAACCAAAACTTTTAAAGACAAGTAATTTCCTGACAAATAAAAGTGTTATATAGCCCACTGAATCATACTCAGACTCAGACTCAGACAGCAGTGGAACCATTTGGGAAAGAACTGCCAGGTGACTTATTTCTTAGCATAAAAGAGGACAATGGTACAAGAGGAAAACCAAATTATTGATTTAAGTGTGAAAATATAGCAGAAGTAGCACCAACATTCAAAAACAATGGACTTGTGATAAGGCTCCTGAAATAATCAG
>NW_015558618.1:361638-366630 GCF_001515605.1 Sinocyclocheilus anshuiensis | reverse complement strand
TCCCAACTATCCTACCATTTCAGGAAGTTGAAGAATTTTTTTAAAACTTTGAAATATATACTCTATAATTTGTCAACGTATGCAATGCAAAAAAAAGTCACTAAAATATCAATAGATTCATATTACACTAATGTTATACTACATTATATAAATTACACTTAGCAAGCGATGTAGCGTTACTGCGACACAACAACTTTAAAGTTGTACGGACACAGACCTAGTAAGAGTGTTAAATGACTAAGCGAGTTATTGTGCTTAATACAATGTTTGATTCAATTATTCAGCTTTCTAGAACTGCTCTGTTCGAGTTTGGGGTTTAAACCCACCGACTCCGCCGCGGCTTCTTGTTCATCGACAGCCTGGGCCCACGAATCTGTTGCCATGTCCTTAATTGTAAATACAATCTTTGTCCTTAAAAACGGGAGTCGATGATTTAACAACGAACTGTTAAATCTAACTGCATATAAAAACTGAATAAAAATAAACGGAAAAAGACTCGAAAGCAACAAATTCATACAATGGCGAGTGTCGGTCCTCGCTGCTTGTGGGGTACGACACTCACACCTCCGGCCGGAAACAGGCTCGTCTGTACTTGGTTCCTCTTAAACGGTCCGCTAAGGATAACATGCATGACGGGAAACGAAAGGTACTTCATGAACAGTTAACACCCAATGACAGTGCAACATCTCCACTGAGTGTAATACGGTGTATTGTGCAAAATGTATATTCATATTTGTACATTTTAGGGATACCTGTACAAATTAATGTGTAATAAAATTCCTGTTTTATATGTATTTTTTTTAAATATTTATACGACTTATTTACTTAAAAAAACATTTTGGATGTCTAGTCTTAACGACCCATGGGATATTGGCCTATAGAGCCTTTGTTGTGCAATTATGCACCTTTTAATTCAACCAAGAAGTTGTTTTATCTTATATCTTATTGCACTTTTAATCAGCATTTATTTTGCACTTTTTTTTTTTTTTTATATTTTCAAAACAACCCAACCGCTGGGTCAAAACAACCCAATAGCTGGGTTAAAACAACCCAATAGCTGGGTTTGTCCCTTTTTAACCCATCGCTGGGTTATATTTAACCCAGCATTTTTTAGAGTGCAGGAGAGCTGTCAGTGAATAAATGGGAAAGCAAAGTATCTGGCATTACTTATTTGAAAAAGTAACTCAGATATTTTGTTGTAAATTTAAAAGTAATGTGTTACTTTACTAGTTACTTGTAAAAGTAATCTACGTAACTCACATTACTTAAATTGTAATGCGTTACCCCCAACACTGCTTGACAGTGAATTTATTGGGCAAATATGTAATTTCATAATTGAACACCCTAGACCTACTGGAACAAAACCATACATCTTTTATCTTTTTTATATTGCTGTACCTGTGAAGATCTATTTTCACACATTCTATTTTTTTTTGCATATATCTGTATATAAGAGCACTCTGTATATCTACTATTTGTACTTGTATTTTTCATGTTTGTCATGTTCTAAATCTCAGCATGTGTGTCAAAACTGAAGAGGCTTTTTAAATTGTGTTACAGGATGTTCTCCTTCTGTAATGCAATGATCAAGTTCAAGTTTTGATATCAGTAGTTCTCTACATTGCCTGTAGATGCTGCCACACACCTCTCTAATGGTTTCACAGACAGGCAGTTCTCAATGACAGATGAGAAGAATTTGCTAGAATGAGACATTATATGTTTAAAATAAGGGGGAAATGTCTATTGTTCTGTTCTCTCTGCATTTGGACTTTCATCAACTATAGAATTCAAGCATTGAGGCCCTAATTATGTGTTCAAACAAGAATATAGGCTTTTTATTCTGCTCGTTTACTGCATGTATCTATTGCTTACAGTGTTGTAAATTAATAAAAAGCTAAAATATGTAATATTTCATTTACTCAAATGAATCAAAACCACTGATATAATCATTAATCAGTTAATGAAACCAAAGTTAGCAAGCTAATGCCGCATTATTACTGCAGCACAATTTTAACAAAATGTACATGGACTGTTTAGACCTACATTTTTATTATAAGCTCTCTTTTTATTTGTATATTGATTATTGACTATTTCACTGTTTCACTATCAAGATTGTGACAGCTTTTAATTGTGGTCTGGCTCTCTTGTTAGTTTAAATGAGTAATTGATTCTGGTTTGTTGATGGTCACATTCTGCTCGTGTTTAAAGATTACCTCAGTTTTGGTCGAGAGATTTTATTTTCTTCCCAAAAGTATTTGTAACTGGAGGCTAAGAGGGAAAACCTTGTCTTTTCATCTTTGCTTTTCATAATGATGATCTTTGCAAGTGTCCATGGCCACCAGCGATACAAAGATTACGAAATGCTTGTTCGCTACAGTTTTCAGTTCACCAAAAATATATCTGTTTTCAGATACAGCTGACGAAACGTATTTGCAATACAGCAGTCCACAATCTTTGAGCTACACTCTAAAAAATGCTCGGTTAAATACATCCCAGTGCTGGGTAAAATAGGGAGAAACCCAGCAATTGGGTTATTTTGACCCAGCGGTTGGGTTAAATGTTTAACAATGTATGTGAGTTTGCATCAAGAGATTATGTGATTGGAAAATCGTTTTAGAAAATTGGTATGTTTGGAAGAACCGTGAGGTCTGCACATTTTAAAGCATCATTTCTGGAAAAGAATTGACTTCAAAAACATCACTGAAATGTGGAGAGATGGTTTAGTAAATATAATCATTTATAGTCATTATCTAGGAAAAAAATGGCAAAGTCCCCCTGTTGCAGCAACGGCAGAAACGGTGCTTCGCAAATGTTTTATGCAGTATTGCAATTTTTAGCATAAGTTAACTTTGCAGCTTTGGGCTGAAAGAGCTAGCTGTGCTGCTACAGTGACCTAAATGACCTTTTAGTATTACTTTTACTGTAATATTGCTGCAGTGTTTGTCTTGTTGCTAGGCTGATTTTTTTGTACATTGTATTGGACTATTTTTTCCTTTGTGGAGGTTTTAAGATAAAAGGTATGATTATGAAATAATCTCAGCTCAAATATTTAATTTTCACATACTTGTTTATTAGGCGAGTAGCCATGTCATTTGATATTTTATTATTATAAGTTTTATACGTAATAACACTTGGATACCATAAACTGCTAACACATACGCATCCTAATGATCTAAAGCATCTATAGCCTAAACCTAAACGTTTGACATTTCGGTCTCAAGAGGTCTAAAGGATGTGCTACAGATGATAAAATTGCATCAGTAGCATTCTTATGCAGGCATGTACTGGTTTTGCCTGTAAAATTGAGGCAAACAACATGTACAGAGCTCTGACTGGAATAACCGGAGAATTTCGTATCCAGACGCAAGTGCTTTATTGTGTTTGTAGACAGGCAATCATTCTCCAATAACGTGTTTCCAGCACTGCCTTCTTACGTTCTTAATAATACATTAGTTTATTTATAATGCTGACACTCAGTAACTATTTGGTACCCTTTCATCTGGACAAAAAAAAAGTATGACTGGATTTTTAGAACGTTGGTTTATCTAATCTACAATATAAATACACTAATCTGAATGCTTCCTATTTGAAGGACTCTTAATATCAAGGGAAGTAAAACAACTTTGTGCTTTGATCCACCCTCCTAAATGAAGTTGTGATGCTTCAGGTGCTTAGTCACTGTCCTAACGGTTTGTTTGTGTACGGGACAAAGTCCTTTAGACATGTGGGTCTAATCCAGCGACCAATGGTGGATTTCCATCTGGGCCAACATATTTTATTCAAGAGCTTGACTTACACAGTTACCAGCCATGTTGCCCTGGGCTTATACCCAGTCGCTCCGTGCCACCGAGAGACAAAGAGCCCACTCTGAAAACGATCTCTATGTAATCGCTTGTGAAGTGACCGCTGGTATTGTGTGGCTTTGCTTCTGCAGCGGAGCGTTTGTTAGCGGTGTGCGTTTAGCTGTGGACGGCTGATGCATTTTAAATGCCTTTCCTCAGAACCTCTGAACTGCACAATAGGGTTACACCATCCTCAGCGGGAAGCCAATTGGAGGAACGCAGTATGCTTTTTGATATTTTAATGAGCAGCTGTGGCTCTGTTACATCATATTTGCCATCATAGTTTCATTTCCAGAGATTTCCATAGAGAGCTCGAGGCGATTATTCGCATTCGAAAACAAGTGCGTACTGCAATTGTTCTGAATGTTTTCTTTTGAAGCCTCTGCACCAAAAATTCACTCTCTGAAACATTCTTGTACACTTCCACTGACGACTTTGCAGTAGCAAAGAGAGCAAAAACCTGTAATGGTAACCATGGAAACAGTACAGTCAGCCAGCAGTGTATGTAGCCTTCTGGTGTACATACTGAGTGAGGCTCTCTGACTCAGACTCCCAACAAAATCACAAGCAGTCCTCGAAACAAATCCACTGCAACTTGTGACATATCTGACCATATCAATCATTTAAATACGATGATATACTGTACTGCATGGTTTAAAGATATAACAATGCTTTAAATGCATTTAACTATAGGAAGTATTTTGAAATATTTAAAACAGTATTTATTCACTTTGATTTAACACACACACACACACACACACACACACACACAAAAATATAATTATTATTATTTATATAATTGATTTATCATATCAACCATTGCCCAATATGATATATTGTATGATTTAACTGTTAGGATTTAATAATATATATTACAGAAAATATTATGAAATATTTATTTTATTACAGATATTATTTATATAATAATTGATTTATCATCTCAATCACTCCACAATGATATATTGTATGATTTAATTAATAATTAATTAATATGAATTATTATGAATTAGAAATGAATTAATATGTATATTTTATTAATTTTAATATAGATATTATTATTTATATGATTGATTTATCATATCAATCATTGAACAATATGATATATTATGATTTAATTAGTTAAATGTAAGAATTTAAGAATATATATATA
>NW_015558618.1:359578-361512 GCF_001515605.1 Sinocyclocheilus anshuiensis | reverse complement strand
TATATATATATATATATATATATATATATATTATTTTATTATGTAAATATATGTATCATATAACTGTTTATTTATTAACTTATTTATTTATTAAATTATTGTTTTATTAAATTATTTATTCGCTTAATTTTGAAGACTTTGACTAGTGTTTCACATAAATTGAACTTATATTGGTGGTTATACTGGCTGATTAGCACTGCTCAGCACTATGGTGACAGATAACAAACATGGATTAAAAAAAAAAGTAGTTCCATTAGCATAAAAACAAATGAGAAAGTTCAATTCAGCCTCTGAACAATTTACGGCAGCAGCTCAAACATTCCAAATAGTTCTTTTCATACTCGACTAATTGCAGCAACCCGTCCAGAAATTCTCAGAATTGCAGAAAACTTCCACAGCTTCCATTTCCAAAGCCACCACAACATTTCCCTATTCTGATCATGCTTCTGCAGGCATCCATTTTAACATGTGTGAGTCGTATTGTCTTTGATCGGGGCACTCCCATGAAACCCAAGCCCGGAGCCCCCCGCCGAAACCGAAGCAAAATGCAAATTGCAGCAGGAGCCAAATTATTTGCATGTCTCTACCAAACACACACCAGGCTTTGCCACCACACAGCGCCGACTTCCCTTGTGCGTTATATAATGCGTTCTGACGTGAGCTAACATTATTCGGCTGACATCCACATCCACACAGACACAGACACAGACACACACAGACACACACACAGTCGTACACTAAGTCTTCCCTGGGATTTGTGACATTTTTTAAACGCATGATGTCACAATCTGAACTCACCACTTCATAGCAGAACCTCAGACTGCTTTTCGCTTTTTAGGAAATGTCTCTGTCTCCAACTGGAGCGAGTGTCCTCGAATGCCTCTTTTAAGATGCCTTATAATTTTGGAATAGTGCTGAATGGGTAAAAGGCACTATGGATAACTTGTATAAGACAAGCCTGCTATATAGGGCTTAGTGCTGCATTAGTGCCACAGCGACACAATATAATTTATGGACGCAGCTGAACGATACATCTCAAAAGTTGTAACGTTCCTCCACGTTGTCAGATCCTCTGCTGTGGGTTCCCTAGTGGACACAATGGAAATTTCAGGAGGGTGGAATCTGTTTCCATGGCAGCCCATCCATCCAGCCAGCGTTTCTAATAAGCGTTACCTCCAGACTGGCAGGAGAAGCTCTTGAAAACCCCCTCGTACAGTCTGCAGGTAATATTTGCTGTGATTCCTCAGCGGACTGGAGTTCAAATGGTGCGCTTTGACAACGCTCATCCCAAGCCATGAATCATTTAAAGCTTGTGGCAGAGCTGGAAATGTCACGTCCCCTGGATTTGAGCACGTGCACAGATTAAACCGGGCTAAACGGAGCATTAGAGATGTGTCAGGGGGAGGGGAAAAAAGAGCGGCGTCTCTTTGAATGTTTCTCAAAATCTTTATTATAACAGATATTCTGTAGAAATGTTCTGTGAGATAAATACGTAATATATTCAAGAAGACGTTCTTGAGGTCTTGAGGTTCGTCATGCATAACTAGAATACATCACAAGTAGTATGAAAGAGCCCTGTAAACATGACCACCTAATATTAATAAACCTGTGCACATGAAGAAAGCACAGAAAGATACGTTTCTTGTCAGGATCAATTTGGCACATCTACAGTTAATATGCTTTACGATAATAAGGTTACTGTCCGTAAACTGACGTTCCAGATCGGACCGGACATCAGATGAATGAAATGAAACGAAGCAGATCACGAGAATCACAGTTAAGCGACATACAAAACATTTATCGAACGCAAAAGTCACTTCTCGTCATCGTTCCATATAAAACGGTTGCTCAACCGTCAACACTGCAAAATATGTATCCAAAGATTTAATAAATAGCCTTTTTTTTTTTTTTTTTTTTTTTTATATACAGAGTGG
>NW_015558618.1:349916-359514 GCF_001515605.1 Sinocyclocheilus anshuiensis | reverse complement strand
AGCAAATGGCTGCAATATAACAAAGAGTGAAAAATTTAAGGGGGTCTGAATACTTTCCGTACCCACTGTATTTTTTTTTTTTTTTTTTTTTTTTACATACACAGTGGAACCTCTTTGGAGGTCCACTCTGGAAGAAAAAGTCGACATTGCTAGTATACACCATTAACACCACCAGTAGGCTACTGGGTTAAGCGGGAAGATACTGGTTTGATGTTAATGGTATTGTTTGCTCAGCTCAGTCTATCGAATTGCTTCATTAGAGCCAAAAACAACAATAGAGTCCGTCTTTTTAATGAGACCAAACCCTGTCATTGCACATATCTCGGAGTATAGTTTGGAAAACAAAGTATTCCTTCAAGCCCTTGGGCCGCTGGTTCAGTCAGCCCCGCTGTAAACCCTGGACAATGGAGTTTGGGAGATCGAGAGGAGAATGTGTGGAGTGCTTGTCTCCAGAGTGCCTCTTCACAACGTCTTTGGGTCCGTTCACGCCGACGAGGACTTCTCTGTGCTCTTGTCCAGTACTTCGCCATCGTTGTCTTCTTCAGTGACTGTCAGTGAACAGAGACACTAGGGTTATGATGAGAGACCAACTCACAGATGCTCTATTGCCTCTCGCTACGCACAGGCACAAAGATGGAGATTCCATGTTGCCATGAATTTTAATACATCCGAAATGGCGCAATACATCACTGTATCCTAATCGCTGTCTATTCGAGAAGCGGAAAACAAGACAGTTTAAACTGATTATACCGCACGTGAAATCATTCGACACGCGCTATTTTCGTGCGTAAAGGCATAATCGGGAAGCGCAACATGGAATTTCGCATCATCTGCGCCCGTAACAACCGACTCATTTTGTTCGTGTAACGAAGAAAGGCTTTGCCCGTTACCTCTCTTGCTTCTCCCGATCTGCCCGAGCTTTGGTGGTCGTTTATTCTGGTTGCCACCGAAAAAGTTGTTGGTGTCTTGGAGGCGGCAGGTGAAGGAAAGGTGTTCCTCGTCCCCGTCGTTGCCATAATGAGTCATTTTGTCCTCGTTATACGGTAATACATCCGACATGCTGTATGAACTGACAGCGGCTACTTTATCTGCTGTTGGATCGATAGCGCGAGGCCAATTTTGTCGAGCGAATCTTTCGGCTGTTTACCTCTATCGCACGTGTCTCCGCGAGTGGGTGTCGAGGACGCGGGGCGAATGCATGTAATTTCCTGCGTTCAACTCGAATTACTCCAAATTTCCTAACGTCGGGAATGCTGGAGATGCGAATGGCCGCTCGCGGAGGAATGCGCCTTATTTGCGCTCTCGGCGGCTGGAGCGTCGTATGGAAAACCTGAGAAACAAATGCAAATTGGGAAGCGATGCAAAACAAAGATCCCTGATGGGGAATGAACGTCACTGAGGCGCGGGCTTCCTCTCCAGCTCTTTCATTGCAGCAATCGCCAATATTAATCTTGGGTACATGGAAAAAAAAATGTTTCCTTGTGTCATTGACAAATAAAGATGTCCGAGATGATACATCTTTTATTATGTAATTATAGTTTAAAGCACATTTGCAATCTAGTAAACGTGATATTTGTACTCGTGTTGATTTCATACAATTTCAGATAAACGTTTATAACATTTTATACAAAATTTCTGATTTAAAAATCATTATAATGTCTTCAACAGTGTTGGGGAAAGTTACTTTTAAAAGTAATGCATTACAATATTGCGTTACTTCATTAAAAAAGTAACAAATTACGTTACTTAGTTACTTTTTATGGAAAGTAATGCGTTACGTTACTATTGCGTTACTTTTTAAATATGGACAGGGCTTGCTTGTTTGTTTTTAAATTAAAAAAGTTCTATTTTTGGCAAATATAAAAGCCTTTTCACACCAAAAGTGAAATGAATAAGCCTCAGGTTGAAGGGAAAGTAAATTTACGTCCGTACAGTAGAATGCAGAAGAAGAAATTTCAACACACTTCAGCAATAAAAAAAGACACATAAATGTTTTTCTAGAATAATTATTGCTTATTAGTATTGTTGAACTGGATCATTGAAGGTCAGAAGCAAAGACATTGGTTAATAGAATGGGACTAAATACATAAAGGATAGTTGTGTTGTTTAACATTTAATTATGGCAGGTTTGCGTCATATTCTGAGTTGCATTATTTTTATTCATTTTGAGGAATACTGAATCTGTGTTTTTTTTTGTGTGTGTGTGAAATGAATTAATGCATATTCATATTTATTTTAGAACTACAGTAACATCTGATTTCTCTCAACATGGGGACAGGAGAGCTGTCAGTCAATAAATTGGAAAAAAAGTAACTTGCGTTACTTATTTGAAAAAGTAACTCAGATATTCTCTTGAAAATTAAAAAGTAATGCGTTACTTTACTAGTTACTTGAAAAAAGTAATCTGATTACGTGACTCGCGTTACTTGTAATGCATTACTCCCAACACTGGTCTTCAAACATATTTTTCCAAGTAAAACTTTTAAAAAAATGTGTGACACCTTAACCTTGCGACATAATCACGAGAATCTAAATTTGGCAAAATCTATTCAAATTTTAATAATACTGAAAATCTAATTGTTAAAACAAAAACGTAACATATGCTGAAAAAAATATATACTTATAATATAATATACTTATATACTAATATTTATATATAAAGTCCAAAAACAAAGTTTGGGGGGAAATTATTATTATTATTATTATTAATAACTAGTTTAGCTTTATTTTCATTCACTTCATGAAAGAAGGTGAACCATAAATTCAGTTAGGGTGAATATACGAATGAAGAAAAGCCATTATAGTATATAAAACACATATAAGGGACTGAATTAATATTAATATACAGATTTAATTTCTTTTTCATAAGAAAATCCTCTTAATTTATTCCAGTCGCTTTCATATGAGCACTCATGGTTTGCAACAAAGACCCAATGCTTATGTTGAGGCTTATTGTTATAGTGTATCTCAATCCTGAAATCCTGAAGTACTGCACATTTTGGATGTCTCCCTTATGTAATACATTGTTTGCTCATTTGTAGACCATCCAAGACCTGAACTTTACAAACAAATTAACTGTGTATGCAACAAATTTCATCACCTGTGATTATATATATCAGATGGTTTCCACTATAGTGAAACGGAGAGTTTATCAGTGTTTTTACACTTTATCTTGCTACCAAAATACCAGTTAAGAAAACAGTTAAAGGGCTAAGGCACATGGCTGTGTAAATTAAACAAGCACTGACTCAGTTTAATACCATTGAGAGCCATCTACATTTTGTTAGACCTCATATCTTAGTTGTAGCAAGAGCCAATCTGTTATTTTATTCGGTTATTTTATCCTTATCACATGCTTTTTTCAGTTAAAACCCAACCAAACAGAATAAGATATTAAAACATGGCTGTAATTCACAAGAGAACGCAATATGGGATGTTTTTCCCCTCTGTGTACAGGTTTTCATTTTGTAATAATATCAGAAGCTGGAGTGATGCTGAACTCATACTGGCACAATCTGGATATATGAGCTGAGGGGGTTTGCTTCTCTGTCCAAGATTTTGAGAGCATAATCTTCTGCACCAGGCACAGTCATAACCTTTCTAGGATTGAGCAGCAGACATTGTCACTCCACTGCAGAAACGAGCGGGATGGAAGCGAGGTGCACTGCTTCCTCCCATCTGTGAATGAGAGGCCATTTTGTTCCATTCTATCTGATCTGAATAGCTGAAATGGGAAACACACACAGAGCCAATTGAGCTTTGTCTCGGTTTGCTAAAAACCAGCCTGTTTCCTTCAAGAGAGGCAATTTGAATGCTTAGGCTTCAGAGAGTTTAATATTGGGAGGAATGGTGGAGATGAGCTGAGCGTGCTCGGAAATGATGTGTTGACAGACTACAGCTGGTTCTGAGAGTGTGACTGAATCCAAAGATTTTTTCCCCCATATTGTTACACGGCCATATTTGGTGTGCCCAACAGTGTTGGGAAAAGTTACTTTAAAAAGTAATGCATTACAATATTGCGTCACTCCCTAAAAAAGTAACTTATAGCGTTACTTAGGCCTCTTTTCCACTGCATGGTAACCGTACCGTTACCAAAACATGACGTGTAAACTTTGCTGATCACTGATTGGCCGGAGAGAATCGTCACCTGCGTCACTGAACTTGCGTCACAAACACAACAGAACCGCTAGATTTAAATCAGCACAGCCAGCGAAGGATCGAACGCAACTGTTTTGAACGAGCGCACCTTTTTTTACCAACCAAAAAGTGGGTGTTTTGTTGTCTGTTGAAGAAGTATAGACGTTCCTCTCGTTGATAGCAGAGGAGCGGATCCAGCGGGAGCTTGAAGGGGCGATGCGGAATGAAAAAGTTTTTCAGGAGTCGCAGCAGTATAGGCAGCACAACTAACGACATGTGAATAATCCCGCCCACTCTAAAGCGGTACTGAACTGCAGTCGAAACCGAGCGGCAACCTTCTGCTCTCTCTCGTGAACCCAACATGGAAGTGACTAAAACTAAAATTCATCGACTGGCCGCTAGAGGCTGGCTCCAAAAGGGAGAAGTGGTTTTGGTCTATATAGCTAATTTTGCCCTTCATGACAACTGTGAGGGGGGTGCATTTTTTTATAACTCATCCGTTTAAATTATATTAAGCCTTAAAGTTCTGCATAATTAAGGGCGTGGCCACTTGAGTGACAGGTGGACCGCCGCTGCTGTCACCGCCGTCGAGCTAGGTGGGCGTGGTTTCAGCAACCAGCTCCCGCCTCTTTGCCCATTTTCGATTATCCGGAAGTGATGCACTGCCAAGATGGCTCCGCCCACTTTGAGCATCAAAAACGCTCTTCGGAATCTACGGGTGACATCACGGACACTACGTCCATGTTTTTATACAGTCTACGGTGGAAACGCAAACCGTGCCGAGCCGAGTCGTACCACGCAGTAGAAAAGCGCCATTAGTTACTTTTTATGTAAAGTAATGCATTAAGTTACTTTTTCTCATCCGGGATGGGCTTACTTGTTGGATTTTAATGTAAAAAATGTCTATTTTTGGTAAATGTAAAAGTCCTTTCACACCAAAATGAATAAAGGCCAAAGTATACTTCGGTATGCATACATGACGGTCCGCACACAGTGTGCGTGACGCAAATTTCGTCACCAAAATAGTACGCGCACCATCCGATTTTTGAAACTGGTTTGAAAAAGTAACTCAGATAGTTTTTTGTAAATGTTGTTACTTTAGTTACTTGAAAAAAGTAATCTGATTACGTAACTTGTGTTACTTGTAATGCATTACCGACAACACTGCTGGTCAAATATGGCAGGCCTACAAAAAATTGCTTAGAAATCATCAAGTGTGAGGTGAAATTGCTCATTATGTTATATTATCACCAAATACTGGATTCAATCAAGCATTTTTTAAAAGTCAGGTCAGTTTTGACCAGGAACACTGAATAGAAGCACAGCACAAGGGTTAAAAGTTTAGCATTTAGCAATTAGTATTGCTTCTCCCGGTTGACCCTGTCAGAACAAAACTGTGACCCATTTCCACCAGCTGTAAACCTCAATAACCACATAAAGATCTTAAAAAACAAAATATTTCATGGTACAGATAATAAAATGAATCTTGGTAGGTTAATCAAAAAAATATTTACAATAAGTATCACGTCAATCACAAGTTCTACTTGTCCTGGCACGTGGAATTAGCATTGTTCTTAATATTTACTTATTTTTGTGTGGCATATTCATTCACAATGCCTTTCCCTGTGGGAACATGCTGTTCTGCGATTCATTTCCCATGAAACTCTATTCAGAGATCCATCAGATTACTCCTTTACTGCCAAACATGTTAGCAGCCCTCCCCAAAAACGTCATTATTCCCAAATGACCTGTGTTGTTGGTTGCTTTAACCTTTACGCTTAATGTTACCTATTGTTTTTAAGTATGTAAGTAATGAATGATGCTCCAGACACATAAAAGTTGTTATTATCTAAACTGAGCTTTTGGGATGCTTTCATATGATACACACATAAACTGCTACGAATCATTGTGTGTAGTTCGTGCGGCGATCATCTTACACGTGGTGTCATGTGCAGGCAGTGAAACCAAAAGCTCCTGGAACTAATGCCACCTTCAGAGAAGAGTAATTGCAGACACACCCAGTCCTATTAGATGTGCAAACATCCATTGTTGCAAGTACGGTACAACGTCAAATCTTTTTATGGCTTCCGGTCACATCAACTGAACTAAACAAAGGCAATTTTTCTGCATTTAATATCCTTTTGAGAATGTTAAAGGAGGATACTTTGAGTGAAACCTTTTCGGGTAATTCCCTTGTAAATAAGCGACTGTTTATTACTACAACTTTATGCACAACATCTAGCTGCTAACTGATATTAAAACATGTAGTGATCTGTCAACATCACTGCCAGATATTTTTGTGCACTTATCATGCATATTAATCACATTATTTTAGAGTTTGTATGTGTATTGTAGTTGTAAGAGGCTTCACATTAGATTTTGATTAATTTGCTTTCATTTATGGGTGTTTCTTCAACTTTGACACTTTTACACTACCTTTCAAAAGTTTGGGGTCTTTAAGATTTTTGAATGTTTTTAAAAGAAGTCTCTTACGCTGCATTCATTTTCATTCATTCATTCATTCATTCATTCATTCAATCATTCATTCAAGGCTGCATTCATTTGATTATTGTGAAATATTATTGCAATTTAAGATGATGTTTTCTATTTGAATACATTTTAAAGTGTAATTTATTTCTGTACTGCAAAGCTGAATTTTCAGCATCATTACTCCAGTCTTCAGTGTCACATGATCTTTCAGAAATCATTCTAATATGCTGATTTGCTGCTCAAGAAACATTTCTGATTATTATCAGTGTTGATTAATTTGCGGTTTAATCACTGCTTAATATTTTTGTGGAATTTTTTTTCAGGATACTTTGATTAACAGAAAGTCCAAAAGCATTTATATGAATATAAATCTTTTGTAACTAAATGTAAATGTCTTTTCTGTTGGTTTTGATTAAATGAATGCGTGCTTACTGAATAAAAGTATTAATTTCTTAAAACTATATAGGTACTTATTATACATAAAATGCTAGAAGCAAGACAAAGGGGATATTTTATTAGGAAAATTTTTAAAATATACGCTCTAAAAAATGCTGGGTTGTTTCAACCCAACTTTGGGTCGTTTGAATCAAAAACTGGCTTTTGCAGCAAATGTTCTGTTTAATGTTTATTTTTAATGCTTTTTTTATGACAGCGTACTATAGTACATGCTGGGTTATTTCAACCCAACTTTGGGTCAAATTTGGACTAACCCAACTTTTGGGTTAAACATTTAATGTAAAAATTTAACCCAACAGCTGGTTTAGTCCATATTTGACCCAAAGTTGGGTTGAAACAACCCAGCATTTTTTAGAGTGTAATATATATTCTATCACTGTTTTTTTCCACCACATAATGGTGTGGAATGAACCACAGAATCTTTTAAAATGTGGTGAAAATGTTGACAAAAATTAAAGAATATTCACTGTAGGACATTGGTAATGGACAAATTAAATAATCTGCTGAGAACGTGAAATGTGTTTTAGGGGACAAAGGTGCCGATCTTTGAACAATTGTGTTTGTGCATTATATGAATACAAGCAACACACAGAAGTTTAGTATTCCCTGCTGAAAAGACCAGCTGACTTAAGGCATCTTGAAAATGGGCTGTATATGGTCTGGTCAATCCACCTGCGGAACCTGGACACGGCCGTATAGACCCCTGGAAACCTAGGATCTCCACAGCCATTTCCCCAAGAGACCAGGCCGTAAACACGTCCATCACACACCAGCGGCCCTCCAGAGTCCCCCTGGGAACATCAGAAAGCCAACATCCTTGTAGAGCATTTGGATAATGGAAAATGTCAGCTGGTCATTGTCAAGTACTTTTCCACAGTACCTTACACGCGTCTTTTCCTCCTGTGCTGGACCCCGCGCATATCATGTTTGTTGTGATGTTTCCGCTGAAGGAGTTACTGCTGTTGCATCTGGAGGTGGAGACGATGGGGAGTCTGACCGTACGCAGGGTGAGGGGCGTCAGACCTCCGCTGTGGCTGGTGGAGCCCCACCCGGAAACCCGGCACATCCTGCCCACCAGCAGCCCTGCGTTCTGTTTGGGGAGCGGGGCGAGGGACACATACCTGTTGAGCTCTATGGGCGCACTAAGCTGAAAGAGCCCACATCCAGAGACAGATATACAGATTAGGGTCAATATAAAAGCATCATCTAACTGTATCAAACTCAATATTAAATAACTTACATTTTAGAAGTAGTAAATAAAGCTTATTAGAGTGCGTTTTACAAGAATACGAAAAATTAACAAATCTTTCTAATTGTAACATAATGGAATGTTTAATACAATGTGTTTTACAAAAGCTTTCTGACCCTCCATAGACAGCAACACAACTGAAACGTTTTATGGCCCAGAAAGGTAGTAAGGACATAGTTAAAATAGTCCATCAGTGGTTACTTATTTTTGTGTTGTTTAGTTGTTATTTTTGTTTTCTCTGCACTGCAAAAAGTATTCTCGTACACTGTAAAATCTAATTAGTTGGGCTTACTTAAAAAAAGCATGCAAACCGATTGCCTTGAAAAAACTAAGTAAAGTGAAATAGGAATAGTATGTTGTACTGACAAATGCTTAGCTAGTATACTTTACTTACACAAGAGTTCTAGTAACTAAAAAAGAACTGTAGGGGGTACTTGATCCTTTCATTTAGGTTTACTCATGACTTAGTATAGCTACTCACTGACTCCCAGAGTGTATTGCGGTATGAATAAATTATGCAGTTGCTTTGTTTTACAGTTGTTGATTTTATTTGCCAATTTTATTTGCTGTCTTGTGTCAGTAGTAGCACAACAAAAAGAGCAAATAAAATGGTTATTGTTACAATTAATGAAAATAAATGAAATTGAATTGTTACCATTGTTGTGATTCACGTGCTGAATGTTTAAGTCTGTGTATGACTATAGCATATTGTCACACACTATTTAAGGATTATATAAACCCAATTAAGATCATCTCAAGGTATTTATGAATAATGACATTTGAAAAAGTTAATTAATAATCACACACACAATAAATTCACTAATGCTTTAATTAGAACATATGTCACTTTCTAAAAGCAACCTATTTATTACTTTTCTTCCCTTGAAATCAAATAACTCTGACTTCATGATGCATTGCTGCATTAACAGGAAGAAAATGATAGTAACAAACCAAGTTCCAAGTGCCCAACCAAAGGGAACTATAATGGTGAATAAAAAAAAAAACATTTTAGGAAAATCAACATCAATTTATGAAGTTAGCTTATGTGATGTTCTCTCAAATATTTCAGTTGTATTGAGAATTCAGCATTCAAGATGACTTTGGGAAACGAGTGAATGCAACTAGTGAAAGATAACTGCAGACATGGAGGAAATGAGTGAAAAATCTATTAAGACTCTTTTTCTTTTCTTCTTCTTCTGTTGTTATGTTGCACATTAGCAACATATTAGTGCACTGCTGCCTCTCACTGGTTTATTAATATCATTG
>NW_015558618.1:332790-349877 GCF_001515605.1 Sinocyclocheilus anshuiensis | reverse complement strand
CATGAACGCATGAATTAACATTTCTGCATTTGACATTGAGAGCATAGGTCGTAATTTAGATATATTTTTTAGATGGAAAAATAGTTGTACAAGTGCCCAACCAAAGAGAGCACTAATCACTATAATGGTAAGTTCCAAGAAAAATGTTTTATTTTAGGAAAATCAACATCAATTTATGAAGTTAGCTTATGTGATGTTCTCTCAGATATTTCAGTTGTATTGAGAATTCAACATTCAAGATGACTTTGGGAAACGAGTGAATGCAACTAGTGAAAGATAACTGCAGACATGGAGGAAATGAGTGAAAAATCTATTAAGACTCTTTTTCTTTTCTTCTTCTTCTGTTGTTATGTTGCACATTAGCAACATATTAGTGCACTGCTGCCTCTCACTGGTTTATTAATGTCATTGGTTCCTTTGTGGCTACTTGAATATTTGAAGTAAGTGTCACTCAAAACAGTAAGTAAATTGTTTTATTTCCCTTGAAAGTAGCTGTAACTTAATAAAACCTAGTAAGTATAACAACTAAGTAAAGATTACTAATTAAATCTAAGTAAGGTAAACTATCGGATTTTACAGTGTAGCCTCATAAAATTAAGGTTGACCCACTGATGTCACATGGACTATTTTAACGATGTCCTTACTACCTTTCAGGGCCATAAAACGTTTCAGTTGTGTTGCTTTCTATGGAGGGTCACAGTAAGCTCTCGGATTTCATCTAAAATATCTTCATTTGTGTTCCGAAGATGAACGAAGGTTTTCGGGTTTGGAACAACATGAGGGTGAAATGAATTTTAATTTTTGGGTGAACTATCCCTTTAATAGTTGGTAAATAATAAGAATTGGTCCCCAAACTAAAGTGTGACCGCAATTTCTGAGTGAAATTTTTTTTTACGCCAAATTATTTCAGTGTAATATTTCCAGTTGTTCATGTATTTTTGCTCTGTCAGAGAAACTTATGTTAAAACCAGAATCCATCGTGTTTCTGAGCAGCAAACAATAGCAGCACTTTGTTCCTTTATGAATCAGTGTTTTGAACAAATCTGTTGAATGAATGATTCAATGACTCATTTTTTAAGGATATCGTATATGTGAGTAGGTACTTCTTTTGAACAAGTACTTCATGACCATTAAAAAAGTATGTTCTATATAATATAAATGTGTGTGAATGAAATCCGGATTTACTACATTTGTCATGTTGTCAGTGTCATATGATCTACAGTGTCAGTTGCAGTGCTTCACTGCCATTCACAAATCCTCACCCATGGCCTCACGGATATTAAAGCGTCCACTGAATGCAAACTTCATAACCTCTGCAAAAGTATTAGGTCTTCTGGGTAGTTTTTGCATACTGTTTTATGAATACTATGAATTCAGACATACTACTCCTTTCACATACTGAAAAGACAACTTTATAGTAGAGAAGTAGGCATATTCAGACACAGCCAGTCACTTGTTTTATTACTGAATGAATCAGTGATTTTGAACAAATCAGTTGAATGAATGATTAAAAGATTCAAAACTTAGGCTGCATTCAAATTTATTATTGTATTTTTTAACGATCATGAAGTAATTACTCATTCAAAAGAAGTACCTGTTTAGAGAGTATGCATTTGCAGATGCAGCCTGACCAAATGATGTCAAGTTCCAGCATTGTTGGACTCATATGAGCACTTCTGGAACACAGCTTAGCCAATCAAATTCAAGGACTGGAACTAAATGTTATATAATTTGAATACTAGACTCTGATTGGTTGACCAACAGGTTCAGAAAAGTTTAATTATGTAAGGGATAATGTATAGCCAGTCGGTAAAATAATTTCCTACTAGACGAACAGAACTTAATGTTTTGAAAATATTTTAATGCATTTATTAATTTTTTTCGATGTTGTTTCTTTATGGTTGGATTAGGTTAGATTGTCATAATTGAAGCAATGAATACCATAATTGACCAGATTCAAGCATCCAATACTTTCGTTTATTTATATAGCACAATTACAGGCTACACCGTAGCTCCAAAGTGCTGTACATTACAATAGAAAGCAAAAACAACAACAAGACAAGACTTTCTTATAGTTATACACTCACTTACTTGAAAGTGATATATTCAGTATTAAATATATCACTCGTAAGTGAGTGAGTGAGTGACTCTTGAGTGAGTGTATAACTATAAGAGGCAAAGAACCAGAGTGCCGTACCTTTATGAGCATGATATCTGCATTATTGGTGCTCCTGTTGTACTGAGGGTGCGGGACAAGCGACAGAGGCTTGGAGTACTGCTCTGTCCCCTCATAAGCACCTAAAGTATAGTCTCCAGCCACCACCATCATCTGATCCATCCTTAAAGACAAGTAAAAATACAGTCAAGACTCTCATGAAAACATGAAATGATTTTCTAGCACCACCATACTGAAGCACTCCAATACAATGCGAATAAATAAAGAGTTGTCCAGATCCTAGTTATAAGCTTGATATCTGATTTCTTGACATCACTTGTTATACACAGTGACTCTTTGTAGAGGACATGAATTGAATGACAGTATTTCTCGCTGTTAGCAGCCTCAGCTGTGCCAAGCAGCAGATAAGCCAGCATTCATTAAGTCCCACACGGTGATGACGGGTCAAGGTTAGCGCGCGTCCTGACTGCCTGTCTGCTTTACTCTGGCGTTCGACTCACCCACGAACTTGGCCATCAAGCTTCCTGCCATACTGTGTATCATGTAAGTCTCATAAACAGCCTGTTAGGTAGAGAATTTATTTAAAGAAAAGGTGAAAAATCACACACCCAATATTGCAATGGGCGGCTGTAAGCACCCAGTATTTGTGGACCAGAGATCCGCCACAGAAGTGCTGGCCCTTCGAGCTCTGTAACGACACGATGTATTTGATTGAATTTGGCGAGGGGGTATATCCGCCAACAATGCGCCCCTGAACAAAGTCCAGACCTGGAAAACATTATAACAAACATTTAAAACAGCTCAGAACTCAAGGTGACAGTGAAAGGACAATGAAGATTATACTCTAATCTCATTTACATTGAATTCGAATTGACAGCTGACAAAATCAAGCTTGACACCCTGTGTATCCCTGTTAAATAATGGTTACTTTTCATTCCAAGGCAGGATATATGACCTGATTTTCTATAAAGCCTTCTTATGGGTTACAAAGTAGTCTGATAATGAGAGTATGCAACAGTGGTTTATGATATTTGATTGTTTAATTCAAACAGTAATAGATTAGGTGCGTAATTGCATATGCAAATTGGTCACTGACAAATAGGAATGTTCATGGTGTTCATAAAGGAAGAAAAATATTTTAACAATCTAGTTGTGCCCAGTTTGGATTCATGTTGGTTTCATATGGTATGAAAAACTTTTATATAATTTTCAAAACAGTTTATAGGGGTCATATGATGCGATTTCAATTTTTCCTTACTCTTTGGAGTGTTACAAGCTCTTGGTGCATAAAGAATTCAGACCGATGAGCTTTGTAAAAATCGACGTGTTTCAGAAAGGCGGGGCATAGAGGAGAAACAATAATGTGTTTTTTGAACCTTAAACCGCATAAACACATTGCATTACACCAAATACACAAAATCATGTTCTTTTTAGCAGCATCATATGACCCCTTTAAATGTAATGACACTAATGATGTCATGCGGTGTAACTAAGAAGTAAAAACTATGAACATATTTCTTAAATACATGTGAGTGTGCATATCACATTTCCAAAAACATAAATATATTTTGGATTTAAATATGTATCTTAGAATTTCAGATATTAGACATTTACATATTTTGGGGTCAAATTATCTGATATTTTGAGAGACTTGCTGACAGCCACAGTCATGAGCGTTTGGGGGGTCCTCTCTATAATATATATTTTATTATTATTTCATAGGCTGGCTAAATTAATCAATCAATCAATCAATGATTCTTGCTTATTAACTACTTATTTATATTTGACAAACCTTTGAAATAAAAGTATATACTTAATAATGTTTAATTTTCAAAAAGAAAAAAAAATCACAATTTGATGAGGCAGTTTTTCATTATTATATTAAGACAGTTGTATCATTCAGACATTTTTTTTTTACTTCATGTCCCATGTATTTAAATTTAAAATCTAAAAATTTGTAAATTTAATTCAGAAAATCTCATCATATCAAAATGAGCATCATGTCATCGAACCAAATATTGAGTAAAGGTAAACCTTAAGTATTGTAAGAGTCATTATACTGCCTTGCTGTAGGCGAAAAAAAGTAGTTAAGCTCCTGATATTATTCAGTATACTTACAGTTGGCTGGGATGAGTTTCAACAGCACCAGAAAGAGCAGCATGACCATGGTTAATGTGAGCGTGTAAAGCGGTACTGACTCTCGGCTAGACTATATCTGGCAAACCCCTCCACATAGGGTGAGGAAATCACATCAACACTGTTCCTCAGGTTTCCATAGTTCTGATTTCAGTATTCATGGGGTGCTATGAATCAAACAGTGTTTGATTCAACTGAAGAAGTTGGGCTTTCAGCGGCGTTGCCCTCTCTGACCTTCTCATAACACATAATGTGTTCTCACTGGATCACTTCAAAGTAATGGACATGTATTAAGACAAGTTCAAACATGTCTGGTAAGACTCCCCAACTCTGTATGTGATAATTAAACAAGTCCCTTGTTAAAAATGCTAATGTGTTGCTAATATAATGCTAGTTATAATATGGAACCAATCCTAAAGGCCTCAAATAAGAATCTTCAAAAGGTATGTTCACACCAAGAATAATTATAACTATAGCGATAATGATATTAGCATTGTTCACAACAGCAGACGATAACACACTTTTTATTGTCGTTTGCCACTTTAAATCTTTGCGCTCTTTAAAGTTGGGTGGATTCTGATTGGTTATCAATGTTTCAACAGTCATCAAAATAGTACCATGAGTGATTCCAAGGATACCACTGCTATGAGTCGTTCTCATTATAGTTGTGTTGTGCACTTCCCTGTTTTCATAGAATTAGAATGATTATTAAAACTTTATAGTTTTAATGATTATTAAAGTTACTCTCCTTGGTGTGAACGTCCCTTAAGAATCAAGATAAAAAAACTGAAATTCTGAAAACTAAACTTTCAGTTTTGTCTCATTTGATTTTAGGAGGATTCATAGTGCCTCAACAAACACCAAGAAACGGCACCCATGCAGTGCTGTTTGTTAGCATTCATAGCTTTTGTTGGGATATACATACTGTACAGAATTCCCTCCCCTTTCCTCAAGGCCTGATCAGAAACACGTTATGGTGATATTTTGCTCTAGCAAATCAAAAGAGCTTTTCTTAACAAGTTGCTTAACGAGTGCTATGCTAAGCACGTAGCATGTCCATTACTACCTTGGCTAACAATTACACCTGCTTAGCAATGCCTAGCATCTATAGGGGCTGGACAAAATTATGTGAACACTTGGGAAATAGGCAATATTTCTTTATTAAGGTGTTTTACCACCATTTCCCTTTAATACAGCTTCCAACCGGGAGGCCTTTGATAGAGAGTCATACTTTTGAAGAGTCTCCAGTTGAATGTCAGAACATCAGAACATCTGCCAGTTACTTCAGGGATGCTGAAGGAGGTAATCTGCTTTTTACCCTTCTCTCCAAATCTGCCCAGAGTGGATTGACAATATTCAAGTCAAGGGATTGATCTGGCCAGGGCAGATTTTGAATTGTTTCAACTGTCCAGGTTTTACGACCATAATTTCAGCATTTTAGCATTGGAGTCTGTGGTTAAGGTTTGAGCAATTGCAGTTCTTTCACGGATGCTGGCTTTGTGAAGTTCTCTGTGGTCATTTATTTTTGTGGAAAGATGGTCTTCAGAGTGAATATTGAGGTTTGCTGTCACTTTGCTGTGTTGTTTGGACACAATCCTTCTTAGTGTTCGATTATCCCTATCATTCACTTTCAGTTTTCAATCACATTTCCGCTTCTCTGATGAAGTCTTGCCTTGCTTTGCGTACACAGCCATAATCGTAAAGACTGTTGTTCTTAAAATACCAAACAATGGAACTGTTAAAGTACCAGATGCTAAATGGGCTTCCATGATTTGTCTTTTTTTGGCAGTCTGACAAGTCATCCATTTCACACGCGGCTTGTGCTAACCTCAACTTATACTACACTGATATACAACCTTAACCGCTATAATAGCAGGTCTTCACATTATTTTGTCCAACCCCTGTATTTGTCTGGTTGCTTTAGCTGGTTAAGTTTTATCCTGATGTGAAAATTCATCAAAATTAATTCATTCATGACTTCTGTTCCAGTCTACAGGTGTGGTTACATTTACCGTTGTTCTGTAATTTTCCAGTCATTTTAATAGGAATCCATATGTGACCCTGGACCACAAAACCAGTCATAAGGTGCAATTTTTCGAAATTGAGATTTATACATCATATGAAAGCTGAATGAATAAGCTTTCCTTTGATGTATGGTTTGTTAGGATAGGACCATATTTGGCCGAGATACAACTATTTGAAAATCTGGAATCTGAGGGTGCAAAAAAATCTAAATATTGAGAAAATCGCCTTTAAAGTTGTTCAAATGAAGTTCTCAGCAATGCATATTACTAATCAAAAATTAAGTTTTGATATATTTACAGTAGGAAATTTACAATGATTAACATGATCTTTACTTAACGTCCTAATGATTTTTGGCATAAAAGAAAAATCAATAATTTTGACCCATACAATGTATTTTTGGCTATTGCTACAAATATACCCCAGCGACTTAAGACTGGTTTTGTGGGTCACATATGATCTTTGAACTTTGCATGAGGGCAAAATATTTCTCTAAGCAGATTTCGCATCGGGTTCAAGTTGGTCACACATTTTCACCGTTCTGACCAACAGAAAGCTGCTTGGGTTGAAAGTGACTTTGCGAGACAATAGACCTTTTTTTGTCTGCAAACTGTACCTTAAATGTAAAGCATCATCTCCTCTGTTAGTGACTTGCAAACATTTTCTCAATTCGATTTTATTTAGGATGCAGTACCACACATTTGACAAGAGCATTTTGTTTCAGAAATACACACCATGTTTCTATAACTGCCTACGTCAAGGGAAAGCGAACCACAATAACATGCTCTGGCTAGGCTCCCTGAACAGATTATGAGTTACATACAATAAAGGCAATGCAGAACCAATAATAAGAATTTCATATTTGGCGTCTCATTTGATTTTCAAACAATGAGAGGAGAGAAATTGGCATTATTTTTCTAAACAAATCTCATGAGGCACTATGAGAATACAGATTCATTACATCCAAGGTGGGACTTCAGATAAATGGCTAACTCATCCTTCTAGGTGGAGCTCTCCCCTGAGGATAAAGACGTGCATTTATACAGTCAAGGGATCTTGTTCGCAGCTGCTTTGGTTACCACCACCCTATTGCCCTTTCCACCCAATTTCACCGTCACCCGATATCTTATTCTCTGACAAACCATTTTGTCAGATGAGAGAGTCTATAGGTATTTGATTTCTCCTTAGAGAGCAGCACACTGTATGAATCAAAGGCAAGGTCTTAGACATGATAGCATCAAACAAGAGGAGGCGATCTCAGATACGGAGAGCTTTTGGGTCAGCCTAAGTCTTGGCGTGTTATTGTTTTTGTTCCTACGAATAGTTAGTGTACAAACAAGACCATTAAACCTAAGGGACAGATGTAGTTACACTATAAAAGCAAAGACAATATTCACAGCTTAGGTAGTGCGGGAGGAATTTAGTGGGATTTAGCTGCTCAGGATTGAGTTTTCGATGCTCAGGGTGAGTTTTTATACTGTCCATTTATGTTTTGGGTTGAAAACGTCACACATATTACGTATATATATAAAACGTCATATTATATTATATTAAAAATGTCTTTTATGCATAAGAAGTCTCTTATGCTTTCCAAGGCTGTATTTATTTGATCAAAAATACAGTAAAAACAGTAATATTGTGAAACATTATTATAAACATTATTTAAAATAACTTTTCTATTTTAATATATTTTAAAATGTAATGTATTCCTGTGATGGTGAAGCTGAATTTTCAGTCTTCAGAAATCATTCTTATATGCTGATTTGCTGCTCGAGAAAAATTTATGATTATTATCAATGTTAAAAACAGTTGCACTGCTTCATATTTTTGTGGAAACCTTACCTTTTTTAACATTATTTCTCAGGATTCTTTGATTAATCAAATATTTAAGAGAAAAGCATTTATTTGAGAAAAAAACAAAAAACAAAAAAAACATATATATTAGTCACTGAAGAGTGAGGATATTTGGCTTCCTTAATGCTCGCCTCAAGGTGATGTCTTTTAAAATTATTTGAGTTCTGGTCTTCTTCACCAGTTCATCTTGGTGTGTAAATGGGCGGATTTGTTTCTATTCAGTATTATTTTAACTATTGTAATAATTATTTTAGGTATTTTTATAATTATTTTATGATAATACTAATAAGACATAATAAATGTTTCTTTATTTTGTGTGTGTATATATATATATATACAGTGTGTGTGTGTATATATATATATTATATATGTATATATATTAGTGCTGTCAAACGATTAATCGCGATTAATCGAATCCAAAATAAAAGTGTTTGTTTGCATAAAATATGTTTTGTGCATATTATGTATATATAAATACACACATTTATACAGTATATATACACATACAGTATATATTTTGTATATATAGTTACAATGTAAAAAAAACTTTACTGCCTCTTCTGATCAATTTAATACTTCCTTGCTGAATAAAAGTAGTGTATGCCATACACATAATGCCATATTAACAATTTTAGACAATTTGAAATGACAGTGATTGATGACAACGCCTATTCTTTGAATTTGTTTTTCTTTGAAAGAGAGTTTTATTACATTTATTAATTATTAAAACACAACTAAAGTAGCTAAATCACAGTTTAAACCATCTAAACGAAACCTTTTTGGTTTTAGCTTTTAACTTTTATTCCAGCAGAGTAACCTGTTGTTGGAAACTCGCCGTGACATTAATTTAGTTTGACCGTGTATTATGTAAAATGTGATGGTTTTTCTTTTACCACAGCTGTTTGTATTTGTTTTTCCTCTGACCTCTAAATGTCCTCCGTGTTTTAGACCCCTCCAACATGAAGAAATGCCTTGAATACGCCTTGCTCCTCATCATCTCTATGCTTCACGGTAAAGCACAGCATTACCAGAGTAACTCACACCGGTCTCATCTAAATATAATGCATATGTAACAGTAAGTTGCTCTCTGCGTATACATGACTGAAAGCCTTTGGTGGGCACAAGCGGCTGACGTTTTATGTTTATCTAGCACATACGAGGCCTCGCTTTATCATTATTCTCTTCATTTACAGGCTCGCTGCAGCAGAGAATCATCGGAGGACAGGAGGTTGAGCCCTATTCCATAAAGTACCAGGCCTCTATCCAGTACAACAACTACCATTACTGCGGAGGAACGCTCATACACCGACAGTGGGTGGTTACTGCTGCCCACTGCTGGAGACCGTGAGTATTTCAGTCAGAATTCAACTTTATTGACAAGGAACTGAACACACTAAGCATGCTACAATATTTGAGGTAGGCCAAATCCTTACACTGACTGTACTGATGCGGTATTGTTGGGTTCTGCTGTCTACTCTGTTCACAGGAGCTATTTAATCAAAGTGGTTTTGAGTGAACACAACCTCTCCAGTAAAGAGGGTGTTGAGCAGGTGTTCAATGTGTCCAAAGTTCTGGTGTATTACTATTACAATTCTTTACAGTTTTTTAATAATATGTCACAATATTTTTTATGTTTTAATTTATTCTACTGTAATATTCTTTAAAATGTAATTTACTCCTGTAATGGTAAAGCTGAAGAGTCACATGATGCTTTAGAAATCAATCTAATATGCTGATTTGCTGCTAAAGAATAATTTCTGATTATTATCAATGTTTCATTATCAATAATTTATAATATTATCAACAGTTGCAAATGCAATTTATAACATTTTCCGTTTTCATTCATTGTTGGATCTGTGCATTAGCTGGAAAAGCCTGCAGAGTTCAATGCCAACATTCAGCCAGCTCTGCTGCCAACCTCACTCGCTCCCTTACAAGGGGGCACGTTTTGCACGGTGAGCGGCTGGGGCGTCACTCAGGTCTACAGTTATTACCTGTCCCCTGTCCTGCGTGCTGTGGACATCCAGATCATCCCTCAGTGTCAATACTACTACTACTACAGAATCACAGACAGCATGGTGTGCGCCGGCTCCCCGCTGGGCGGCAAAGACTCCTGCCAGGTGAATCCGAGCAGCAGGGCTTTTGTTCTGAAACACAAAACACAAAGAGAGACGATATGCATTCAAAATATATTTCCGATAAAACAAACAGCATCATATAACACTTAGCACTGTGTGATCCTGAGGTGACACTGTGCTTTGTTTGGCTGCAGGGCGACTCTGGTGGGCCTCTCATCTGTAATGGTTATTTTGAGGGGATCGTGTCCTGGGGCATCAGTTGTGCCAACAAGTATTTCCCAGGAGTCTACACCAAAGTTCGCAACTACGTCTCTTGGATCAACTGGATAATCGAAAATGACAACACCAACTAGAATATTCTTTTTGCAAAGGTTATTGAACTGCCACACCATAGAAATGACACCAGACGGTCAAAAAGACCCAGTATACTGAGTACAGCGGTCAGTGTCTGTTAGATAAGATAAATACCAGCATTGAAACTTGTTTTATTCTGTTACGTTCTCAAACAAGGATGTTCAATTGATGCATGAAAGAAAAGAGCAGAGCAGGTTTTGAATATCACACTGCAAAAAATTATTTTCTTAATATTTTTGTCTCGTTTTCCAGTACAAATATCTAAACGTTCTTGAATCAAGATACATTTAAGCAAAATTAAAAAAATATCTGCCATTGGGGCAAGAAAAATAAACTTGTTTTCCCTTTGAGTTAAGATGATTTTTCTTGCCCCATTGGCAGATACATTTCTTTAAGCAAAAACTAATTTTGATACATTTTTTTTTAGAAAACAACTTAATATCTTAAGTCATTTTGCTTCTTAAGTAAATGTATCTTGATTCAAGAATGTTACGATATTTGTACTAGAATTTGCGGTTAAATTGATGTTTGTATTGGCGTAAAATCAAATTCCAACAAACTTAAATGGTCATCTTGATTTAAATTCTTTTTATTTTTATTTTCTTCCAAGGCAGAAGATTATAAAATAATAAATCAAATATCTTCCCAGTTTACTATTGCTGTTGGCCTATTTATCTCCAGCTGTCTGATGTGAAAAGGAAATGCTTTTTCATCATTATTCCATTGGGAATATCACTGTATTATAGTGCAGTGACCTTTATACCTCGTCCTCACTGTCTCTCGGTGTGGCTAAGGGAAAGGTTGCTAATTTGCCTCTGACTGGAAATTACATAACTTTGCAGAATGACAGCATCACACACAAGCGTCAGGGAGGTGGGAGATCTGGGAAAAGAGATTGGATGCCGGATCTGGAAAAACAGAGTCACTGGCAAGTCTGTTGAGCCGCAGAAACACAATACATACACAGCACAGCACCATGGGAGATCAAAAGATGAGACGTGAGCTTATTAATGGGTTGAATGAGCACTTGTCTGGAATAAAAGAGTTGATCTGGAAATCCCTAGAGGCCAGGAAATTTGCCTACTGCCCCTACAGCAAGTTCAGAGTCGGGGCGGCACTCCTGACACACGACGGGACGGTTTTCACAGGTGAGGGACTGCTTGAAATGTACCGCAAGTTGTACCAATATCAGAGAGTTTCAGCAGTCAGTTCCCAGTGCTGGCTGCGTAAGAAACATCAACTGCTGTAACAAGTGTTTGTGAATACTGTGTGAATAATGTATGAAGGCTGAACTCTAATGTGTGCTCAGTTTGTTGCCACTCTGAGAGCAAACATGTCGGCAAAATCACATAAAAGCTTGTTAAACCATTACATGCCAACAGAAGGAAGACTAATGGGCAGGTAACACTTCTGACACGTGAATGAGACTTAACACATGCTTTATGAGTCCTTATTATGCGGCTCTTGAATCTGATTGGTCAATCGTGACAATCAGTGGTCAAGCATTTCCTGATCTTCACTGGCAATGCTGTCAGTCAGCTCATCCGGGACGGGTAACTGAATCCGGTGCTATATGTCTCTCGTATCACACTGCAGACTCGCTCTCTTTTCATTCAAACACAACTGGCGCCATCTTGCACCTCAGCTATCGACTGTAGTAAAAGCTCATCTTGTTGCTAGACAAATTGTTTTGTATATTTTAATGCGTTATTTTCTCGTAGTGGGAGCTAATATACAAGTAAAGTTATATATAATGTAATTTCTGTGTCGAGGGTTCTGATGCTTTTTTTTTTTTTTGACAATATGGAGCATTCTCTCGCAAAAGTATTGCATTCCCTCGCAAAAGCACTAAAATATATACTTTTTTCCATCAGTATGTTCCCTTCGGGGCTCTCACAAATCTCACAAAAAAAAAATTATTTTTTTAAACATTTAAAATATATTTATTAATACTTAAAAATATTTTGCCCTCTATATTTCAAATTCAGTCCAAGAAAATACATTCACATATGTCACATGCCCCTGAAATACATTTGAGTATATTTTGAAATATATTTGAGTATTTGAGGGTTGAAAGTAAATATATTTCAATTTCAAAACTAAAGTTCATTGAGCTTCACTGTTTACAACATATATTTAGCATAAATGTACAATATATTTTGGCCAGGAGAAAAAAAAAAGCGTATGGAATAAAGACCAACTGACTTATTAATAAATTGCTCATTATGTAGTCTATAAACACTGAACAAAACTGGTATTATGGTATTCAAAAGCAATACACAATTCTGTTGATCTGAACACGCTAATGCTCAGGTTAACTAACGTTACTGATAATAACTGTTTGATCCGATTAAGCAATGCAGTTGTTTATTGCTCTTCAAGTGACACAGCCTTGAACTGCGGGGAAACAGCACTTAGTGTTCTTCAGACAGTGACCATACTGTTAGTCACTGCAGTACACACCAGTGGCACGAGAGAGGACGTTTTTGTCGTAACAAAAAGTAAATAAAACTTGGCCCATGACCTGACAGGCCTCTTCCAGACCAGCCAATAGAAATCAAACTCGGTACAAAACACGAGTGCGAGATGTACCTTACATAATATTTATTTGTCTTGCGTTCACAGTGTGATGTAACATACTTGGACATTTAAACTCTCATTTAAACTTCATTATTTCTCTACATAAGGCTGTAATGTGGAAAACGCGTGCTTCTGCTTGGGCGTCTGTGCTGAGAGAACTGCCATCTCAAAAGCCGTCTCAGAGGGCTACAGGGAGTTCAAAGCCATTGCTATTGCAAGGTAAATTTCTACTGCATTCAACAGGCCCTCTAGTGGTTGAATAACATTTCTAACTAACTCCATATTTGAAAATGGCCTCTCTTGGTATAATACAGCATCAATAAGTGTCTTCTGCTCTTTTAGTGATATGTGTGAGCACTTCGTTTCCCCCTGTGGTGGCTGCAGACAATTCATGAGAGAGGCAAGTTTCATTTACCACAGTATTTCACATCAATGAAACAAGCAGCATACTCAGGTTTCATTAAACATGTTATTTTGGTTTTCACCTAAACAGTTCGGTGCAAACTGGGACGTGTATTTGTCCAAACCTGACGGTTCCTACGTGGAGATGACTGTGGAGGAGCTGCTGCCTGCGTCTTTCGGTCCAGAGGATTTAAAAATGAAGAAAGTGAATATTCGGAACGAGTTTTAAATCGCCACTTTAGACAATGGACGCGTTGTACCTGATAGTTCTGCTGTGTTGACAGAAAAACAGTTTAGTTGGATTAACGGTGTTTAATAATGCGTGTTACTGTTAGGGAATGTTGTATGAAAATTTGTAAATTGCTAAAAAACATATTTTGAATAAATACAGTCAATACAATTATATAAGTGAACACATGTTGCTACAGTACAAACTTTATTATTATTTTTAAACAATGCACATGATCTATAAATCAACCACAAAAAGTGCAACATAAAAATAACATCATCTTCTTAAAAGAAAATGGCAACTGATGATCTAGAGACATTTTTAAATTCTTAACCTCAAGTGGTAGTGATAATTCAGATGCAGTAAGAACCTCTATTTTAATATTGAGTTCATGAATGAACGAATCCTAAGCAAGTCATCAAAGTGCAAAACATGAAACAAATGACATTAAATACATTATGGGCTTGAAGGAAAGGCAGCACATACACAAAATGGCAGTAACATCTAATATCTTCTCAAGTTGTCAAAATATGATTTTTCATGCAGCACGGTTTAATAAATTTGTAGTTGGGAGATTTTGCATAAGGAGAGTAGATTGACTAAACCTTTTCCACACACATACACACACACACACTCACACTCACACTCACTTTTCTTATTCCGATTATCCACATAGTGACTCTGACTGCAAAAAAAGGCAGAATGGCAATCTTAATACGAGCTGCTTCTGAAACCTGGGCCGTTTCTTGAATTCACAGGACCCTGGATGAAATTATAAGGATGGGCCGTAGCCGCCACATACCCAGCAGTGTAAAGACACATTTAGCCCTGTTGGAAGCTATAGAGTGGCTTTATCTGGGTATTGGCATCCATACAGTAATGAAACAACCATACTAACAAAAAGACAGTGTACGTTACAGATGGAAAGGAGTTTTGCCCCTAAAGCAGCCGACGAGCACATGGTGCTCTAAATAAAGAAACCCTCTACTCATCACCAGTGCGTTTTACAGAATAACTTAATATCTTTTAAAGTAAATTTGGATCACAAAGATGTTGAGAATTCAACACCTTTCACGTCACTACAACACACCTCCTGCAATGGGCCTGAGGTCAAATGCGAGTCTTATTTCTGCGGCGTTATGGTGTCCAGACCGGGCCAGGCCGGAACGTAGTGCCTTGGTAGAGTTCCCTCCATAAGCCTCTCCATCCACAGACCCAGTCGGTCTAGTTTGTGGTGGATCTCCAGAGTGGTGGCCTTCTGTCGGGAACTTGACCGGGACCTCGAGGCTCTGCTTCGACCGGCCGTCGCCGCATCCTCGTCGGACCACCTACTACATTCGGCTTCCTCCCCTTTGAAGACGGGTCTGAATAGGCAGAAATACTTCTTGTGGCCGTTGAGCGCCAGGACGTGGCCAGTGTTGTCTGATTTGTTGGAGGTGGAATCCTCCTCTTCTTCCTCTTTGTCCAAGCAGTCTGACGGCCTGGCGTCGGGAGCCGACTCCATGAGGGAATCCATCCATTGGCTGTGCTTGTCCACATTTAAAAAGGAGTAGTGAAGAGTCTGAGACCTGCGGGAGGAAGTAAGGATGGTTTCCTTTGGATTTGTTTGTTGCAAGATATAAGTTGAAAGCAAAGGGTGTTCAAAACAGCTTCTGGAGATCTACTTTCTTTCAGTGTTTAATTCCATGTAATGTAATGCTACTTGGAAACAGGAACAAATGGACATTCGACTTCATATATAATTGACGTTCCACTGTTTTTTCCCCCATGTGGAGGTGAGAGAATTCCAGTTTGAGTTGTCTGGAAAGCATCATGACTGGAAATCAGAATTCTGCAACTTCTAACTTGTAAATGACCTCTTGAATGCTACTCAAGTTCAGATATCTGACCCCTAACGTGAGAAGCGTCATTTAACATTCTTTTCAAATAATGTTCCATTGGTTGTTCCAAGTGGAAGTGGAAGAATTCTGGGTTGAGTTGGTCGGAATGCAGCATGACTAGAACCTTTTTATGTTGGAAGTGGGAAATTTCAATTGAAAAAAAAATGTAGATTTTGTCTGGAATGCATAAATACATAACTAGGGTTTATGGTTGAGGTCTGCAATCAATATTGTGAGATCTGTTTTGAACAGTTTTGAATTGCTGAGTGCAGGAGGGATGATATCGATGTGTGCCAAAAAAGAACTGACTAGCTGGATTCCTGCAAAATATAAGTATCTAAAAATAAAATATGAAGTTACTCAAATTTATTTTAGGTTTTTAAGGTACAGAATGTTGTTTGTCTATTCAGCAACAAATATAAACCGTTTACAGGTGATTGTGCATTGCAAGGACTTAGGGTTTACAAAAGTAACATACCTTTTAATTGTGCACGTTGACCAATTAGAAGTTTGGAATAATGGGTCCCATGTGCTTTTTTGAAATCCAAATGATTTCAAATGAACCCATGCTGCATTTCCTGAAAGCACTGGAAGCCCAAGTAGATCGTAGAAACCATTGGTGCCAGTGTTCTCTAGGATCTACTGAGGCTCACAATGTTTTTGGGAAACGCAGCTATCGCCGATCTGGAATATGTCTACATAGTATCTTTGACTTGGTTCAGTTGTCTAAAGCTTCATGGAAGATGCTGAATGCTGGCATTGTTTTGCATGTGTGCTAAGCATCAAGTGGCCTTCTAAGTTGGGAAGTTGAACGGATGACAGCCTAAACTCTGTAAGAAGGTTGATCTCCAAAAACAGGTTTTAGCATTTTCTCAAAGCTCACACAGGCCTCACCCTGAGAACGAATACACTTCTTTGGCAAACTTCCTGAGCAGTACTTGCTTAGAAGCATCAGTGAGGATCAGCACAACGTTGATGTGACCAGGCTTTAACCTGACTAGGTTACTCGTGTAGGTGATGTCCGTGAGCTCTGTCACCTCCACAAAATTCTTCTTAGGTGGACGACTGTAACAGGAAAACCAACTCTTAGCGATTCAGCTAATGAACATCTGAACATATCCGTGATCTCAAAATCTCTATTTGACTTGCTGTTATTATAGTTTATTATCAAGCAAGCAGTCCCTCACCTTGAAGTGCTCTCTTGACCTGGAGAGCTCTCTGCTGTCTTTGGTGACCCAGTGGCCTTTTGTTTGGCTGGTTTGTCTTCCCCAGCGTCACTGTTCGATCGATCAATCAATCAATCAATCAATCAAGAACTCTCCTTACAAAGACACAGTTATATACCATATATACAATATCTATATCCACTGTATACA
>NW_015558618.1:321188-332714 GCF_001515605.1 Sinocyclocheilus anshuiensis | reverse complement strand
CACACACACACACACACACACACACACACACACACACACACACACACACACACACACACACACACACACCTCTGTCCTACCTGAAGGCCTGAATGATTACAGTCCCAAACAGGATGAAAAGAGCTGAGAAGATCAGAGACAGTACGGGCATCATCTCACGCCTAGGGGGGAAGCAGAACATGACAAGTTTCTCATTTATAAAAAAAATGTAGAGCTGCTAATTGGTAAATTCAATAAAAAAAAATGTTTAAAAACATTTTTGCACACAATGTACAGCTTTTACACTGTTTTAAGTCTATCTTATAGTCTTTATAGTCTATTGCAGATATTTTAACATTATACTATGGAGCTGTTGAATGCTTGAATCTGATTGGCTGACGAACGTTCTAAGATGTGCAATTATTTTCAGGGAAATGCGGCTAAAGTAGTTCCAGGAATACACAAAATAATGTTCTTTTTAGCAGCATCATATGACCCCTTTAAAACAGCAAAATAACCAAAACCCACGACACTGACCAAGCAAATAAATATAGTAAACAATTGGATTAAAACAACAAATTATTTCCATGTTTTTTCCACAAAATTAAGTTTTATTATGTACGGAAAGCACATACTTTCTTTCTCCCACTCAAACGCACACACATCATTAGAGTAAAGACACACGTGCACAGAAACGTGTTGTTACACTACGTCCGAATTTCATTCATACTCTATGTCCTGAAAGTCAAGTGATGCTTATGTTGCTTTAATTTCTGATTGATCACAACGGACCACAGATGTCCTGTTTCCACTGACATAGATTCTTGAACCATTCTAGGAATGTACACACTTACGAGAATGAATGAGCAAAACTCCCGCGGCGAGCAGAAAGGCTTACAGTTAATGAAGAGCACTTCTAGATCTGAACAGCACATCTTCTTTAACAGTTACATCTTTACACCTCTCATTGATGTAAAAGCATGTCCCGCCGCCGCGTGATTTCCCCGTTGATTCTGCGTCACGATCTGCTCTGAACAGCTGAAAGCCCGGGAGACTCAACGCGCTGTCCGGAATGGCGTCTTTCAGCCAGGTTTCCGTGAAACACAGAGCAGCAGAGTTTGAAAAATCCTTATTTGTCCGGGAGAGCAGAAGGAGCTCGTCCGTTTTGTTGGGTAGAGAGCGGAGGTTCGCCAGATGGATGCTAGGCAACGGCGTTCTGAATCCGCGCTGCCTGAGCTTCACGAGCGCGCCGGCTCTCTTCCCCCGTCTGCGCGTCCTGAATCGCTTGATCAGCGCAGCTGATCCCCCGACTACAATGTCCAGCAAAACATCAGAATAATCGAAAACCGGTGAAATATCGGGTGGTGTGTACTTCCGAATGTCCAGCAATTCGTCTCTGGTGAAACTGATTGCAGGGATATAACTAAAGACAGGACAAACTAACAAAAACATAAAAACAACTGCGGAGCACGCCACGGAGGCAGCCATCGGCGTCGGCGCCATCGCGAACCCTATACAAGTATTCTGCACGTTTCCACAGCATAAAAGTGGGTCCTGTGCCAGATCGGTTCAACACTGGAACCGGTTTGTTTTAGACTGGCTACAGTCAGGTAAACAACACGAAGCAATGTTTATTTCTCAAATCTGTGGAAAAACGTGGCTGGTTTGCAACAGGATCCAGTTAGCCTGGTCGAGCACTGGCCAAGATTGTGCTCTGGCTCCAGAACGCAAACCATTGAAACTGCATGCAGACAGGACCATGAATACTTTTTGATTGCACTCACCAATTAGAGTAGAGAAGATCAAAGTAAAACTGAGCGAGGTAATCATATGCAGTGTTGATCCACTGAATCAGAAACATCTGTAATTAAAAAAATAATAATTATTACTGTTAATTATCTCTCATTGCCACTTCTAAAGATTAGAAATGTATTAAAATCACAAAGTCCTAAAGACAATCATAGCCCTTCATTTCCCTCCGCATGACTTACAGATGCAAACTCATTGTTGAGTTCAGGCAGCATGGCATCGTGGGTAAGGTAGGAGGGGTCTCTTTGCAGAAGCTCAAGCTGCTCAAGGAGGCGGTGCTTATCATCATCACTCCCATTCCATCCCCCCATCACGGTCCGATACAACACCCTTCCTGTAGCGCTGCGTCTCTCCAGGAGAATCACCTGAAGTCATTTGCACACAAGGTATAAATTCATATGGCACCAAACAAGATAACTAAATGTGTGTGTGTGTTAGCACATGAATGTCTGACCTGTGGAGGTGTTGTGTCTTCCTTTTTGAGCAGGGTGTCACAGAGAGGCTGCTGTTGTCTCTGATAAACATAAGCAAACCTGAGAACTTCTTTAGTGTTGGAGGAAGCGAAGTCAAAGAACGCCTCATTCACTGACACAAACTGCTCCCCTTCACCGGTAACGAGAAGAACACAGTACCTGTCAAACAGAAAGACAGTGAGATGATGAAGTTTGCTCAGAGACGCAAGTCCACCAACATCTAATGCTACAGTTAGAGGTGAGATTTCGTACTTCCTGCGACGGTGGAACTGTTTAACTGGACAGAGCTCATCGAAGAGCTTCTGATTTACCAGCCGCGGCACCAGCAGAAAACGATTATTGGACACAAACTCGTCAATTATCTGCTTTTTCATTCCTCTTGCCTAGGGAAGAAAACAAAACAGGATTAGGGTTGTGACGGTGAGGAAATTTTTACAGCGGTTAATCTACGTGTGACAACACTGGTAATACCGGTATCACCGAGGGGTGGGGTTCGTTGGGGTTTTCCCTCTTTCCTTCACTTTTAAATAGCTTGTAAATGCCCGTGCGCATTTTACTTTCACTTTCGAATTAGCCGCAATTCAGCGTCAATTGCTTGAATGGACAACAACAAAATGGTACAACGACAAACTCACTTTTATTAAACATAGAACTTTTGTTAACAAACCGAATAAAAATACACCATGCTATTGGGCTAATATAAAATAAATAACTTACACAAAGTTTAAATATACTAAAAAAAAAAAAAAAAAAAAAAAAAAAAAAAAAAAAAAAAAAAAAAAAAAAAAAAAAAAAAAAAAAAGAAAATCAGCAAACACTGTGGAACCAAATAAATAAGAAATAAATAACGTTTATAAGCAAAACTAATAAGAAAGCTTAAAGGCATGGCATACACCTTGATGTAAAATAAAACAAAAATAAATTACACAAAGTTTAAATAAAGTAAAAATCAGCAAACACTGTGGAACCAAATAAATAAGAAACAAATGTTAAAAAATAAAAACAACTTACAAAATCACCTTAGATGAACGGCAAACGCCAACAGGCTTTTCAAAATCCAAAATACAGCCAAACAGCTAGGCGCTTTTGCATTTCGCTTCGAAACTAAATCTTTCGCCATCGTCTTGTCCGTCTCACCTCGACTCACTCTCCTCACGTGACACATGAAATCTGACTCCTGCTGCTGATCTGAGATGCGACTGTCGTTCGGCACGCTGCATTGTTCAGTTTTTAAGTACTAAATGATTTTTATTTTTTAAGAACTAAATGATTTTTATTACTATAAAAAAATAAAAAAGACGGTGGGGGGCATCTATCTATCGCAGCAAGCCTAAACAGAATTCGTCTAGCAAAAACAAAATAGCCGGTGTATAGTTTTTGAGAAAAACTGCAATTGGATGTTAGCTAATGGGGAGCTGGGCCTCACCTGTATAACATCAGCTGGTTTGTCTGTGTTCTCTTTGAAGAGGAGCATGGTGGGAGCGTATGTGTTGATGTTGAACCTCTGCACGACTTTGGAGGTCTCAGTCAGGCCCATGTCCACATAGCCAAACCTCACATAGTCTTTATAGGCAAACGCGGTAAGCTGCGAACAAGAGAATATAACAACTTCACAGATCTTAATGACTGTTTGAACAGTTAATATAATAAACACTCACCTTATACAAAAGAGGAATATTAGATGCTACATCAAACATTAGCACTCTTGGCTTATTCTCTTCATGCCAACTGTTTAAAAACTCAAGGTAGCTGTTATCCGTCACCTAAAAGAAAAAAAACAGAAAAGGAATGGGGAAAGGGGAGCGAGAAAAGGGAACGGAAAGGCGAAAACGAAAAAGGTGCATAAATGTAAAATGAAAGGAAAAGGGAAAATAGCAAGGGACAGGGAGAAGGAAAGAAGAGAAGAAGAAAAGGTAGAAGATAGAAGAGAAAAGAAAAGGAGAAGTGGAGAGGACAAGAGGAGAACATAAAAAGGAAAGAAAATGGAAAGGGAACAGGAAAAGAAATGGGAAAGACAGTTAAAATGAAACAGAAACGGGAAGGAAAGGAAACGGGAGAGAGAGTGAAAATTAAAGGGACAAAGGGAAGGGAGTAAAAGAAGAGTGGAAAGTGAAAAGCAATGGAAAGGGATAAGGAAAAAAAGGAGAAAAAAAAGCAAATAAAACTTCAATTATTACCTCTTTTAGTTGCATTATGAATGTTTAATGTCATATTTGCAGCAACAAGAGCCAATGCTTGAATTAAGTTGAATCTTGCAACCTGAATAATTAAGAATACACCTCAAATGGCTGGCACAGTATTTCCATCCTGGAGAACAACATTCAATCCTACCTTCTCAACCAGCTTCTGGGGCAGAAGGCTTTCCACAAACTGTCTCAAGTGTTCCCTGACCACAGCGTAGTGGAAGAAAGTGACTTTGCCATTGATTAAACCAAGTATGGAAGGTGTGCGGTGGGCACCAAGATGGTTAGCCAGCTGTCTCTCATATCCAATGTCCACCACACCAATACCAACCCCTAAAAACCAAACCAATACGATATATTCGGAGTATTTGATATAATTTAATTAAAAATATTGCCATCTTCTATGGACTATAAGACTCTTTTACCCAATATTTGTGTGCTGTGACACCCAATTCTACTGGAACCAACTGTGAGGGTGAAAATCCTGAAGAACTTACCCAATGGCTCCAGCTCTTGCACAGTGTCCTTCCATACAGGCTCAATATGGATGCAGGTGAAGCACCACTCTGACGTGATCTTGATCAGGTAGGGCCTCTTGAAACTATCCGGCAGCACCTCACTGATGTACTGGTTGTAGTGAAAGAGGTGCTTGCTGTCTGTGAAATCACGACTCGTCCGAGGGAAGTGAAAGAAAGACTCATCGAAGTAGAAGCTGTCGTGATAATGTCTGAAGCCCTGCGGTGCTCGGGCGAAGTTTTGATTCTCGTCCATTTCACCAAACCGGTCATAGTTTGCCCTTCTCTCCTCGTTGGACAGAATCTATGGAAAGTAAATCATATGCAAATCAATATGCATGCTTATTGCCAATTTTTTGGCAAAAGGGAACGCCACGAGTTGTGGTATTGGTTTATTGCATGTAAACCCTTAAACAAGTCTTTAAAATGAGCAGATATTTATTATCAGCATCTGTGAGAATGAGTAAACATACATTTACAAGAAAATACTACTGATTTGCCAAAAACACATGCAATAAAAAAAACAATAAAACCAATCATAAGCTATAAATTTTAGATAAGCATTGCATAAAAATCTATAGCAGTATAATACAATATATTTATAAATATTTAAGTCACTATAATGGTATAATGCTATATATTTATTTACTAAATGTAATATATGTACAAATAAACATCCATCTATTTTATTATGTGAGTGATACATTTTTTTTTTGCCATTTTACGAACACAGATACATATGCTAGCATTCAAAAGTTAAGACATGTATAATGTTACAAACTAAAAATTCTATTTTCAAATAAATGCTGCCCCTTTGAACTTTCCATTTATCAAAAAACTAAATCCTTAAAAAACATATCACAGCTTCCACAAAAATATATTTCTAACACATGAAACATCTTTTAGCATTGACAATAAGAAGAAATGTTTCTTGAGCAGCATCATCACATGAATATATTATTTAATATACTCAAACAGAAAGTGTGAGAGCTTTTTAAATGTGAACGAATAACAATTTAAAATACAGTTTTGTGTGGTGTGTTCTGCCGAAGTTTATAATCAAAATAAACGCAGCCCTGATCACCTGTTTCAAAATAATTTTAAATAATCATCCAGATTCCAAACTTTTGAATGGTAGTGTATGCACACACACACACACACACACACACACACATATATATATATATATATATATATATATATGCATACAATTATGATTGAAAAATAAAAACACATGTTTTTGTCTTTACTGCATATTATTTCCTATATACAATGCAACCATCCTACCTCATAAGATTTTGTGATCTTGATAAACATGTCCTCTGCCCCTGGACTTTTGTTCTTGTCTGGATGCCTATGGATAGAGCGTGAAAACAAATTTAGATTCAGACATCATCATCAGAGAGTTACACAATATGTGTCAGAGAGAAGGAGGCTAACCATTGTGGATGAAACAAAAGAAACCTAACCTTATTCACAGCAATCCTATTCTTATTTAGAGAGTGCATGTCTATGGCCCCAATGATCTCTGTCGCTCTCTGTTTCAACACTCACCATTCTCTTGCGAGCCTCTTGTACATTTTCTTGATTTCGGCCTGGCTGGCATGTCTGGACACTCCGAGAACTTTGTAGGGATCAAAGTCAGGCGCAGATGCCAGGGAATCTCCAAACAGAGCCAGGAGAAGAATCGCCCAAACACAGCAGGACACAAACACACTCCAGCCTCCCATCTTGTGGTATATATATGAACCGACAAGCTAGACAAACAGAGGAGACTGGGGCTAGTTGTCACACATTTTACACAAGAAAAACTTTCCTCAGGCTAAGTCTACATCTTTATAGACACAAATCTTAAATTTGGGCTACAAATAAAAGCTAATGAACATTTAAACCGTTATTGACTACTAAGAAAAAAACATACTGTTCACTGAATCCAATAGTGGGGCACGTTGTCACACTAGAACATACTATTACACTGCCTATTATAGGCTTTTTAACTCAATTTAAATATTAAAACAACCATAAAGCATAAAATACGTCATTAGAGCAAAAATGTAAAAGGTAACAAGAATATCAAACCACTGTTTTGGTAGTCAGTCTATGAGTAAACAGTACTCACACCTCTCTAGTCACCTGAATGCTAGTATTACAATTCATCTCATCTGAAGCGTTTCTATGGGAACCAGCACAAGCACACCGAAGCGATCAATGCAAGTAAATCAGCATCAGATCAGCCGCGCGGTGTGATCACATGATCAGTGCGGTTCCAATGCTTAAGACAGCGACTATTTACAGCAGACAAAAACACTGTCAGCGTCTGATAACACAGATACACTGAGAAAACACTGGCCGATCTAATTGTTTCAGCATCAGTGAACAGAAGCGCGAGCTGCACACCCTACAGAGGATTGACGCTTCAGTGCAGTTTTAGCATTAATGCAAATACGACATTAAAAATAAGAATCCAGATTGATTGTAATACCTAGGCACGACTCTTGTTGTAATAGTATATATCCACAATTTAGCAGCAATCCATTTTCTCCCGATGGTAATGGGTGGACCGTTTCCCCCGCCTTACTTCCGGTCGTGAGGGATTGTGGATAAAGACTTTCTATGATAAAAGTCCGACGGATTTTATCCAAATTCGCTTTTAGTATAATTTATAATCTTAATCAGAGCATATTTCATAATGCAATTATTTTTATTTTTTTTTATTTTAGAGGTCAGTTTATTTGTTTTAGAGAGGGAGCTCTTTATGATCTTTACGGTGGACGTACATAGATCTTTCTGAAAAACATGTATGAGCAGTTATTTTAAAATATGCCTTCTTTACATGTTTAAGCAATATAACACGAGCAATAATCGTTTTGGTGTGCATTACCATGGCCATACAATGTTGTTCTCTTTCGAGCATTCACTCTACATTGCGAAGCATTCGCAGTGGGAACTCCTCTCCTTCTCCGAAATCCTGAAACATTATAGGATAACGCCAGACAGTTCAACAAACTGGCCAATTGTCGCTAATCTATGCAAATGAATGCAAATACTGACAAGCCTGCGGGCAGTATAAAATGCAGCGAGAGAGACAGTTGCCTGGGCCTTCCCCTTCTTCGGGACGAAGGTGACGACTCGGCCCTGGGCTGCCGTGGACTTCATCTCCTTCACTGCTGATGAGGAAGAGGACTCCATGTCCATCTCGGCTTCGGAAAGGACTAGGCAGAGTTGGAGCTGGATCGCCCCGACACCGAGGGCCCTGCTGACCTCCATGATGAACTCATCAGGGCTCTTGCTAAGGCGGTTAAGGAACTTGACCTTAGCTGGGATGCTCCGGATGAACCAGCCAGGAGTAAACTCGACTCCTGGTACTTCTAGTCGGGCCGCCAGGCTGCTTCGAGGAGATCTTCAGGCTGCTTCTTCCCAGATGCCCATGAGCACATGGTGAAGTCGTAGTTCGCACCCCAATTGGTGCGAGTCCACGCTCCCACGCAGTCTCTCTTTTCCCACGTGGACGGGGTGGAAGCCCACGAATACGTGCGCATGCCCCCCGTAGAGGAGACAGTCACTGCGCACTTATGCCATTCTTCGGCCATGCTGGGCGCAGACCTCAGACTGCCGTCCAAGCCCTGCAGGCTGACTGCCCACCTTGCTGACAAGGCTTACACTTCTGCCGGTCAGGTGGCATCCGCGCTACATGCTATGGCGATGCTGCATGTTTTCCAAGCCAAGCTCTTGCAATCCATGGACGGAGGCAGCGTCATCGCTGAAGCGAATAAAAAACATTTAAATTATTTACAAATGTATGGGGGTCATCATCAGCCAGTTGGTTTTGTTAAGCGCTTGCGTTCAGTCAATAAAGATCGAATGTAGTTCTTAATTTGTTTGAGAACTGAGAAAGACCATTCCATGCATCTGTGCGTCTCTCAGCAGTATTCAGCAGCAGTGTCTACTAATAGCGAATCTTTAAGTTTAACTGCTTCAAGAACCTCACTACTGAGAAATGCGAAACTATTTTATTGATAAATTCGCGGGGCAGCCGCAGCTCTGACAACAAGTTTCTGTCCGTGTTTCCGCCTGTGCGTGCGAGTACGTGTCTGTATTGTGTGTGCGTCTGTGAGAGAGAACGGGAGGGAGAAAGAAAGCGTGATTGCCGTACATAAAAAAGGTGGAAGACATCTCAGCAGTATTCAGCAGCAGCGTCTACTAATAGTGAATCTTTAAGTTGAACTGCTTCAAGAACCTCGCTACTGAGAAATGCGAAACTATTTTATTGATAAATTCGCGGGGCAGCCGCAGCTCTGACAACAAGTTTCTGTCCGTGTTTCCGCCTGTGCGTGCGAGTACGTGTCTGTATTGTGTGTGCGTCTGTGAGAGAGAACGTGAGGGAGAAAGAAAGCGTGATTGCCGTACATAAAAAAGGTGGACGACATGGAAATAGTTTGTCATTTTTACGCTATTGTTTGTTATATTTATTTGCTCAATGTCTTCTGGGGTTTTTGGTTCTTGTACTGTTGTAGATATCCCATAGTATAACAAAAATATTATATATCTCTTCATTGTGTTTGGGCCCCCTGGACGAGCAAGCATAGGCACATACCTAGAATGCCTATGCATAAATCCAGCCCTGTCGAGGTCACACACAGCTGCGTCAGCACTAATGTTCAGCAGGGGGGTTCCCCTGGGACTGGTGACAGCATGCACTGTGGTCATGACAGATGCGTCAACCTCAGGCTGGGGAGCAGTGTGCGAGAGCATACCTGCTTCAGGCCTGTGGTCAGAGTCTTAGAGCAGGTTGTACATAAACCACTTGGAACTGAAGGTGGTGTCCTTAACCCTAGCACTGGCTTTTCTGCCGCAGCTGGAACAGCAGCATGTGCTGATTCACACCGACAAAATGTGGATTCGTACATAAATTGCCAAGGCGGCGTGCGCTCCAAAGCCCCTTTTCAAGCACGCTGCATGTCTTCTAATATGGGTGGATCGTAATCTACTCTCCATCAGAGTGGCACATATCCCCAGTCTCCTAAACCGCGGAGCACACATGCTTTTGAGGAACGGAATCCCTCACGGGGAGTGGAGACTGCATCCCAGTTCATTTCGGATGATTTGGGATCGCTTCGGGAGGGCGGAGGTAGATCTGTTCAAGACAAGCAAGAACACACACTGCCCGCTGTTCTTTTTGCTGTCTCACTCCCTGCTGATGGGAGACGCTATGACGTTGCGCTGGCCGAGAGCCAGACTCTATGCATTACCCCCGGTGAAGAGTTTGCCTCTGGTTTTATGCAAAATCACGGAAGAGAGAGAGCATCGCTGATCCCCAAACTGGCCAAATCAAAACTGGTTTCTGGACCTCAGGGAGATGCTGGTGGCTCCCCCTTGGTGAATCTCCCTCAGAAGGAACCTGCTGTCTCAAGCGAATGGCTTGATATGGCACCCCAGCCTGGAGCTGTGGAGTGTTCATGTGTGGCTGCTTCAGGGTTCCTAGAGGAGCTAAGAGCCCTGCCTCCCCGCACCAAACTCAAGATAATATGAACTGCCCCTGGAGGAGTTTTTATTTTTTGTCTTTATAACATAGCCTAATAGCAAAAGCAAGAGCGCTATTTTCCCAAATATCAGCACAATTACATGTGTGATAATCATTTTACACAACAGTTCAAGAGGTTACTGTCAATTCGTTCATAAAGTGTTTGCTTCATTCATAAAATGTTTGAAGGAATTGGTTGAATGAATGATTCTCTAATTCACTTAGCTATATCTAGCGGATTTAGTTCCAAATATAACAATAATTTTGTTTTCCTCAAACACTATTCGTATTTCTATATTCAAAATACCCATTTTAAAACATTAACCTCATAATTATTTATGAAATTGTAATTGCAGTGTAAATGGATTTTGTTGATACTAGTTTAATTTGATATATACTTAGCTACATGTATTAATGATCATACGGTGTTTTAATGAGAATACATGAGCGCTCGCGATCACCACATGTACACCGAACAAAATTTTAAACGCAACACTTTTGTTTTTGCCCCCATTTTTCATGAGCTGAACTCAAAGATCTAAGACTTTTTCTATGTACACAAAAGGCCTATTTCTCTCAAATATTGTTCACAAATCTGTCTAAATCTGTGTTAGTGAGCACTTCTCCTTTGCCGAGATAATCCATCCACCTCACAGGTGTGGCATATCAAGATGCTGATTAGACAGCATGATTATTGCACAGGTGTGCCTTAGGCTGGCCACAATAAAAGGCCACTCTAAAATGTGCAGTTTTATCACACAGCACAGTACAGGGCAGATGGCAGACAGCGTGTATGGCGTCGTGTGGGTGAGCGGTTTGCTGATGTCAATGTTGTGGATCGAGTTATTTTGTTCATTTACTGTGCAAAATACATGCCAACATTAGACCATTCTTACCTTTAAACGACTTAAATCGGTACTGATTAATAACAAAGTATTGATTCACCAAACAGACATCAATCTGTGTTATGCCCGGTTCAGACTACACAATATTTTTGTCGGTCACGATAGTCACTGTGTCAGATTACACGATTTTGACTCCTAAAA
>NW_015558618.1:320655-321087 GCF_001515605.1 Sinocyclocheilus anshuiensis | reverse complement strand
GTCCCTTGATGACACATCATACAGGCAGGAGTACTGTTGCCACAGCTCCACGAACCTTTCCTCCATCTCATAATTATTTAGTTTCACCATGTTTGAAACCTGTGTATGAAAGAGCTTCTGTGCTGCTATTGGTCAATGTCACCAATGTGGCAGAACTCGTCGTGGACGACGGAAAAAAAATTAAACATGCTAGTCTTTCTGTCGTGATGCATTGCAGACACGGAATCGATTGTCGTCCACTATGACACACTACACGAGCTGAAATGATGGAATCTTGCGTCCCGACGCCCATTGTCGTTTACGAATCCCCACAACACCCTACGTCAAGATCACCAGATCGGCTTTCACCGTGGACGAAGCGAAACTACTTTGTTTGGCCTTCCAAAAGAGGACACGACTAGAAATCAGTGGTTAAGTTGTATTTACAACACT
>NW_015558618.1:320130-320631 GCF_001515605.1 Sinocyclocheilus anshuiensis | reverse complement strand
GTTTCAGAAAGGCGGGGCATAGAGGAGAAACAATAATGTACAGTATGTGGAAAATAATGTGTTTTTTGAACATTAAACTGCATAAACACATTTCACATTTCATTACACCAAATACACAAAATAATGTTCTTTTTAGCAACATCATATGACCCCTTTAAAATATAAGTCATTATAAGCCAATTATAAGTTCCACAATTTTCAACATTCCACAATTCATAACTTCTTGTTTCAATAGAAATGGGGAATATATATATATACTGAGTGCTGCCAGCATTGCTGCAGAGGTTGAAGGGGTGGGGGGGTCAGACTGTCAGTGCTCAGACCATACGCTGCACACTGCATCAAATTGCTCTGCATGGCTGTCGTCCCAGAAGGAAGCCTCTTCTAAAGATGATGCACAAGAAAGCCCGCAAACAGTTTGCTAAAGACAAGCAGACTAAGGACATGGATTACTGGAACCATGTCCTGTGGTCTGATGAGACCAAGATAAACTTATTTGGT
>NW_015558618.1:304435-319798 GCF_001515605.1 Sinocyclocheilus anshuiensis | reverse complement strand
ATATATATATATATATATATATATATATATATACAGTATATATAACTTATCTACTATTTAAGGTTCTTCTTCTGCTCCTTCTTCTTCTGAGACTAAATTTGATCTCCTCCTAGAGTTTTCAAGCTTTAACCACCAAAGTCGGGTCAGACCTTGAGACTGGTATGATTCAGGTTGCTGATCTGACTTACGGTTTACCTAAAAATGATGATCAAAACTGCAAAACATCCCACTGGTTTTCATACTTTTATCTCCGGTTTCACAGACAAGGCTTAAGCCTAGTCCCAGTCTAAAATGCATGTCTAAAAGAATCTTGCACTGATTTTTTCTCAAGATGCACACGAGTAATGTTATTTTCTAAGGCATGTTTATAAAAGATACTTGTCCTAATTGAACTATGGCCTAATCCTAGCTTAACCTAAGCCCTGTCTGTGAAATCAGGCCTTGTATATCACTATCATGTTAGCATTGTGCTAAATCATGCTAGCAACATGTTAAATTATGTTAACATTTTAAATCAAGTTATCAACATGTTAATTCATGCTAGCAACATGCTAAATAATGTTAAAACATGTTAACAATGTGTTAAATTATGCTAGCAGCATGTTAAATCATGTTATCAACGTGCTAAATCAAGCTAGCAACATGTTAATTCATGATATCAACGTGCTAAATCATGCTAGCAACATGTAAATTCATGCTAGCAATGTGTTAAATCATGCTAGCAACATGCTTAATCACGTTAAAACATGTTTGCAATGTGTTAAATCATGGTAGCAACATGATAAATAATGCTAAAAACATGCTAAAACGTTAAACATGTTAGCAATGTGCAAAATCATGCTAGCAACATGCTAATGTCATGTAAATCATGCTAGCAAAATGCTAAAATGTGTTAGCAACATCTTAAAACATTCTAGCAATGTGCTAATCATGCTAATTTTCGAACTTCAAGCTTTTCAAAGTTATTTCAAACTTTTAAACAAGGCTTTGCCAAGCCAACATCAAAGTTTGTTTACAAACTTTACTCATCTAGTTAAGTCTATCATCCTGTTAGATTTAATGAATCTGCAATGTCAGGAGGGGCAACCTTTATTTTCATGTCAACCTGTGTTCTTGTGAAGCTATGCCTTGCTGAATACCACTGGACTTTTCTGATAAAATAGTAAGTTGTTCTCACCTGTAAGTGGGTCTCTAACCAGGTTGAAGATGGTACCAGGTTTGTCATCAATGTTGAAGCACAGAGCATTGTTTTTATCTGGCAGCTCAATGATGAAGTGTGGATCTCCATCAACTGTTACATTGGCAAATTGTAAGAACAGCACTGCTGATGTGACTTATAAAGCGTTACCTACATTTCACATTGCCAGTGCATAGATTTTTACATTTACCATAATATGTGGGTGCATAGTTCCCGGTGGGGTAGCTGGCTGCTACGGCTGTGTAACCTGCAAATAAGACAAATATGAAAAAAGTAAATGAAACTCTCATTCACATTACGTTAAGTCGTGACGTATCAAATACTGTTCCCAGGTCCAAATCTCTGCTCTGCTTCAAGTAGGAATACAACCTCAACAGCCGTTCATGAGCACTAATCATTTATAGAGCACTTTAAGCTAAGCTTTTAAAAAATTACCATGTCCTCTACAGTCTCCTTGGGTCATGGCGTCAAGGACATTAGTATTTTAACGGTATAAAAAGTTAATCACTGTCACTGTCAACTACGATTTTGTTATGAAGATAAAGATTGGGATCATGAGTTTTGGTAGTAGTACAGCACATTGTTCACGTATTTGCACAATTTATTGTTTGCTTTTGGATCTTAGGAGTGGAAACTGGGACTCGTGACGTCACACTTTAACAACCAGATTAATACGTGCTAGTGTAACGGCTTACCGTATTTTTGAAACATTTCTCGTTCCTCTGTGAATCAATGTTGAGAAAAGAGTGAGTGTCATATAACCAGTTAAACAGTTACAAATTCATGGAGAACACCATGTCACAAGTTTTTTTTTTTTTTTTTTTAATGCGCCATATCCATGAGTTCTTGTAAACTTCTGCTTGCTATTTGACAGTTTAGTCATACCTTTAGTCAGCTTGTCAGCAATAAACATGCCTTTTTTGGTCTCATCTTCAGGTTTAGTGAAGACCGTGGAGGTAAGCGGTGGAACAAAATTGTACTTTAACGAAAGGCACAGAGCTTCATCAGTGGCATTTCCTTTCTCCTCTGGTGTACCCTTGTCTCTGTTGGAAAATATTTTTGTATTGTAATTTGATTTGATTCAAATCTTCTGCTTCTGCTTAAAATATTACGAATGAATTCAGACCCAATTAAAATCGGTAAAGTTAATGCAGACAAATTACATTCATACTAGTCATTTTTACATTGAATTAAACTATGTAGAGGACTATTTATCCTTGAGAGTTTTAGGTTAGTGTGCTAAAGATTACGCTTTTTCAAACAGACTTATCCAAGAGCAGGATTTTCTTATCCACGTCTGAGAGTAGAGGACTTCTTCATAAAATCCCTTGGTAACAAATTATTAGCAAACCATTAACAGTATTTTCTTGAAAGTCAGCTTTGCTAATAAGGTCAACATCTTATCAACATTTAAAGTATTATCACAATTGCATAGATTGAAACTAGGGTTGGGTATCGATGCACATTTCTCAATTCCATTCCAATTTTGATTTTATTTAAATCCAAACATTTAATTTAATGTAATCATTTCATTTGGAAGCTTGTTTCTACCATGGGTTAAAAAAAAAAAAAAAAACGTAATTGCTTTTTATCTCACAATTTGGACTTTTTTTCTCTCAATTGTGAGGAAAAAAGTTGTGAGATGTAAACTCGCAGTTGGAAGTCTATAACTTTTTTTTCTCCAAATTGTGAGGGGAAAAAAGTCACAATTGCGTTTGTTATTTTTTCTTTTTATCCCACGGCTGAAACAGGCTTCTATATATTTGTCCACTTAGTTTTTTGTAATTATCTGTCAGCTATTTTGTAAATTATTCAGGAACCCTCTTACTTGGTATATTACAAAATAATTAAACATGAATTTACTTTATTAATTTACATTAATTTTAAATACACTAATTAGTTAAAAAAACCAAATTAACAACAGGGTCCAAACTGTACAGTTCAAAGGCTATTTATTTAACAGATACATTACCAAAACATAAAGTTATGTCAGTACAAACTGATATATGTACATTTTTAATATATAATTAATAATAATAATAATAATAATAATAATAATAATAATATTAGTAATATGCATTGCTAAGAACTTCATTTGGACAACTTTAAAGGCGATTTTCTCAATATTTAGATTTTTTTTGCACCCTCAGATTCCAGATTTTCAAATAGTTGTATCTCGGCCAAATATTGTCCTATCCTAACAAACCATACATCAATGGAAAGCTTATTTATTCGTTATATATATATTCATTATATTATATTTCGGAAGATGTGTAAATCTCAATTTCGAAAAATTGACCCTTATGACTGGTTTTGTGGTCCAGGGTCACATATATTAAAATATTTTGTAACAGAAAGTATTGATAACATTAAATATCTTCAAATTTTGAAAAACTGACGTTGAGATTGCATGAAGATGTAGCAATAATTGGGGAAAAATTACTTTTTTATACTTTTTTATATTACAAGGAATCAATATTTTTGCTACCTTTAGCTGAAGTGGAGCATATGAGTCCTCATAAATCCTGCAAACCAGGCCATTGTTCTGCTTGCTCAAAAATCCATAGTTTGCATCGTTACCGAAGGCCAAACTAAACAGAGTGATATTCCCATCAATGGCATCACGAATACTGTCTTGGAACTCAGGAAGAGTTCTCGGATCTAAAAATGAATGATTTATTATTCCACCACAGAAACAACAAAAAGTACAATGGCCATAAATAACTGATTGATTAATCTAGTCTGCTCTTGAGCAAACCTTTCAGGGTTCTCACTGGTGTTCTTTAATAATATAATGGAAATGACACTAGGGCTGTTTCCTGTATGTTTCTTTAGGGGTACTCCTAGGCAATGTTGTTCCTCAAATCATGAAACAGTAAGGATGTCGGTATGCATATACATACACTTGTTTGGTTCCCCATCAGTCAGCAAAATGATCATCAGTACCATGTTCTTTGGGGCTGTACCGTTACGCTGCTCTTCATACAGCATCTTCCCACCATGTATGACAGCATCAGCAATTCAGTATCTGAAAGAAAAACAAAAGTGCTCATGTCACAATTTTTTTGTATTTGATTATTGATACATTAAAAAAAGTTATTTTGTCATAACTTTATAGTAAACACGCTTTGTCTGCTTAATATAAACTACATTGAGTGACTTTATCTGTGCTCATTACAAAGGCAGTTTTAGGGATTTTCACCAGTTTTTAAAGGAGAAATTCATGTGCTTTAACAAAAATGCAAGCTTACTGTAAATTTCTGCTTTTAACACTCAGTGTGCCCCTTCTTAGCCACTGTGCATTGTACTGTTTTGCTTTATATAATGTTTCCATGTGGATTGCATACAATTCAATGGCATCACGAATACTGTCTTGGAACTCAGGAAGAGTTCTCGGATCTAAAAATGAATACGATTTATTATTCCACCACAGAAACAACAAAAAGTACAATGGCCATAAATAACTGATTGATTAATCTAGTCTGCTCTTGAGCAAACCTTTCAGGGTTCTCACTGGTGTTCTTTAATAATATAATGGAAATGACACTAGGGCTGTTTCCTGTATGTTTCTTTAGGGGTACTCCTAGGCAATGTTGTTCCTCAAATCATGAAACAGTAAGGATGTCGGTATGCATAAACATACACCTGTTTGGTTCCCCATCAGTCAGCAAAATGATCATCAGTACCATGTTCTTTGGGGCTGTACCGTTACGCTGCTCTTCATACAGCATCTTCCCACCATGTATGACAGCATCAGCAATTCAGTATCTGAAAGAAAAACAAAAGTGCTCATGTCACAATTTTTTTGTATTTGATTATTGATACATTAAAAAAAGTTATTTTGTCATAACTTTATAGTAAACACGCTTTGTCTGCTTAATATAAACTACATTGAGTGACTTTATCTGTGCTCATTACAAAGGCAGGTTTAGGGATTTTCACCAGTTTTTAAAGGAGGAATTCATGTGCTTTAACAAAAATGCAAGCTTACTGTAAATTTCTGCTTTTAACACTCAGTTTGCCCCTTCTTAGCCACTGTGCATTGTACTGTTTTGATTTATATAATGTTTCCATGTGGATTGCATACAATTAATCATTTATAATTTGTTCAGTGATAACTTCCTTGTATATTTCGTATTCATACTTACTACCAATCACTTTAATTGTTTTGACATATTCCTGGGCTGCTTTCACATTTTCCTGTGTTGCTTTGCTTAAATGTGGCCGCCATTCAACAAAGCTGGTTAAAAATACGAAATGCGCAATGCGCAAAGTGTCCGTTCACAATCTGTAGATGGTACATATATTATTTATAGCTTTATAGTTTATTTTTATTTATTGGAAAAGCACAAAGAGTAAAGGAAATAGAAGGTAGAATGGATGAACAAATTCAAACGTTAACATATCAGAGCATGTGTGTTAAGCAGCAGGCCACAGAAAAGTATTCTTTTCATTTGTCCATTTTACGTTATTTCATGCGTGTCTTTATCATCCTAATGATATGACTGGGGAAGGCCTGAACAAAGGATCAAATTATTATCATTATCACCATTATTATTGACTAATGGAGATCCTTCTTAGTTACTAGCATTATTTAGTATACTGATAATGCTTTATACTGGTATAAATTGGTATCCATCCATGCAAAGATATTTGAATCGTCACCTTCTTGTCAGTGACAGTTTTCTTCACTAGAGAGAGCAGTTCATTGGTGATGAATGTACCGAATGCCTCCAAAAATGCAATTCCCTGAGGTTCATAAATATCTGCTACAATCTGTGGATAAGAGACACGACTGATTATGGTTATTTTATTTACTTTTTTTTTTTTGCATTTAATATGCATAATATGAATTCAAGTTAACAAGTGATTCATTGTTTAAATAAGAGGTGTTCACAGTATTAGAGGAATTATTACTATTAAAAATTCTTAATATTGTCTTTAGTATATTTGTATTGTGTTTTAACAGTGACATGCATTATAGATCTACAGGTGCATGTCAATCAGAAAAAGGAGATTCGAGATCGGTCTGTAATTAACTAGTTCTTTGGGGTCAAGTTTTTTTTTTTTTTATGAGAGGCTTAATAACAGCCAGTTTGAAGGTTTTGGGGACATATCCTAATAACAATGATGAATTAATAATAGTCAGAAGAGGATCTATGACTTCTGAAAGCACTTCTTTTAGGAGCTTAGATGGAATAGGGTCTAACAGACATGTTGTTGCTTTAGATGATTTAACAAGTTTATACTTTGTTTTATTCTAAAAGAGAAGAAAAGTAATCAGATCTAGCAGTTTTTAATGCTTTTCTGTAGGATAGGTTACTTATTGGTCTTATGAAGTATTATAAGTTGTTGAGATAGTGAATTGGTGGGTTTTTGTTAAATGTGAGCCAAAATCATCACAATTAAAAGAACCAAAGACTTAAACTACTTCAGTCTGTGTGCACTGAATTTATTTAATACACGAGTTTCACAATTTGAGTTGAATTACTGAAATAAATGAACTTTTCCACGACATTCTAATTTATTGAGATGCACCTGTATATAATCATATAGATAGGTGGGTTGTTGACAAATAACATGTCCATGAACATTGCAATTTTTTACATTTTGAAAGGAATAGTTCACCCAAAAATGAAAATTTGCTGAAAATTGTCATCCTCAGATCAGTTTGTTTCTTTATCAGAACAGATTTGGAGAAATTCAGCATACATCACTTGCTCACCAACGGATCCTCTGCAGTGAATGGGTGCAGTCAGAATGCAAGTTCAAACAGGTGAAACATCACAATAATCCACTCGATTCCAGTCCATTAATTAACGTATTGTGAAGCGAAAAGCTGCATGTTTCTAATAAACAAATCCATCAAGACGTTTTTAACTTCAAACCATTGCTTCTGGCTAAAATACGAGGCTTCTATCCATAATATTGCTTTCTCAAGTGTATCAACTGTTTGAACTATCGTTCTGACGGCACCCATTCACTACAGAGAATCCATAGGTAAGCAAATGATGTAATGCTGAATTTTTCTGAATCTGTTCTGAGAAAGAAACAAACTCATCTACATCATGGATGGCCTGACAGTGAGTAAATTGTTCATTTTTGGGGGAATTATTCCTTTACCATAAAGATTTTAAGTTAAAATATTAATGTAAAAATGTAAAACACCACCATTAGTTTTTCACCTTTTTGCAGTACACTAAAATTATACCATGTGGCTTCTCAATTATGATGTTATAAAATCTGTTGTGGTTGATAATGAACCTCAAAGTGCTGGACCAGCTGTTTGGGTTTGACTCTGATCATGAGCTCATATTTGCCAAAATGTCGCTGAAGAAGTTCCTCATGGGTGAGAATAAATTTGACACTGCTGTTTGCTGCAACATTCACAGAAACAGAAAACTTCTCCATTTTTCTACCTGAAGCCCTGGAACACCAAACCCAAGTTACTTAGTAGTATATTAGCAACAAGCAGTTTAAAGTTCACGATGACTTCCTGTTTTCCTCTTCTCACTTGACTAAACCAGCAGTCTGGCCAGATGACACAGCCTTCTGATACTGCTGCTTGGCCTTCTCTTTTTCCTTCACCACACCTGTGTATGTCTTGCCACCAATCTCCCTGAAAATCCCAAAACTGTGTCAGAACACATTTCAGTAATTTCCCAAACTGCAAGCATATTTTACACTGAAAAGCAGTGGATTATTTTGGCTTGTGCGGAGTTCCTCTGATTTTAAACTAAATCAGATGGAAAAGAGCTGACATGCTGAAGTTGGTGATGAAGGAGGTCTTGGGCTCGACACGGGAAAACCACCGCCGCTGAAGCGCCGTACCACCAGCACGAGAGCCCACGAAGAGCGTGCTTGACTGTAGTTTTTTCTTCTCTACGTAGAAGGTCAGGAGCAGAACGATAGAACCGCTCGGCTCCGAAGCGAAAAGCTGAATATGCGCTGCATCTGCTGCCTACTTATACTCACGCTGTGATCAGCAGCAGCTGGATGCAATAATCGCATGCCAATGTGCATTGGCTCGTTTAGTTTACACTCGAAGTAGATTGGTCTCTCTAAGTAGAGATCCCAATTCGTCGGTCATCCGACGTGACGTCGGGAGTGACCGACTGAAAAGGAACGAATCGTTCAAGAATGACCCAACACTACTCTGCTTTAGAGAAGAGGAAGAGAAAACTAGAGGTGCACGTAAAAATCTGTTCATATATGAATCGCGATTCTGTCTTCTAACGATTCTAATGGATTCATAAGTTTCAAAATCAATGTTCAAAAGCAGCAGTTCTCAATCCTGTTCCTCGTAAAAAACGAAGCATTAACACATGTTAGACATGTGAGTCAATGTTTCATTAATAAAGTCAGTGGTCACTTGCTTTGTTCTTGAATGAATCAGCCAGTTTGGACAAATCGTTTGAACAAATGATTCTGTGATGACTTTCCACCATCAATTGGCAATTTTAGTTTATATATAATATAATTTCATTTTTCTCAACATTTCATGGCTATATTCAAAATGATATTTAGAACATTAATCTCAACATTATGCAGTTGTAATTGCAATATAAATAGGTTTTGAAAAATGCAAGATACTGATTTAATTTTAATGGTATAACAGCCTCATAGTGTGTAGTGTTAATTGGTGTAATTAATTAAAAGTTTAACTTTATGTTTATGAATAATAATGAGAGGTCTGCCTTTTTTCACTTGAATACCTGCCCCCAAAATATCTGTGCATGGCCCTGACTGTACAGATAAATCTATGATGGATATTTTCCCATTTTTGACACTGTATTGACAATTAAGATATACTGTAGCTCAGAATGTTAGCCACTTAATTAGTGCAGAAAAACAAAGGTGAATGACAAAACCAGACCTACCCATTGCTCATTTCCCTTTGAGACGACCAGGGTCTCAAAAGATCCTGAAGAAAAACACACACACACCCAAACAAGCAGAATATCCTGCAGACATGGTGCACTGTCTATTCTATCACATTCAGGACTTTTGAACACTCTAAAACCACTGTGTACACTTTGTACCAGAGCAAATAGTTCTTTGAGTGGGAGTGGGGATTTGTGATCTTTGTTCCTAAATTCTTGATCGTATGAGTGCAGTGCTGAACATACGCACCATAGTACAGTAATTTTGTGTAGATATTGTTCTTGCTCAAGCTATTTTTTTCCCTCAGTGATTTACTGAGTGTTATCATGTTGGTCTTTGGATGTAAATATGGAATAAAAATAAATCGGCATTGTTTATCTTTTTGATCTCTCATTCAAAAAATTCACAAAATTCTAACCTTTCATTGAAGTAAAACAATTGAAAGTGGGGAGGGTTGGGGGGCTAACATTATGAAATAAATGTTTTTCTCCAATGCATGTTGGTCACAATTATTGGCCAAATTCCCTTAATCATCCATCACAAGGAGTAAAACCTAAGAATATAGTTCTGATGTGCAGAACAAGATTGTTGAGCTTCACAAAATAGAAAATGGCTGTAAGAAAATAGCCAAAGCATTGAAAATCCACATTTCCACCATCAGGGTAATAATTAAGAAGTTCCAATCAACTAAAGATGATACAAATCTGCCTGGAAGAGGATGTGTGTCTATATCGACCTAATGCACGGTGAGGAGGAGAGTTTGAGTAGCTAAAGGCTCTCCAAGGATCACAGCTGGAGAATCGCAGAGATTGGTTGAGTCTTAGGGTCAGAAAGCCTAAAAAATATATGAATAAATATCAAACAGCCCCTACATCACCACATGTTGTTCGGGAGGGTTTCAAGAAAAAAAAAACTCCAGCATATTCAGTTGTCAGACACGACTGGAACTTCAAACGGGACTGGCTTCTATAGTCAGATGAAACTAAAAAAAAAGCTTTTTGGCAGCAAACCTACCAGATGAGTTTGGTGCAAACAGGGATAAAAAGTACCCCATGCCCACGGTTAAATATACTGCTGGATCTTTAATGTTGTGGGCCTATTTTTCTGCCGGAGGTCCTGGACAGCTTGTTCATACGGCATCATGGATTCTATCAAATACCAACAGATAAAAAATCAAAACCTGACTGCCTCTGTTAAAAATATTATAATGGGACGTGGTTGGATCTTCCATCAGGACAATGATCCAAAACAAACATCAAAATCAACCAAAAAAAGCTGGGAATCTGAAGGATCTGGAGTGATTCTGTATGAAGGAATGGTCTCTGATCTCTTGTCAGCTGTTCTCCAAACTCATCAGGCATTATAGGAGAAAACTCTGTTAAAGAGCTGTTATCTTGGGAAAAGGATGTTGCAATAATTGGGTGCCAATATTTGTGGCCAACGTGAACTAGAGAAAAACATTTAATTCATAATGAGATTCCCCCCCCCACTGTTATACTTCAATGAAAGATTAGAATTTTGTGATTTTTTTGGAATGAAAGATCAAAAGGATAAATTATTTTCATTTTCAATTATTTTGCTCATATTTCCAAGGGTGCCAATTAGTGGATTAGTGTACGTAAAACAAAAACAAAAAACTACTATCAGCTTTGTCAGATATTGCATTATATCCAAATAAAACCATCACATCTTATTTACTTAAGACTACATGAAAGCTAACATTTACTTTGTGTGTAGTGCAAAGGTCGGTTGAGCGACAGATGTTTTCTATATTGTTTTGAAGAGACCAGAAATGATGTAGTCTGTGTGAACTCCATCAAGGAGCCCAGTGCCGTTATTGTGAATGAACCAACAGGGCACATTTTCTCCATTCTTCACGTCCTGTCTGAAATCTCTCTTCCAGCCCCTGGAGTCATGTGGGATTGAATGAAAATCTGAATGAATTTTCTGTCTCTCTTGAGGTGTGAATTCAACAATGCATTTTTTTGTTGCATTTTCATTCACCTGGTAACCGTGAGCTTGTTTCCTTTCACAAACATGTTGGCATCTTGTTTATCAGGGTCCTTTCCTGGAAACAAGTCACTGACCTCAAAGTTCACGCCGTGGTAGAACTGACCTGCAGTAAAAAATAGAGTCCAAAGAAAGCTGTTGTTAAAGAGATGAAAAAACCCTCAGGCTATCACATTTTTTTCTGCACTTAATTGGCTGAGTGTGGAATGTTGGACTCTTAATGCACTGTAGGAGCTTTACTTTCAAACTTTACAACTCACCCAATTTCAGACTCTTATTCTGGATGACAAAATAACCTTATAAATTCATGCACTAGACCAGGGATCTTCAACCCTGCTCTTGGAGAGCAACCGTCCTGCAGACACCAGTTCCAACCCTGCTCCAACACACTGCCTGTAATTATCAAGTAACTGTCCAAGGTGTAGAACCCGAGGTAGTCTTGATGATATGGGTGCTTCTGCCATATTTTGTGCAGTATAATAAGAAACTTGACTGAGTTCCTTAAGGTCACTGTTAAACTGAGATCTTTGATCACCTGCAGATCCATGCTGGAGAAAGCAAAAGATGGAGGATTGTGCTCAAAATTGAACTCTCATAGAAGAATAATTAATGCCAACATGAAAATTCTGCCATATTTTTTTTTCTGAACCCATAAGCTGTTGTTTTTTTTTGTTCATTTTAGTTTAAAACTTTCAGGGAACAATCACTTAAGCACTGTTTAATATATAATGTAAATGTATTTCTTTCACTTACTTCAGTCCTTCTAAAGTCTTGTTGTTAATCCAGGAGAATTTTGCCTGTTTTTCGTTTTCAGACACTGAGATCTCCTTTGTGCTCACCATCAATCTGACACCAAACTTCTCATGAACAATCCCAAAGCGCCCGAAATAGGTGTGTATCTTGTTTCCTGGGATGACCTTCTTATCTCCAATGATCTGGCCATTCACTACAATGCCTGAATACGATTATATATGAGAAGACAGAGAATAAACCTAGTTACAATTACCCACATCTAAAACAAAATTCTTGTTTTTTTGACAGAATGAATCACCTGTAAGTGGGTCTCTAACCAGGTTGAAGATGGTACCAGGTTTGTCATCAATGTTGAAACACAGAGCATCGTTCTGGTCTGGCAGCTCAATGATGAAGTGTGGATCTCCATCAACTGCAAGAGACAAACTCATGAGTAACATGTAAGATATTTTTCTTTACTGTAAGATTTCTCTTTAAAATGTACAAAAAATAACATAACTTCTCACCAAAATATGAAGATAATATCTTGGTTTTTAGTGTTTGGATTGGGTGAGCACTGCCAGTCAATTGAGGTGGAGCGTAGAAGGCACTTATATCTTCAAGTAGTTGTGAGATAGAGATATAGAGTGCTTATTCCAGATATTTTGTAACACAAGTAAGATAAGCTACTTCGTAATGTTCACAATGATGGTGTACCAGTCAAATTCCTCTTACCAAGTTCTGTTGTGTCTTCTCGCTGCTCTGTGAATCAAAAGAACACCACCCAGTGTTAATGTGTCACATTAGCACCTCCTCAATAAATTGTTGCTTCAGTCAGTCACATTTTTGGGCCATCAGCATTGTAATTTTAATATTCAAGCCCAAAGAACTCCTCATTTCAATATTGCCTTTTCCATCGAATTGCACATCAATTGTATTTTCATTGGCTTCTACAAAATACAACGGAAGTGGAGTTCAACATCTGGGAGTTGGAGATGGTTTTTATCAGTCCACAAGGAAACAATGGTAGGGTTACAAGGTACTAGGCTGATTGTAGGTTCTAAGAAGAACTAGTTTCTGAATTTGTTGAAGTTGGTGACCCTAGTAGAAAAATCTATGCCATACTTTATTTAAAATTCATTTATTTCATACCAAGTATACAGTACTTCAATCCATTACCATATGTATTGACAAGACTTTAATGATATAAAATTATAATGAAACTATATTTGAAGTATTTCTTTATTGCACAATGCACATTTCTTAATATTATGCCTAAAAATATGTTTTAATGCCACTCTTAATAAGGATATGATCTCTGTAAAATATCTGTCTTGAAATGCAAGATATTTAAAATGTGTACCTAAAGTATACTTGTAATAGTTCCACTTTAGCACAATCAAATATACTTAAGCATATCTTATTTGAAACTCAGCACTACTTCCGCACAATGAAAGTGCATAAAGCACAATATGAATTGTTTCAATTTAGAAGACTTTAAGTATACCAGTTTAATATACCAAAAGTACAATTGCAGAGTATTTTTATTAGGCACATGTAAATTAATTTTTAATATGCTTATCTCGAAAAAAATTTATTTCAAAAACATTTTAGTATATATAATAAAAAAAAAAACAAATTTTTTTTTTATTATTATTATTATTTTTTTCACTAGGATGAGATTTGTGGAGGGTACATCTGGAAATGATTGTGGCATCAATTTTTTATTTACATACCTGTAAACTGCATATACCAGTCAAAAGTTTAGAACAGCTCCATTTTCTGAATTAGAAAAAAAGGCTTACCTATAGGACATGAAGCACCGTCAATGGACTACTGCACTGGAAAAATGTCTTAGAGACTTAAAAAAAACAAAAACAAAAACAACAAACTCTTGTTGTTTATATGTTGTATGCTTTTTGTTTTTCAAAGTACCCTGAGACATTAAACGGCATAATTCAAATCCAAGGCTAAGTATTTCCCTGCATGGATTTTGCATTAGATTCAAGTTTGTTACACTTTGAACGCACCAATAAACCTGCTTAGTTAGGAAGTGACCTCTAACTTTTGCTTCATGAATCAGTACATTATTGATAATGGACCTCTGCTGCTGTTAAGTAAATTATGACAGACTTTTCATTTTTAGGGGTACAGTCTCTTTAAACTTCAAAAAAACTACAAGTACCTTCAGTCAGCTTGTCAGCAATGAGCGGTTCATCTTCAGTCTCTGGTTTGGTGACCACCATGGAGGTAAGAGGTGTGACAAAGTTATACCTTAGAGAAAGGTCTAGAGCTTCAGCTGTGATGTTCTCCTCGTCCTCTGGGGAGCATTTCTCTCTGTTAACAAATTTGATTGGACATTGTATTATTTCAGGCATTCTCAGGTAATAGCTGAATTATTGGAGCGCATGTTTGACCTTTTATCCAAGAGCTGCTGGATGGTCAGATATGCCCACAGTCGCTCTGTGAAATCCCCAAAGATGTACTCCTGATCAGGAAACACACTGTCCCACTCTTCAGCAATCGCTAGACCCTCGACCACAAACTGGTCTTCCAACTGAAATCAGGTGTATGGCACTAATGAAACATACATCCAAACATACATTCAAACAGATACTAATTCAGTAACTAATAGTTTGCTTCCCGTACCCTGTGTGCTGATACTTCAGTCTGAAAGGTGTTGGTCTCAAGTTCTTGTAGACGTCCTGCTACCACAATCTCAGAGCCCTTGAAGAATTGCCTAAAGTGACTTAGTGTCAAGTCAGTTACAGCATTGCCGGGATAATTGAGATTCACCTCTAAGAGAAGTGGGGTAGCCACCTCATCATAAAAACCCTGTAGAGATAGAAAATCATTTAAGACCTGGATGTAATCTGGATCAGGTTACATTTATTAAATGTACAGTATATTTTATTGTCAGAGGATACGTTTGCCAGCTCTACCTGTAGTTGAAGGGCAGCATCCGAGGCCTCATAGACTCTTCGAGCGAGTCCATCATTCTGCTTGGCCAACCTATCAAGAAGGCTGTAGTCCACATCATAGCCAAAGCCCAAACAAAAGAGACTCATGCTTCCATTAATAGCATTACGGACATTTTCTTGGATTTTGGAAAGATCTTGCTGGCCTTAAACACACATTATTCAGTGCAGATTAGTAAATCAATTTGGATTGTATAAAGCAGGAGTTTTCAAACTTGCTATTGCCATGGACCTACAATAAAATGATCCCCTTGTAAGGGATATCCTTCCTAAAATATAATGTCATTATATATTAAATATTAAACATGATTTTGTAAAGACACCTTGTTGTTTCCCAAATTTAAATAAGTAGCCTTTTTATTAGGGCTGGGAATTTCCATAGACACGCTGATTCGATAATATAACATTTAGCTGTCAATTCTATATGCTTTTTTAATGCATTTAGCATTTTATGCATATTGTTGATTTCTGTTTAACTACTTCACATTTTTAATTATATATATATATATATATATATATATATATATATATATTTTAAAATAAAATATATCTTAAATAAAT
>NW_015558618.1:295631-304236 GCF_001515605.1 Sinocyclocheilus anshuiensis | reverse complement strand
AATATATACAATACAAATTTATTTCGCAAAGGCGAATACTAGAGCACGTCTCTTCACATGCTTTGAAAGTTGAACTTCTTTTAACTTGACACAGAATCTTAATGTGCACTCATATGTAAGATGCTGCAAAATATTATATGTTTATTATATATTTATTTGATCTATTTTACCCTGATTGTTGTTTTAATTTCTATGAAGCCATAGCACTCCCTCGTACCCAGTTTGAAAACCCCTGTTCTAAAGTTTTATATGAAATGCCTAATAAAGTCAACATTCATTTATTCATTTGTATTAATTATTACCAAAGACAAAGTATTTTAAAACAATTTTTTTATTCTGCAAAGCCAATACACACCAGAATTGGGTCGGCCATCAGTTAGTAGAATGATCATGGACATGTCTGGGAAATAGTCACTTTTTTCGGAGGTAAGCATGTCCACCGCATACAAAAGGCCCTTGTTTATATCGGTCACTAATGGAAAAATATGACAGAATACAGTGGCAGTAAAAGATAAAACTTGTAATTTACTGTAAAATAAAGGCTTGTTGTACTGGGTTACATGAGAACCATGGCACAATATGTCAGAGTACTTACAGCTAGGCCATGATTTCAACCTTGTGCAGGGTTTACAGTCCTTTTATTTAGCTTTCATACTTACTGTGTCTCGCTTTAATAGTCCGAACAAATTCTTTCGCTTCTGTCACATTCTCTGGTGTAGCTTTGCTAAGAAATGGTCTCCACGACTCTATAGTGTCATCAAACGTGACCAGCCCAAAGTAATCATCTTCATGCAGTTCACTTAATATAGTCATCAGAGCTTCTCGAGTCTACCAACAGATAATCAGCAGATGATGCAAACGTACAAAACAGGAGGAAAGTATAGGAATGTGTTCATCTTGACTTGCCTGTTTCATCTTCTCTCCCTCCATGGAGCCACTTCGGTCTATCACAAATGCCACATTTTTAGGCATTTGTGGCAAATCATCTGGGGCAAAAAAGTGTACAAAGTAGCCGTTTATTATCTGAAACAGAAACTTGAGAACATCAGAATAAAGCATGATTAGTAAGACATTCATTGTGAGAATAGGCTTTGCTGATATTGTACCTGAATTTCACCTATATCCTGTGGGTGGTTCACATCATATCTGATGAATAGATCTCCGTCAATCAAAGTGTCTTCACAGTCTGAGCATGTCTTCTGCTGTTCCAGTGTAGGAGAGAAGTACACATATGCCTGAAGAGGATCACAGATGATCAATGTTACGAGCAGAGCAGGAAGTGTTTCCTCTTGTAGTTAACTGCTGAAGTGTTTTTAGGCTCGTTGTTGGTAAAATGAGATGCTTAATGATAAACCATTTATCACTAGATCAAAACACTTATTTCTGGAAACTGTCTCCTGGTTAGGACACAGTGCAAATTGGAGCTAGTCAACTTAACTAGTCTACAGGTAATTGCGATACTTAAAAATAAACTATACTTTTTTGTAAGAAATTAAGTTTCAGGTTTCAGATATAAATTCGAAATTACAATAAATTAAGTCACAGTTACAAGATATAAAGCTATGAGAAATACTCACGATTTTGACATAAAAGAGCAATTATGAGAAAAAAAAACATTTTGGTTAGATATGAAGTCACAATTTGAGAAATAACCTGTCTATCCATGACAGTCACAGTAGTCAATTGTGTATATAGGAAGTCACAATTATTACAAGATATAAAATTGCAACTTTAAGAAATGTTTGCAATTACAAGAAATCGGTGCAATTACAAGAAATCGGTACAATTACAAAAAATTAAGTCACAAAAGTCGCCACTGCCTTTATTTATTTATTAAGTTTGGTTTGGCTTTGTACTTTTTTTGCATAGTTTAGTTAACCAGTGGTAGGGAATTGTTGGATAATTGTGATATTTTGAAATAAACAATACTTTTTTGTAAGAAATTAAGTTTCAGGTTTGAGATACAAGTGCGCAATTACGATAAATTAAGTCGCAGTTACAACATATAAAGAAATACTCACAATTGTGACATAAAAGTGCAATTATGAGAAATCATAAGTTGAAAAATAATCTATGACAGTCACAGTAGTCAATTGTGAAATATTAAGTCGCAATTGCAAGATATAAACTCACACTTTTGAGAAATGTATACAATTACAAGAAATAGTTCGATTGATTGGTTTGGTTTGGCTTTTTGTTTTGCTTTTGTTTTGTTTTGTTTCACTAAGGCATAAATGGGCTGTCATTTTAATCAACCAATGCTAGGGGATTGTTGGAAAGTTTTAATTTGAACCTTTTTATCAGTGACAGTTTTCTTCACTAGAGGGAGCAGTTCATTGGTGATGAATGTACCGTTGACGTCCACAAACGCAATTCCTTTAGGTTCATAGATATCTACCACAATCTGTGGATGAGAGACACGACTGATATAACATAGCTTACAATATTTAAACATTTCAACTGAATACGTGCAATGAAAGAGTTTGAGAGAGAAACTAATGATGAACCTCAAAATTCTGAACCAGCTGTTTCGGTCGGACGCCTAACATGATCTCATAGCTGCCAAGACGCCGCTGCAGCAGCTCTTCATAAGTAAGAGTGAATGTGACGCTGCTCTGTGGTGCGATGTTCACAGACACCGAAAACGTCTCCATTTTCCTTCCCGAAGCCCCGAAAAGCAAAAACAGTTCTCATTTCTGATAAGTGAGATTAGCAAATGTGTACTCTGTCAGCATTCCAGAGCTTTGCCATTGACCTGTACTTGCTTAACCAGGCCAGCAGTTTGTCCGGATGACACAGCGCTCTCATACTGCTGCCTGGCCTGCTCTTTTTCCTTCACCTCGCTGACATATATCCTGCCCTCAATCTCTCTAAAAGACCAAACACAAAATATTTCCTGAGGCACTTGTTTGTTTTGGGCATGCTAGACAAAGATTGTGAGTGTAATATATTTATAGCTTGTGTAAAGAAAGATGGACTAACATGCTAAAGCTGGTGATGAAGGCTGTTTTGGGCAAGTCCACCTCAAAGAACACTTCCTGTGATGCATTGGCTGTGTTCAGGGCTTTGGTGGTCATGACTGTGTGAACAAAATGAGACGCGACCTTGCAGTCCATTCGCGTACTTTGCACTTCTATCTGAGAGAGAGACTGATAGATAGTAAGAGAAAGTTTGAGAATCTACATGCATATGATCGAAGCTTCAAAACAATTATTTTCTTTTATAAGATATGGCACATCCCCAACATTTGCATTTCCCCAAATGTGTTACTTAATTATTACAATATTTATTTTTAAATCTCAGGGGTATCAAATCTCAAGGGGAATCAGGGAGAACCAAGAAATTATGAATAATTTATTGCTATTGTACAAATAATATGTAATCAATAAAACAGTAACTGTAGTCTGACTATGAATATTTTAAAATATAATATAATCTAATTTCAAGAATTACATTTTTGGAATCTGATTACGTAATCCAGATTACATGTAATCTGTTACTACCCAGCTCTGGCAATAAATAGGAAGAATCCAGAACCAGCTCTCTTGTCTCTTTAATCCTGATAAACGCCATAGCAAATACAAAAATATGAATGGCTGTTAAAAAACATGGACATACATTTTTTTTTCTTTTCGGTGACAAGTGGGTGTCAGAAATGAAAAGCTTAGCACTTTGAGTACTTTCGTGTACTTTTTCTATCCACCATATTTTTAATGTATAAACAGACACGCTCATTTTAAACTTGAAAGACTTCTGGTGGCAGCCACTTTCAGTTATTTTAGCTGTACAGCCTGTTATGCTGCTTGATGTTGCAAACTGGTATTTATTCTCATATTATTTTAATGTAGTATTTCAGTCATAGACACATTGGTTTGTAGGGTAGATAGTTTTACAGTTTACTGCACTTCTTTACTGTAAATCTTCTAGATAATTATATATAGTGGCTAATGAATCAGAAATCTCGCTCATTTTCAGGAAATAGCATTGAAAAATAAGGTGGATAAGCGCCACCTACTGTCAGAGAGTGAATTTATCATTTTCATTCAGCCTGTGTGCCATTTTTCAGCATTAGTCTGAATGCAAAATCACATGTGAAAATCAGACACAAGTGAATTCCACAGGCCTAATGATCATATCATGTTCCATATTACTGACCTTAGTGAGTCCTCCTCATCTCAGGTTCCAAGTCACCATTCCCAACTGTGAATAGTCTTGTTCAAAGAAGTATGTAAATCATAGTTTTGATAACATTGTTGATTAATTGTTTAATTATCTAGTCAGATTTTGTTTAACTGACCCTAAATCAGACCCTAAATTCTCAACTGGGGACCCACTGCTCTGCACATTTTGTATGTCTCTCTTATCTGGCACACTTGGTTCAGTTTATGGAGATTTCTACTGCTGACCTGTTGATTTGAATCAGTTGTGTTAAATAAGGAAGTCATACAAAATTTGCAGAGTGGTGGCTCCCCAGGACGAGTTGAGATTCAGTGCCCTAGATGACACTGCTGTGAAGTACTGGAGCTTGCCAATGTTCTATATCAGCAGAGGGTTAGACGTTTCACATGTTGAATGTTTAAAGCTACACGGAATTTCCAAGGAACACTAAAGGAGAAATTTAGCCAAGAAATTTGGTGTTTGAGCCATTGTGTGAAAAAGAGCAGCTTGGACTCCTTTTGTCATTCACAGAGGAAAGTCATCCAGGTTTGGAACAATTTAGGTATGTGATATGATAAGTAAATGACAGAATATATATATATATATATATATATATATATATATATATATTGGAAGAACCTTTTGAAACCTTTTAAGGAAACAAACGACGCTCACCAGTGCTGTGCTCTTGATATAGACTTGAGAAACGGAAGAACCTTACCTTTTTTGCTGAATTATTGTTTTGATCTCTGATGGTCATTATGCCTTGAGCTTTAGCAGTAAGAATCAGACAAATACACACACACATCCACAGCATGACTTTCACTGCAGACATGGTGAAGCCTGGTCCGGACTGACTTCAACGCTGGGTCTAAATGTTCTTAAACGAGAGGAAGAAGAGAGAGAAGAAGAGAGAGATGGATGAATGACTGCCTGTGTGTGTTGTACAGGCACTATAAGAGTTGCCAAAGGGGCAACTTATTGCCAAATGTGCCCAATAATCTAGCACATTCTCCACTGCCTCCACCCAGAACAGCCATCCATCCGTCTGTCTGTCTGTATCATGTCTGTCTGTCTACAGTGGTAAGAAAAAGTATGTGAACCCATTAGATTTGGTGGTTTTCTGCGTTAATTGGTCATAAAATGGCATCTGATCTACATCAAAGTCACAAGTATAGACAAACACAATGTGCTTAAGCTAACACACAGACAATTACAATCGTTCAAGTCTTCTTTACTGAACACATCTCATTAAACATTCACAGTGCTGTGGAAAAAGTAAGTCAAACTGTTGTCAGTATACCTGGATGAGCAACATGATGATTTGTTTTTCCAAACTCTAATGTTTACATTTGGGATATTTTAGTTTTCCCAGCAGTTGGACGTAAAGTAAAAATGTAAAGCAAAATATTTATTTGTAATTATCTGTGAAACCAGTTATTGACCATTATAGAGTTTTGTGAGATCTGATGTGGGACTGCTGATGTGCTTTGCCACATAAAGTGCTCTCTTTTTCATGAAAGTACAGATGCTTTTTGTGGTGTGATGAGAAACTCTTCAGACCCTCAGTTTGCCTGAATAACTCACACAGAACCTCTCATTTATCAGAAGTACCTCTTACAAACCGCCTCTATACCATATGTACTGAGAGAGAGAGTTAATGTGCCGTAAGTTGTGCCCAAGAGCGGCCAAATGACGAGTAATCAAGCTGCTGAGAGAAATAGAGAGAAGAGAGAGATCAAGTGAGTCTGTTCACGGTTTTCTGGACTCCAGTGTGTCATGTCTGGTCAGCATTGCTAGGGCGCTAGAGTGTTTGCGTGTGTTTTGGGTCTCTCACCGCTCCCATTTAACAAGACTGAAGTCAGATATGATGTCATTCTTCAAAAGGTAAACACTCAGTCATGCATAGATTGAATAGCTCCCCTCTCTTTCCTCTTATATAGCAACCGTGGTTGCCATATGGCTGCAACCAATGGGTTTTTAGAAAGTCTGCTCAACATTTAAGATTTAGATTTTACAACCAAACCAACAAACTATTATAATATAATACTCTTAATTAATTTCTGATATTATACAGTTTATTCATATTTGATAATATAAGAATAGTCAGAAATTGTGAGATTAATTGTAATTATTTTATTGACCACATACAGTAGTTAAACATCTGTATGCTTTCAATTTGCAACATTAAATGATTATTTTTCTTTTTAATATCACACTCGATATTTCCTCAATTGATTGGATTTTTTTTTTAAATGTGAAAATATAGCTATAGAGTTAAAGAAAATAGTTTTATTTACTGTATATATTTATATTTGCATTTTCTTAATAGTTAATGCTATTAATTTAATATAATTCATATATTGTTAATATATTTAATATTATTATGTGTTTCATTCATATTTAAATAAAAATTGTTTGTATTTATTATATAATATTTTATATTAAGGCATAAAAAAATTAACTTTGAAAACATGTTTTTTTTTTATTCAATACTTCAAAACTACAAATAAACATTACATGTGGGATTCAAAATTATGCTGTAATTTATACTGATAATGGTCAGTATTTGGTTTGTATGAACACCACAAATTTACACAAAACCTAACCCCTTCATAACTTTATAAAATTGTTATGCTGATAAATAATATAATTTTTAATAAAACAGTCTGCTTAAAATTAGAACACTGCAAACTAGGGGGGACTGGTGATCATTTGGAGCCCACATCTATGCTCTACCTTGTCTCTAAACTTTATTTTGAGGCTTCTGTTTGTCTTCATGGCTGTTGACATTTTTAACCCCAGTAAGAGCATTCTGAATCAGTGTTTAATCAGTAAATGATGTTTGGATGTTTAGTTCTGTCCCGTGGCTCACGCTGACACATACTAGGCAGGGGTGAGGATGTGCTGTCAGAATCTCCGTTTAGGAGGTGACATCATCACAGAAACAGACAACATCATTGCCATGGAAACAATGCGGGTAAGACGGAGGTTGGTCCGGATGAATATAGGATTTAGACATGTTAGGGGTCTTTCTCACAGGACGTGTTCATGTGCATAAAAAAGCTAGGCTGAACAAAACGTTTTTAAAAACATGGCGCTTGTGGCACAAGATGCTCAAAAAAATTGGTGGTCAGTGTTCTCCATTGGATACTAGTTTGATATATATATGTGTGTGTTGAACCCTCTAAAGTGCGTTTTGCCTCTTAAGCAGTGATTAGTTGGCTGAAGTGTATTTCCTTGAGGGCGAGGGCAGAGGAATTGACCCAGATCATGTCGGAAGTTCAGAAGTTGAGCTGTATTTGAAGGAGTCTGAGAGGCCAGAGGGAGATCGGGGCGGCTGAGGCCTGTTAACTCAGAACAGATGTGCTTCTCAAAGCAGTGAGGGAGAGGGATAGATATACAGATAGATAGAGTGTCCATAGAGGTATATAACTCACTTTCCCTTTCATGGGAACTTCGAACTGCGTCCTCTAGGGGTGACGAGGCGTTCCCCCCATAGCGTCCCCTAGAGGACGCAGTGTCTCGTTCCCTACTCAGGGAACCATGGTTACATAAGTAACCTGAGACGTTTTCCTGTCTTACTGTGCTGCTTTGCATTGTGATGTGCTATGAAACTGGTATTAGATGTAAGTTTTCTAGATAAATCCCACAGTGAAGACTTCCTTCATGTCATGGATGTACAGTATCTTGACTGTCCAGTGAAGGTTCCAGGAGAACACTAGAACACTAGATGGCAGTGGAGTCACAGTGTTGAGCTAGATGTGTTATCCACTAGATGGGAGCACAAGCTTATGTTAGGTAAGATAGATTTGAAATTTGAAAACATGTGTCTTAGTTTTAATATTAGGTTAAATTACATTTTGCTCCATTTTTTATTGATTTGGATTTTGACTAAAAACTGTTATTTCTGATACTGCTATTGTTACAGTTTATTTATCAGTTTATTCATTAACTTATATACTTATTTTTAATTATTCTTAATCATTCTTTCATTGTGTTATATAATTAATCTATATATTTTTTTACATAACTATAAATAAATACATGCATATTCATTTTATATTCAGTTTTATTTATTAATAATGATTACAGCCAATTTAACATCTATTTCAGAAAATAAATGCATTATATAGACATTAAATAGTAGTACAAATGTGATTTAATAATAATAATAATAAATGATGTATTTTAGCGTAATATGTCACTATGATATTTCATTATGAAAGATAATTTCATTTTATTACATTTGACTTTTAATATATTTTTTCCTTTATATATTTATTCTTGTTAAACTATCTTCACAGTGTTTTATATTGTTTGACAGGCAATACTATTTAATTTTATTGGCTTGGAAATATGACATGCATCCAGCTAAAATGAATATTTGGGCTGTGTAATTATGAAGATTAGGCTTGTTCACAAAAAAAAAAAAAAAAAAAAAAAT
>NW_015558618.1:281645-295337 GCF_001515605.1 Sinocyclocheilus anshuiensis | reverse complement strand
TTTTAAAAAAAAAAAAAAAAAAAAAAATCACAATGAATATTCTAATTCTAATTTAGAATAAAAATGTATGTTCCATTTTTATCCTGTGGTATCCAATCATGTGCTTGAACTAATGTAGATTTTATGCTGTATGATTTAATGTAGATTTTATGTTGTTTATCCTAAAAAAATTATCCTAAAAAATACCTGTTAAAAATATAAATTCAATAAAATTCAATAACATTTTAACATGTAAATATCCTTGGCTTGAGAACGAGCCTATCTTCATAATATAGTTGACCCTCGTCTGAATATATGCCAGCGTGGTATTATTGTGTTCACCTGCTTATCCAAAAGCTATTACAAAAATATCATATTATAATTTTGAAGAAGAGAATGCATAAATTGCTCTAATTTAAATTTTGACCTTGGTGTTTGAAACCAACACATATCATTGCTAGAGAGAAGAAGGACTCGAGTCAACTGACTTTTAAAACTTTAAATGGATAAAGCTTTTGTAACAAGTCTAGTTCTTAAACATTTCAAATGTTATTCTAGCCCGTTAGTTTTGTAATGTTGCTCCAGTCTTTTAGATTTTAATGCTGTGCTATCCTGTCAATATTTTAGTGTTGCTCTAGTCTGGCGGAATATTATTGATATTCCTGTAGTCTTGTCTGTCTGTATTTATAGTTGTATTTATTGTCACTCTAATCTCAGTATTTTAGTGTTGCTCTAGTCTGACAGTATGTTAATATTGGATTTAAAGCATTTTGTCTTTGCTCTTGTTAGTATTTTATCATCACTCCAGTCTAACTAGAGTCAGACTGTGAATCCATATGTATTAATATTGCTCTTATTCCTTGTAGGTATATTAAAGTCACTATAGTCTGTTGTCTGTTGTCTGTTAGTATTTGGTTGTCACTCTAGTTTGTCATTGTTACTTTAGTCTGACACTATAATAATATTGCTCTTGTAGCATTTTGTTCTCGTTAGCATTTTAACATTGCTCTAGTATGTCAGTATCTTGATGTTGCTCTAGTCTGTCAATATATTAATATTACTCTTGTAGCATTTTCCTCTTGTTAGTAATTAAATGCCATTCCAGTCTGTGAATATCTTAATGTTGCTCTAGTCCCTCAATATCTTAATGTTGCTTCAGTTTGTCAGTATCTTAATGTTGCTCTAGCCTTGACAGTATTTTAATGCTGCTCTACTCTCTCAATATCTTAATGTTGCTCTAGCCTTGACAGTAATTTAATGTTGCTCTAGTCTCTCAATATCTTAATGTTGCCCTAGCCTTGACAGTTCATGCTTGTCTTCACATGTCATATGTAACAGGATCTGTTTCATTATCATTCAACCGGCTGAAGTACTGAATGTAATGAAAAATCTAAACACAGAGTGTCACTGAACATGACCTATGACCTAATTTCTCTTGAACTGTATCTAATGGTCCTGACCCTAACCCTAATGGTTCCATCTCCACTCTGATCTCCATGTCCAGGTCTCGTTCTCCACCCTCCCCCCTCGGCGTCCCGCCACGATCCCCTCACACCCCTCCTGTGCTGTACCTTTGTCCCTGTTTGAATATTTCACATTGCTGTTGCCGCTGGTGCGTGATGCAGGACTGAGCTCTCATTGTGTACACGTGTGTGGGAGCGCTGGTATGCGGGTCCTTGGCGTGTGGTGCGACGGGGCATGCGTGTGGCCGCTGACGCCAGTCTGCCCGCCTGGGCCTGCCTGTCTGTCTCAGCACGCCGCTGTTTGGACACACCTGACCGAGGCTGGAATCACCCACATGGCCTCCCGGGCTTTATCTCTTTCTCGTCTCCTTCGTTCTCCGGTCGTACATTGACTCCTTCGATCTCTGTCCTTGTTTCTCCCCCTTCTGCTTAGTGTGCTCTTTGTATTTTACTGTCTCCCTCTTTCACTAACTTTTCTTTCATGTCTGGAGTGGTTAAAGAAAGAGTTCATTTATTTCTCGCATCTCTTTTCTGAGCCTTGTGAATCGTATCATGTGATTTTGGGCTTCATTCAATCAGATTTGCTTGAATTGCTTATGCTAGTACCTTAATTTAAGTGTATTTTCAAATAACTCTTCGAAAATCGTAAAACCTGAGCATTTTTAGAGCTTTAGGTTTAGATTTGTCCAAGATTTATAATTTCTTGATTTACGTTTGGCACCCCAGAGGAACATTTTCTGAAGACATTTAAATATTAACTTTCTTGACCCAATATGATCATTTGTGTTGCTCCATCCTTGTGCTTTATCCATGATTGGTTGCTCATGTGTGGATTGTAGGGCTTTCTAACTTGACGTAGCTTCATTTGGAAGAAGTAAAGTTTACTTATGTGGTCCGAACAGTGAGACACATGCACAGTCTGATATTTTATGTGTGATCAAATTGCTATTCATCTGAAATACTTGAATATAGAGGGCAATTACACTTGGACTTTTCATAATCGGATTGAACATCTGATCAGTAAAAAAAGCATGAAGTGTAATTTATATACTGTACCTCCTGTGAGGATTCTTTGGTCATTTTTGGAGCTCAATAGCCTGAGATCTCCATTTACTTTAATTGTATGGCCTGCAGTAAATGCTGACAGAATTTCAGTAACACTTTATTTTGATAGTCCACTACAGACATTCTACTAACTATAAGTAACTTTGCAAATACATGTTAACTACCATTCATTAGAGTATTAGTAGACTGTCTGCTTAATATCTGCTAACACTTTATTTTGATGGTCCTCCAACAGACGTTCTGCTGACTATAAGTATCTTTGCAAGTACATGCCAACTTATTCTACTAATTCTAACTTTTTCTTTCTTACTGGACTGCATAACACAAAATGAACATGAACAGTACTTGACATCAACTCACTAATGTCCATGATGTTGAATGAAACATCTTGTACCTCTCAGATGACCCTGGTGAGAAAGGTTAGTGTGTAAAGTCACAATCTGTTCGTCGTTCCTGTCTCTCTCCGCTCACACCTCACTTCACCAGGGCAGCTCTGCCAGTCATTTTTTCAGTTTCATGTGATGATAAGATTCTGTACATATTTCAGACTTATCTTATTGATTTGTTTGTTTGTTTTCACATGCTGGGAGTCTTGTCCCCGTACTGTCATGCCTGTTAAATCACAATTCCATCTGAGTAAGTGAGAGAGAAGGAGAGAGAGAAAGAGAGACAAAGTGGTGCCCCATGTTTATCGGAACCATGGAGTTGAATTCCAGATGGCATGATAAGGAGAAAAACAAGCAAACAAACACTCAAAAATAGAAAGTATGAAAGTAAAAGAGAGGGCAGACAGGCTGACGACGGGAGCCCTGGTGCACTCTGGGAAAATTGTTTGGGAGTGTGCTGGTTGCCGCTCCTTTGATTTGCTCAGACGGAGCAGATTAAATTTAGTCATTTCAAATTCACCCTCAAACTCAAACTGAATCAACAAAATGTTTTTAGCAATATATGGCAATTAAATATGGAGGCATTCTTTAATGTTGCTCTGCTTTTCATTCTCTGGTCTCCTGGATTCGATACTGTGTGTATGTAGAAGTCAATGACATGATAAAAATTGTATTTGTCCATTCCAGACCTATTCAATTATTAAGAAAAATTTACCTGTTTTATGCATACAGTGACTCGAATGCACTTCATGCATGCATATACTTTACAAATTAATTATTATTCAGCAAAGATGCTGTTCTTTTGAACTATATTCATCAAAGGATCCTGAAAAAACGTATCACAGTTTCCACAATAATATGAAGCAGCACAACTGTTTTCAACATTGATAACGATAATAAATATTTCTTGAGCAAATCAGCATATTAGAATGATATCTGAAGGATCATGTGACACTGATGACTGGAGTAATGCTGATAATTCAACTTTGCATTACAGGATAAATTATATATTTTTAAAATAGATTAAAATAGAAAACAGTTATTTTAAATTGTAATAACATCTCACAATATTACACAACATTTACTGTATTTTTTGATCAAACAAATGAAGCCTTGGTGAGCTTGGTGAGACTTTTCTCAAATAAATTAAGAGATCTTACAAACCCCAAACTTCTGAATGGCAGTTCATTCCAATTTCATAACTAAGAAGAAAATAATAATAATATGAAATTCTCATTAAAAAAAAAAAACTGCTTAATTGTATTTTTTTAAGTAGTGGAGAAGGTATGTTTTAAAATATTATTCATATTTGAAAGACAGGACCCCTGTAGACCCTCCTTGCTGTGTCAAGGTCAGAACATGACATTGTTTACTCAGTGACTACATTAATTAGCTCAGGATGTCAAGTGTCAAATGGCATTACTCAAAGAAAAATGCATTTCAGAATTCTTAAATTCTACAAAAATTCTTTAAAAGTTTGTGCATTTATAAAATAAAATATTTATAAAATAAATTTTTTTAGAGTCATTAAAACAAAACATATGGTGAAAATACTGTCAAAATATTTTAAAAATGTATGAACATGAATACAAAGAGCATTGTCATTGATCCAAGAGTTATTGATTTTGCAGAGGTCTGAAGTGGGATTTGTCTCAGTATGTTTACACTGGGATGCCGTTCACTAAATAGCCCCGTCTCATGCTGCTGTAGTATGATGAGCTCGCTTCCACAAAGAAAACAGGACATACACTCCAGCTAAAACCAGCATAATCCCCACTCTGAAGGAGAGAAAATAAGGTAAAGTTTCTGAACGGTGCGCTACTCTCTCATCTGTTTCACTTTTGATGGTTTATGATGACCTGGCCATGACCTTTCGGTTCACCCTCCATGCCCCTCCCTGTTACCGGTCACCTGACCACATGGAGTGATTGCACGAAACAAACCGAATACAACTAAATATTTGTGCTTGATGAATTAGCCAGGCCTTTGGCAAATTTAGGTTGTGGAAGACGTTTATGAATGGGCCAAACCCACAAGGATCCAAAATCAACACTGACCCAAAACCCTGGTGTTCCCTGAACTTGCCCCCAAACCTTTTCCTGTCAAGAGATTAGCTGAATGTGTGAGATCAAGGAAAGCTATAAAGTGAGCGTAATCGTTATGCCAAGTGGCCTTGAGAGTCACTTTTCACTGACCTGTATGTTCCCGGGTCATATCAATCGCGGGCCAGTAGTATCATTTTAAGTGTGTCACTTCCTGTTTTAGGTGGCGTATCGAGGTCAGGTAAAGGGGACAAGACGAACAGACACACACTCAACACATGCCACCCTTTTCCCGCCCCCTGCCTCATCTCCCACAAGCCCCTGGGTGCAGAAGCCTGGCACCAGACAGTTATTCCAGCCCTCGGGCAGCAGAACAACTACAGGTCACACAGTCAGAGAGAAACAGAGATGCAGAGAAAGAAAGAGGTTAAGGTTTGTGTATGTGAAACATTATATTTCATATGAATGTGAAGCATTTTTTCCCCCATGAATCCATGGGAATTGTGGAATTTTGCCCGGATATCAGCATTGTGATTTTGTGCGCTCAATGCAACGTATGTTTTATTCTTGAGGGATGTGTATTTTGCCGTTTCAGTGGCTTGACACTTGGATTTTATGTTTTGCCCACACAAAACTGTGTCTTTATTCACTGGCAGGAGATTTTCTGCCCCTTTAAAGATTTAACATTTGTTTCGAGTGTAGATTTTTGTTTCTCCTTTAAATATGCTAATTAAACAACATATACATAGCAAGACGAATTCTCATTGCTTTTCATGTCTGTTGTTTCTCTTTATATCTTTTTGCATGCAGTTCTGTTCTTTAAAATACAAAGTAGAATTTATTTTTTCATGATCAGTAAATTAATTAGTTGTGCTGTTTTCATTTTTTAATTTGTGTCCTAAGCTCATGAAAAGAGCAGAAGGAAGCGGAGAGAAGACTCTGTGATTGGATTAAATTTTCCTCTCTTTGTAAACATTGTGACCTGAGTTTTTGACGCACAATTTTCGTGCTTTAAATGACTGTTTTCGTACCCTTTCAACACACGCGTCTTCATAACAAGGGGAGCAGAGATGAAGGCCTTATTTAAAGTTGCCTTTGAGTCTTTGTGTGCTGCATGGGGTGTGTTTTGCTCTGTTTTGTTCTGCTAAATCCTCTGTCTGTTTGCTCTAAGAAGAGCCCTGAGCGATTAGTAATATTTCGACTGAAGGAGAACATTTTACGCTCCTCCAGGTTGGTTGATTCTGTTAATTGAGTGGAAGTGTGTGCTTGTGGGTTTGTTTGTGTTCACGGCCTTTAGTGTGTTTATGAGTCAGACTGATTTGCCATAGTACAGGAAGTAAACACAGTAAATCACTGCAGCTGTCTATCCACTGAACAGGCTCACAACACTCACAATACTACATGTCCCAGGCTCAGAAATACAACTGTTACAGCTCTCCCAATCCTACCCCAAAAAAACCCCTTACTAATTATTATCCACAGAAAAAAAAAATCCAGTTAATAAAAGCTGGTAGATGTATATTGGTATCAGTGATACTGGTCTTCATTTATAATACTTAGTAAGAAGATGTCATTTAACAGATATTTAAAATATCAAAGAAAAACTATCTTTATATTGTTTTCACATTCATTTGTAGATTCAGTGCATGTGAAAATTATGTATGATTACAAATTTAAATGTTAGGTGCAATTAATCATGATTACAGAAATCTGTGCCATTATTTTTTGAATCGATCAACAGTAAATGTATGTATATACATATGCATACAGTACATTTTCATAAAGGGAAGCATGCAAACAGACTACAGTTAGTAAATTACTAGTTCAAAATCTACTGAATTGGCTGAACTTGTGCACATTGTGTGAGGTAAATTATTTGTGTTCAGAGCATGTTTTGGGATGTGTGTTTCTGTAGATGCACGGTCAGGAGTGAAGTAGCGTGGCCTGAAATGGGAGCGCAGACCTGAGGAGAACAGGGTCTATCAGGAGAGAGGGTCTATCAGCACAGGCATCAATGGAAATCTGAGTGGGGGCCATTAAGTAGAAGGAACAGTAGTGCGAGTGGGGGGATGAGACCGGGAAAGAGGGAGAGAGAGAGAGAGAAATAGAGTGAGGGACAGGGAAAGGATTGTTCGGAACAGACTAACTGTCCTTTTAGTCTTATCTCTCACAGCTTCTTTTACAGAAAACTAAGGCGCAAGCGAGAGAGAAGGGAAATAGAAAAAAGAACACTTTCTCTCCCTGCTGTTTTCCCTTTCTCTGATTTCTCCTCTCTCCGTCTCACTCCATTTCATCCCTTCTGTTTTCTTTTGTCCATTTCGAAGTCTTTTCCTCCTCACCGCATTTTGCTTCTCTGAGTCGTGTTGTATACTGTATCATCTCAGAGCTGAATCTCGCCTCTGTTAAAGGAATATTCCAGCATCTGTGGCCTGTGAGTCTACTGCCACCAACTTGTCCTTCAGTTTACAAAAATATGAACAGAAACGGCACTGACTGTAATGTACCTACAGCTTAAGTCTTTCAGGAGTGTTTTAAACAGCAAGTGTGAAGCGCAGATTTTTGCCATGTTATTTCCTACATAAATAAGTACTGTATGTGTTTTGAGCAGTAAAGTCTACTAAATTGTAAACAGTATTTTGTAAATAATCCCTTCTGGTATGTGTATAATCATGAATTTACTGTTTCAGGGTCATGTTAAAAAACAAAAAAACAAACAAACAAAAAAAACCCTGTTCTTTTTACAAATTAAAACTGGCAGCTGTGGTTACCAGAATAATAATTGTGAATTATAAGATGACTTGTTTACATTAAAAAACTGTACACAGATTGTTTACTGCTGCTTAGAGGTGCCATGAATGCATTTACACAGCAGTTGCAACTGATACTATGGGCTGAGGTGGCTCAGAAAAGGCATAATTTAATCTGGCTTTAATCCAGCATTGCATCTTTACACTGAATTTTGAGCAGGCATAGAGCAGCCTTAACTCGGCTGTGTAAAGATTCTTTAGTAAGTGATTTTATTACACTAATGTCATATAAAGTCAGTACATACAACAGTAAACCATATTTTAAAGACAATAGAAGAATAATTATGTTATCATACACAAATTTATGAATTTACATGCGCTTATCAGTAAAAACGTTTGTCATTTGAGTTGTAAAGTTGTCACAACTTGTGTTGTGTTTTTCCTGAAATATTCCTATAACATCTGATCCGCTGCCTTTTCTCACCTAAAAGGCTTTGTTTGTTCAGCATGGATTCATTCAGTACCTGCTCAACCACACAGCATGTTACCTATTCAGATATTTGACAATGAATATCTGCCTGAAGGAAGGTTTAAGCTGTAACAACATCAGCAGTTTAGACTTGCAGACAAATGCAGACACCCGTTAATATCTTTATTTCGGTCAGGCTTCTCTCTGTAGTTACTTACAAGCAAATTCGAAAAGACCAGAAGAGATGTTTCTCTTTTTTCAGTGGTACTTGCTCAGACAAGGACTATTAGCACACACATTTATTTTTTCGCTTGCTGCTTTATCTCATTTATTGAATGGTTATGGTCTTATAAATCTGGATTTTCATTAGAACATTAAAATTTGTGAGATTTACTGTACCCCATTTAAAATAAATGGTAAAGGCTAAATTTGTTGTCATTCGATAATAGTGATATGCGTTTTATCTTGGTGAATATTATTTATTTATTTATTTATTTTCTGTCAATTAGTAAATGGGAGATTTGTGGGTAACAGTAATTCATTTAGATTTGTAGGGATTTTTAATTGAAAAGTTTTGACTTTGTAAGATGACCTCCATGTTATTGCTGGTGTTTTTATTATTTCATATTATATATATATTTTTTGTTACATTTAAGTTTTTATTTGATTTATTAATTATTTTATACATTTGTTTAATTTAGTTATTTCATAATTCCATTAGGAGTACAATGTGGTGTATATTTTAAATATCACATTCATAACCCTAAATATTAAACAAACATTTTTTGCTGCGAACATAAATCATACATGCATCATGCAGGTCGTTGGACTAGTACAGCATGTTAGTCAACACATCAAAATAAGTGAACTTCTTTAAAACATGATTAATAAAAAGATTATTAAAAAAGTAAAAATATACTTTTTTAGATTTTGAAGTACTCTACAAGTCAAGTCAAGTCACCTTTATTTATATTGCGCTTTATACACACTGTTTACAATGTTAAACAGGAAAATAGAGTGTCAATAATGCAGGAGGACAATATCAATCAGTCAATTATTCAGTTAAAGTCAGTTCATTGTTAATTCAGTGATGTCATCGTCCAGCTCAGTTCAGTTCTCTTCAAATAGTGTCTGTGCAATCAAGCCGGATTTCCCGAAATTGTGTCCACAACGAAGCAGGCCAAAACCTGACAGTGGCAAGGAATCAAACCTCCATCGGTGACAGAAATGGAGAAAAAACATTGGGAGAAACCAGACTCAGTTGGGGGGCCAGTTCTCCTCTGGCCAGGCGAAACCAGCATGGTGTGGTTGCACATGTGAACATTCAATACAATTAAGTACACTTCTTTTTCACAACGACCATCTAGAACACTAGCAACAATTGTGGCAGCCACCCACAGCACCCTAGCATGGTGGTGGTGAGTTTCGCAAGGGCTTGCATGCACATTTTCTTCAGCAAATGTAAAAAATTAGCGTTTGTTTTGCAGCACCCCTTTAAAACAGTGTCATCCTCATGTTCACGCGCTGTCTGTGTGTGTAGGTACATCAGCGTAGCATGTTCTGTGGCTGATAGAGAGGAAATGGGAGGGGTGTGTGTGTGTGTGTGTGAGGGTGGGGATAATTAGATATCAAAGGCAGGGGTGGGGAGGGAGGCAGAGGTCTTCTCTGATGCTAAAGCACTTATTAATGAGATAGGCCTTATCTGTCCTCCTCGGAGGAATTCTGCCTTTGATTGGCCCCACTTTGGACTTAATACATTTTTGATTGATAGGCGGAGATGACAGAGGAACGAGGTGAGGAGAAGAGAGAGAGGGCAGTGCTATAAAGATGGAGATGCAGTTGTTTCAATGCCCTTCATTTGACAGAATAACCAGTGAAACGAGATCATGGGAAGGCATTAATTGTACGTCACACACACACATACTGGAAGGGAGAGAGATGTTGAGCGAGCCACTGTCGATGACTCATGGGCCACACATGAGAGGGACGCGGTTGATGGCTAGCAGGAGGAATTCTGGGAAGTTATCGAAGGTGGGAATGGTAATAGATAACATACGGCTCTCAATAACACACAAACACCACATACAGACACAGAGGCGATGTGTCACTTTCACTTTCTACGACTGAACGTGGCCATTAAAGCCATGCCGTGTGTCTCTGTCAGAACGAAAGGAGAAAGAAGGACGAGAGAGGAGGGAAGGATAAAATGAGAGAAGCCATAACTGCAACTCTGTCACTGTCCATTACTTACATTCATCATAAACTTATACACACACTTCCATTCAACACATTCTACTCATAGACAGGTTATAATCAAAGCAGCCGCCACAACACGCACACTTATATCCACACACACGCGACATTCTTCATAAAGACAGGATATCGATCAACTTGATGTCAGTTTTAGGAGGCCAAATCAATTACGTAGAACAATAATGTAGAATGGGAGGCAGGTTTAAACCTGTGTGGATGAACAAATTGAAGCACAGCTACTCGGTCAAAGCCATTGTGACATACAGTAGAAACGACCAAACTATTTACTAGCTAATATAACAATACAAATATTGAGAAAAGTTTGTCTTTATTATACAACCAAAATGATACGTTGTGAGAATATTGTAAAAATGCTTTTTGTTTTTTTCTTCCAGATAAACCAAAACAAATATTTGTGAAACATTGTGTCTATGGTTTTCTTATGTGTGTGTGTGTGTGTATGGTTTCATTTTTTTCTCTTTAAAATTAAATTAGAAGTTTTTTGAATTAGGGTGCAAGACCATCTTGTATCTCTATTGAATTCACTGTCTTTTTGCCTCTACGAAAAAAAAAAAAAAACACTACAGCAACATGCACAGGGAGTCTGAGGTGACTGTAAAGAGACGTCTTTAATTTCACGACAAATCATCAGTTGCGTTCAGAAACTGAAGAATTGTATTTTTTTTCTAAATAGATTAATACTTTTATTCAGCAAGGATGCATTTGATTGATGAAAAAAGTGACAGTAAACATTTTCATTGCCAAAATATTTTTATTTCAAATAAACACTGCTCTTTTGAACATTGTAAAAATAAATAAATAAATAAAAATGATGAAAAAGTATCATGTTTCCATGTAAATATTGAGCAGCAAAATTGTTTTCATCATTGATAACAATAAGAAAAATCATAATATTTATATTAATAATTGAGCTCTAATAAGTAAGCATCAAATCAGTATATTAGAATGATTTATGAAGGATCATATGACACTGAAGACTAGAGTAATGATGCTGAAAATTCAGCTTGGACATTACAGGAAAAAATATATATTGACAGAAACAGTTATTTCAATTTGTAATAATATTTCACATTATTACTGTTTTTACTCAATTTTTGATCAAATAAATGCAATGTAGGTGAGCATAAAAGACTTCTTTCAAAAACATTACAATTTTACCAACCCCAAACTTTTGAACAATTAGTGTATGGTTAATAAAACTGTATCAAAGCACATTATAAACAATAATTATAAATGAATAATAATAGTCAATATAAACAATTCTTCCACCAACTTATAAGCATTTCATTAGCTTAACTTGCAGACTGATTACGGCTGCCAAACAATGTACGTTTTAATAGTTTGTAGCAACTTGTGGCATTAATATTGATGTGCATGTGCAGGAGTAATGTTTCAGACACGGCTTGTGCAATCAGCATTTAGAGCCAAGATTAACCATTTTATAATAAACCACAAGCTCAACTCCACTTGCCTCAACAACATGTGGGCATTTGACATGTAAATCTCCAATGACACCAGTTCTGCCTATTCCGTGTGTTTGTAGGTTAATTTTCATGGTCTAATCTGTACAATCTGCCCTGAGGGGTCGATGTTGAGACTTTTTGAGTTTGCTCTGAGGTAATCGAACTCCAGCAAGGCCTTCAAACCCTGGTCCAAATATGGATTCTTCTGAAAGTCATCTGGAAGTTTCTCATGTAGGGTTGTTTCGTTTGGAACTACAGTGAAATATACAAACATTTCTAGAGACGGAGTTTGTCCCACCATTGATAAACTCCATCTGACTCATTTTCTTGATGCTGCAAAGAGTATGCAATTGGGTGAGAATCAAAAGGAAGATGAAGACCAAAGAAGAGAGGAGGGCAAAAGTGACAGAGAAGGGGGGTCAAAACCCATTTCAGTGACATGAGTGGTACTCCAGAGATGGAGGACAGACAGGAAAAGAGCTATAAAGTATGGAGCGACAGCACACACATCACACAGACAGGCCTGCCGCCTGCTCGGCTGATAACACAGCCTGTCTCGCACTTCTCTCGCCCTATCAACATCATCCATCATCCACCCACAACCCCCCCGCCCCAAGTCCACCTCCACCCAGCCCTGCCCAGCCACACCTGCTGTACGGTCACATCTCCATCTGATATGGCTCTCATCAACCAGAGAGAAAGATCTTCAGACGCCATGTGTATCATCGATAATATAAACCCCCTCAGATGGGACGTCTGTGTTGGCGTGCACTCAGTCTTGTGTGGCAGACAAACTCATCTCTCTCTAAATTTGAAAACTGCTGAGATTATTCTGTAGGAAGTGTCTCACCGTGCAGAGAACTTCTTGGAAATCTGCAGAGCTTTCTGGAGAATTCTGCAGGTGGGTTGCTCTCAAGAAACAAAGACATATGTGCTGTAGAACTGCAGAAGTATGCCTTGTATTATTCATTTTATTTTTCATAATATAATTTGAAAATGTATATGTTATCACCTCAAGGCCCAAAGTACCCCACCATAATATCCTTCAGTTTTGGTGAGTCAAAAAAAAAAAGAAAAAATGTAGAATTGTCTGTCTGTTGGTCTATCGCTCTGTCTGTCGGTTGTTCTATCTTTTTTTCTTTCTGTCTTTATCTATCTATATGTCTGTCTGTCGTTCTTTCAGTTTGTCATTTTATCATTCTATCTGATGTTCTATCGTTCTTTCTGTCTTTCTGTTCGTTCTGTCATTCTATCATTCTATCTGTCTATTTTTTCTGTCTGTCGTTCTACTGTTCTGTCCATCTTTGTCTGTTGTTCTGTCTGTTATTCTCTTTTATATATGTCTGTCATTTTATCATTCTGTCTTTAGTTCTATCATTCTTTCTCTTCTATTGATCTGTCTGTCGGTTGTTCTTGTCTCTCATTCCTTCTTTTTTGTTGTTTTATCATTCTTTCGGTCTGTTATTCTATCATTCTTTCTGTCTCTCTGGAGTTGTATCATTATGTCAGTCTGTCGTTCTTTCTGTCTGTCTGCTGTTCTGTTGTTCTATCATTCTTTCCGTCCACCGTTCTGTCTATCATTCTGTCTGTCTGTCTGTCATTCCTTCTTTCTTGTTGTTTTATCATTCTTTCGGTCTGTTATTCTATCATTCTTTCTGTCTGTCTGTAGTTTTATCATTATGTCTGTCTGTCGTTCTTTCTGTCTGTCTGCTGTTCTGTTGTTCTATCATTCTTTCCGTCTGCCGTTCTGTCTGTCATTATATCACTCTGTTTTTCTGTCTGTCTGTCATTCCTTCTTTTTTGT
>NW_015558618.1:272903-278199 GCF_001515605.1 Sinocyclocheilus anshuiensis | reverse complement strand
CAAAAAAAAAAAAAAAAAAAAGAAAAAATGTAGAATTGTCTGTCTGTTGGTCTATCGCTCTGTCTGTCGGCTTTTTTTCTTTTTTTTCTTTCTGTCTTTATCTATCTATATGTCTGTCTGTCGTTCTTTCAGTTTGTCATTTTATCATTCTATCTGATGTTCTATCGTTCTTTCTGTCTTTCTGTTCGTTCTGTCATTCTATCATTCTATCTGTCTATTTTTTCTGTCTGTCGTTCTACTGTTCTGTCCATCTTTGTCTGTTGTTCTGTCTGTTATTCTCTTTTATATATGTCTGTCATTTTATCATTCTGTCTTTAGTTCTATCATTCTTTCTCTTCTATTGATCTGTCTGTCGGTTGTTCTTGTCTCTCATTCCTTCTTTTTTGTTGTTTTATCATTCTTTCGGTCTGTTATTCTATCATTCTTTCTGTCTCTCTGGAGTTGTATCATTATGTCAGTCTGTCGTTCTTTCTGTCTGTCTGCTGTTCTGTTGTTCTATCATTCTTTCCGTCCACCGTTCTGTCTATCATTCTGTCTGTCTGTCTGTCATTCCTTCTTTCTTGTTGTTTTATCATTCTTTCGGTCTGTTATTCTATCATTCTTTCTGTCTGTCTGTAGTTTTATCATTATGTCTGTCTGTCGTTCTTTCTGTCTGTCTGCTGTTCTGTTGTTCTATCATTCTTTCCGTCCCCCATTCTATCATTCTGTCTGTCTGTCTGTCATTCCTTATTTTTTGTTGTTTTATCACTCTTTCTGTATGTCTGTAGTTTTATCATTATGTCTGTCTGTCGTTCTTTCTGTCTGTCTGCTGTTCTGTTGTTCTATCATTCTTTCCGTCCACCGTTCTGTCTATCATTCTGTCTGTCTGTCTGTCATTCCTTATTTTTTGTTGTTTTATCACTCTTTCTGTATGTCTGTAGTTTTATCATTATGTCTGTCTGTCGTTCTTTCTGTCTGTCTGCTGTTCTGTTGTTCTATCATTCTTTCCGTCTGCCGTTCTGTCTGTCATTATATCACTCTGTTTTTCTGTCTGTCTGTCATTCCTTCTTTTTTGTCATTCTATCATTCTTTCTGTCTGTCTGTCATTCCGTTTCTTTGTAGTTGTATCATTATGTCTGTCTGTTGTTATTTCTGTCTGTCTGCTGTTCTGTTGTTCTATCATTCTTTCCGTCCGCCGTTTTATCATTCTGTCTGTCTGTCTGTCATTCCTTCTTTTTTGTTGTTTTATCATTCTTTCTGTCTGTTATTCTATCATTCTTTCTGTATGTCTGTAGTTTTATCATTATGTCTGTCTGTCTGTCGTTCTTTCTGTCTGTCTGCTGTTCTGTTGTTCTATCATTCTTTCCGTCCCCCATTCTATCATTCTGTCTGTCTGTCTGTCATTCCTTATTTTTTGTTGTTTTATCATTCTTTCTGTATGTCTGTAGTTTTATCATTATGTCTGTCTGTCTGTCGTTCTTTCTGTCTGTCTGCTGTTCTGTTGTTCTATCATTCTTTCCGTCCCCCATTCTATCATTCTGTCTGTCTGTCTGTCATTCCTTATTTTTTGTTGTTTTATCACTCTTTCTGTATGTCTGTAGTTTTATCATTATGTCTGTCTGTCGTTCTTTCTGTCTGTCTGCTGTTCTGTTGTTCTATAATTCTTTCCGTCCGCTGTTCTGTCTGTCATTCTATCATTCTGTTTTTCTGTCTGTCTGTCATTCCTTCTTTTTTGTCGTTCTATCATTCTTTCTGTCTGTCTGTCGTTCTGTTTCTTTTTAGTTGTATCATTATGTCTGTCTGTTGTTATTTCTGTCTGTCTGCTGTTCTGTTGTTCTATCATTCTTTCCGTCCTTTGTTCTGTCTGTCATTCTATCATTCTGTTTATCGTTCTATTATTCTATCTGTCAGCCTGTCACTCTAACTCTCTGTCGCCCTTTCTACGTAAAAATCAGTCAAATAATGTAAAGTGAATGTCGTACAGTCTTACTCAAGACTAAAAAAATGAGTTGAAAGCGCACCGAGCCACGGAAGAGACACTATTTCTCAAGCGCTGTCCGCAAGCACGATTCGAGACGAAGTGAAACACGGACAAATGCATTTCATTAATTCGTTCATAACCCCCCCCCCCTCGCCGACACAGTTTTGCGTAGGGCACCCACTGCTTGTTCATGTGGTTAACATCATGTCGAGATGATGCTGTGAAAGTAAATTTGTTTTATTTTCACTTCCGAAAGATGAGGCTGCAAAGAATCAGTGGTTAAAATTTGTTTCCGACACGCACTGTACACAGTAGACCAATCACAACAGACTGGGCCATCTGACCAATCAGAGCAGAGTAGGCTCGCAGAAAGGAGGGGTTTAGAGAGACTGAATCTTAGAACCACTTCAAACTAATCGCTTGAGAATCATTGTAAAATGAGGTGATATTAAATGCATATTTTGAGAAAACAAAAGTGTTTTTTGACCTTGCATGTATGTAAACCTATTCTAGGAGACTCCCAAAACAATATTAGGAATCTTAAAAATGGCATAATATGGGCAGTTTAATTTCGGCATGCTGTTTGCTACCTCGATTCAAATTCAGGAACTACACTGTCACATTATAACTGAAAATCTGATAATGCCTTCAGGCACCAATAAGTTCTAGCACTCTAAGGCCCATTTGAAACATTTCCCAAGTTGAAATCCACAAAACTCTGCAGACTTCTCCCCCACAGTCAGCATAGAAAATGTGGAAAAAGAGTGTTCATATTCCATCTGGGCCACATATAACCCACATGTAATAGTTTAACCACAGTCATAACAAATACTGCAGTTAGTCTGTCACATGAGTGTCTTGTTCATAAACTAACTGTGATCATGTTTAAGGTACCTTCTGGTATACAGTTATGGAAGTTTTTTGAAAGTTATGCTAAAATGTAATTTGCACATGTACATCAGACTCCTGGAGTCCCTTTGTCAGAAATGACAATTAGACGTAAGAGAAGCAAATGACCCTTCAAGGCCACCATTGTTCTCTCATCACTCTGGGTTTTGTTTGCGTATCTCCCCCGACTCGTGTGTCCTTGTTGCTCTGTGTGCGAGTTTGTGCTCATGTGTGTGAGGAAAGTAATTATGCAAATGATGGCTGACGTCCCAGTGAAGCACAATGTCGATACGAACACCCCATTACCCACATGTGCCTGTGTATTTACACACGCACACATTTCATCCCTCCAAATGACCTGTGACCCGGCAGTTGCACAACTCTCTCAGTTCTGGAAAGACAGGTTCAGGGGACGGATGACAAAAGGCCTAACAATGGCTGTCATTGTGGCCGTTCCTGCTCCGTTTTATCTGTCTGCGGGGAAGACCCAGAACCCAGGGTATAAAAATACTGAAATATTGAATGAAAGGGAAAGAGTGCTGTCAGACTCTTTATTTAAGGAGTCTGAAGAACTGTCTGATGGACCATAGTCTTTTTGTCTGTCTCACGGATTCTCTCACTGTTTTGTGAATCCATTTTTTGAGTTCTGGATGTTTTCCCTCATTATTAGCCATTCTCTTTTCTGCAGAAAAGAAGTGTCACTTTCATTCAGATTCAGATGATTGACAAGTGAAGCTTGAGGAGTTTCAAATGAGTGTAATGAGTTTCAGTCTGCTTCAGTCATCGACCTTGAGCCTGAAAAAACAGACTCTGTGCAAGTGGATGTGAATGCAGACTCTTCAAGATGAACAATCTGTGCATTACACAGCATTCATAATGCAAGCACCTTCTGTTTTTTTTTTCAACTATGACAACTTTTGGCCGTGAACTGTTAATTTTTTTTTTTTAATCTTTAGTGATAAAAGTGTGCCTTATTGAATTTATAAACAATATCCAAAAGTGGAAATGCATTCATCACATCAATTCATTCATAAATTCGGAAATGAATGTAATTTAATATAACAATTTACTATACACCAGTTTAATATATAATTGTGCCACTTTTATATAACTACACATTTATAATTATTTTCACACAGTAAACATTAAAAATGTATGCTTATTTGCTTATTTGGCTTACTCTTTGTTTAGATTATAATAATTTTAAATATGTAATAATTCAAATTTAGCATTAATTTTCATAGATTAATATAAAAAAAAATTTAACATAAAAGGCATTTGAAACATTGAATAAATGACAAAATAAAAAGTTTCTAAGTCAGTTTTAACGTGACCATGACGTAAAAAAAAAAATCGAATTTTTGTGATAAAAAAATGTAAATGTTAAATGTTAAAATCACTAACAACCTTATTTAATTTTTTTATTGTTTGTTTGATTGATTGATTTACTTAATAACAGATTGATTTGCTTGCAGTGCATTTGCGGGAGTACGTTTCTGGCCTAAATTGAATCTCTTTAGGCAACAATTTCAGTTTATTATCTATCCAATTGTGATTTCAACGCTACTTTTAAGCAGCTATTGTAGCCAGTTTAAAAGTTTTCATTTGTGTGACATTGTTATTACGTTTTCAGAATAACAACATTAGCCAGTAGCAGCTGTGGCTTGACACACGTATAATCTGGCTATAGTTGTGCTTATTACTGTGATCCAGTGGTGGTAGACTTATTTATGTTATTGTGGTTTTACAACCGAAGGGAATGCAAACGACTGAGCGGACTAAATGGATTACATTACAGTTATTTCTCCCTTTCTCCTCCCTCTCTCCATCTATGCCATACCTGCCCGTCTCTCTCTGCTTTTTCTATATGCCTGGGGAGGGAATTGGGCTGGTTATGCATGTTCAGTAACAGGAGAGCCTATTGAAGGAGCCGTGCTGCTAATTTGCCATGGCCATGTTCCCCCTGAGTGAAGGAGATCTGCCTCACTACACACACACACACACACACACACACACACACTAACATGAAAGCAAGAAGTTTATGTTGAGAAACTGACATTTAGCAGAGTTTAATATTAAGTTATATATAATATGATTTTTGGCCAATTAGATTTCACAGTGGGCGGAGCTACACAGTTTAAAATCAGATGGCCAACAAATGCTTTGTCACTTTTCTTGATCAAAAGCCTTTTTCGCTTCATGATAAGCAGCATGCCTGTTTATATGGAAGCCTGTTTCCACCAGGGGATAAAAAACATAAAAATAAAAAAAAATACAGATAAAAAAGTAATTGTGACTTTTTATTTCACAGTTCAGACGTTTTAACGAGTTTATATCTCACAATTGTGAGTTGTAATTGTGAGTATATATCTTGCAATTCTGAGTAAAAAAGTAAACATTTTGAGATAGTTGCAATTCTGACTTTATCTTTTATCTGACTTTTTTTAT
>NW_015558618.1:269868-272893 GCF_001515605.1 Sinocyclocheilus anshuiensis | reverse complement strand
CGCAATTGCAAGTTTATAGGCTTTCTCATAATTCTGACATTATTTCCTGCAATAACTCAAAATTGCAAGATATAAACTCACAATTTAGAGAAAAAAAGTCAAAATTGCAAGATGTTAACTCGCAATTATGAATTTATAACTTTCAGATGCGAGATATAAACTCATAATTCTAAGAAAAGTCTAAAAATTGTGAGATATATACTCGCAATTGCAAGAAAAGTGAGAATTGTGAGATAAAAAGTTGCAATATTCCATATATTTAGGATTACTTTGGTGTTATATTGTAAATTTTATACTTGGTCGAATAATTGTTGTGATTAATTTTATATTAATAATGAATATTACAAATAATATTAATAATAAATTTGTTATTTATTAAACTGTATCATATTGCTGTTTGCCATCATTTTATAAATGCATTACGCAAAATGAAGTACTGTTTTTACCACAGTTTAAGGGGTTTCAGGAGGCACTGAGACATTCTCACACTTGACAAAAAGAAAGTAAAAAAGGGGCACAAAGCAATTCCTCCATTTATGTGCAATTCTTCCACTTCCTGTTGAACTCTGGAATAAGACTGGAGCAAGAGTGGTGACGGTGGGAATCTAGTGGACCCTAATTTGAGCCCTTACCCCTCTGTTAGCTCTAACGGCTCCAGGCACAACACATCCTGTGTGTGCGGCTCAGACCGCTTGAGCTGCGAAAAAAACAGAGGTCACTTTTCATAATTAGTTAAAAAAAGACATTAATAACAGGGAAACATTTTTTTTTTTTTACCATTCATGGTTAAGTTAAAGTTAGGTTAAGTAGTAGTCACAAAGAATACTGCTCCTCGTCTTTTTACTTTAAATGCTTCAACATCATCACTGTGTCGGTAGCAATATGAGATAAAGATCTGAAAATATGTGAAACCAACAATACAATAATGTTGCACATTCTCAAATGACACTATTATCTTAGATGTGATTGATGAGCTGGGAGCCCGTGACGTAGTGTCGCCTTAATGGAGACACCTATGAACCTGTGAAAGAGCTCACATGAGAAGACACTGGTATTTTTTTGTAGCATGTGTGTGAATGGCAGGTGTCTGTCAGTCACAGTACGTGAATGTATTGCCACACTTCTGCAGTTGCAAAATACTTCTAAAATATCCCAGTTATGACCCCTATGCTCTCCACGGACCAGTGGAAAGAATTTGAGTGTGTGTGTGTGAATGTGTGTGTGTGTGCATGTGTATGCGTGAATTCTGCTGACACCTCAACAAAATTATGAACGTCTCGGTTACGTATGTAACCCTGAAGGAGGTAAAGGAGACATACGTCGGAACTGACCGATGAATTGGGGATCGCTTTGGGAGACCAATCTACTTCGAGTGTAAGGAAAACGAGCCAATGAGCAGTATTTAATGAGCAGCCGGTGCGTCGCATATTTGCTTTTCCGCTGAGGAGCCGAGCTAGTGACTCTGCCGTACAGCGGAGGTACAACAACTGTGGCGACGGGACGTACGTCTCCGTTCCCTCCTTCAGGGAACGAGGGTTACATACGTAACCGAGACGTTCCCTTTCAGTCGGTCACATTCTATGTATGTCGGAACTGACCGACGAATTAGAGATATCTACCAACACGCCACTGTCGCTGGCCCTTCCAACGCTCTGCTTGAGACTCCTGGACCGCCCCCAACTGTTGGAGCAGGAGTCAGGGCTCTAAGCAGAGAAGGTCAGTCACTGCTGTTCCACAAGACCCACTCAGTGTGACTATTTGGATAATGCTGGGAAAGCGTGCCCTAAAAGGGAAGGGGATGCTGCGGAGGCCACATCCTGTCCGTAGGAAGTAAAATGTGGCGGTTACACATATGGACTAGCCAATTAGGGTAATACAACATATGGAAGTCTCTGGGGTGGTTCCAGCCTAGTTATAGGGGGTAAAGAACACCAGCAGAGACGACAGAGTGAGCTCTGTCGAGGGAAAGACACGGGCTAGCCGGCCTGGGTAGCCTTACCGTGGAAGAATACACATATGGGATCACTGCAGGGACCACTACATATGGACACCCAGCCTAACACAGGTTCCACAACGCATACGAGTGTAGGCCTGGCGTCAGACGCTCCGCCACGTCTGACTGCCGGGGGGTGACGGAGGAGCTCACAGGGTTAGCTATTTCTGGGGAACTCTACTGGAGCAATAGACGCACGTATCCGGCCCAGCGGCTGGGAGTGGCGTTGCAAGCCGACACTAGAATGGGTCCTTCGCGCTACTGGCCACTGGGGGCGAGTACATGGGAAGATACCGGCTCTACACGAAGGCTATAGAATCTAGCGAACCCCAGGAGGAAGCAACACTTCTAGTTGAGTGTGCTCGCAACCCGAACGGGCAAGGCACGTCTTGGGATTGGTAAGCCAAGACAATAGCATCCACTATCCAGTGGGCTAACATTTGTTTGGAGACAGCCTTTCCCTTCTGCTGGCCTCCGTAGCAGACAAAAAGCTGGTCTGAGGTTCTGAAGCTTTCTGTTCTGTCCACGTACAGCCGCAGAGCGCGGATGGGACAGAGAAAAGCTAGGGCTGGGTCTGCCTCCTCCGAGTGCAGTGCTTGCAGGCTCACTACCTGGTCCCTGAAGGGAGTGGTAGGAACCTTGGGCACATATCCAGGCCGGGGTCTCAGGACAACATGAGAGTTGGCCAGCCCGAATTCTAGGCACGATTCATCGACCGAAAATGCCTGCAGGTCCCCTACCCTCTTGATGGAAGCCAATGCAGTCAGGATAACTGTCTTTTGTGACAGAATTTTCAACTCAGTTGACTGCAAAGGTTCAAAGGGAGGTCTCTGCAGTGCCATGAGTGCCAGAGAGAGGTCCCAAGAAGATACCGAGGTAGGACGAGGAGGGTTCAACCTCCTCGCCCCTCTAAGGAACCTGACGACCAGGTCGTGCTTACCAAGAGACTTACCATCAACTGCATCGTGATGTGCGGCAATTGCGGCAACACTGTCAGCACCGTCACACCCGCACCAGACACACAGAGGCTCC
>NW_015558618.1:264963-269655 GCF_001515605.1 Sinocyclocheilus anshuiensis | reverse complement strand
ACCCTACATCTTCGGGGGTCTTCCCGGTGGAAAGAACACCAATCAACGAACAGGTTCCACTTCAAAGCATAGAGGCGCCTTGTAGAGGGGGCTCTAGCGGAAGTGATGGTGTCTACCACTGATTGGGGTAGGCCACCTAGAACCTCCGCGTCCCATCCAGGTACCAGACATGAAGTTTCCAGAGGTCCGGACGCGGGTGCCATAGGGTGCCCTGTCTCTGAGAAAGCAGATCCTTCCTCAGAGGAATGGGCCAAGGAGGGGCTGCCGCGAGGAGCATAAGTTCCGAGAACCAAGTCTGGTTGGGCCAGTATGGCGCAACTACCAGGACCTGCTCCTCGTCCTCCCTGACTTTGCACAGTGTCTGTGCGAGAAGGCTCACTGGGGAAAACGCATATTTGCGAAGGCCCTGGGGCCAGCTGTGCGCCAGTGCATCCGTGCCGAGGGTGCCCTCGGTCAGGGAATAAAACAGCTGGCAATGGGTCGAGTCCGGAGAGGAAAACAGGTCTACCTGTGCGGCTCCGAAGAGGTCCCAAATCAGCTGGACCACCTGGGGATGGAGGTGGTCCACTCTCCCGGAGGCGCAGGCTGTCGTGAGAGCTCGTCGGCTGCACGATTGAGCACGCAAGGGATGTGAATGGTCCTAAGCGACCTCAGATGCTTCTGACTCCAGAGGAGGAGATGGCAGGCGAGTTGCGACATGCGGCGGGAACGTAGACCACCCTGGCGGTTGATGTGCACGTGCTTGCCATGTAGCAGCCCTTTGAGGCGGCCCAGCACAAGACGTACTGCTAGCAACTCGAGGCAGTTGATGTGCCAATGCAGTTGAGGCCCCGTCCACAGACCCGACACTGCATGCCCATTGTACGTGGCCCCCCAGCCTGTGGCCGAGGCATCCGTGAACACCACGGCATGCCTGGACACTTGTTCTAGGGGGACTCCCGCCCGTAGAAATGAAGGGTCTGACCACGAGCTGAAAGTTTGGCGACAGTACGGGGTGATAGACACCCGGTGCTTTCTGCTCTGCCATGCCCATCTCTGGACTCAGCCGTGAAGCCAGTGCTGAAGCGGCCTCATATGAAGCAACCCGAGCGGCGTTACTGCGGCCGCGGATGCCATATGCCCCAGGAGCCTCTGAAAAAGTTTCAGTGCGGCGACCGCGGATGCCATATGCCCCAGGAGCCTCTGAAAAAGTTTCAGTGGGGCCGCTGTCCTGCCTCTGAACGAATTCAAGCAGTTCAAAACTGACTGGACGCGCTCCTCTGTGAGTCGCGCTGTCTGGTTGACCGAGTCCAACTTCATACCGAGAAAAGAGATCCTCTGCACAGGGGAGAGTTTGCTCTTTTCCCAGTTGACCCGAAGTCCCAACAGGCTGAGGTGATGAAGCATGTCCCTGTGTTCGCACAACTGGTCCCGAGACTGTGCCAGTATCAGCCAGTCGTTGAGATAGTTGAGAATGTGAACGCCAGTTTCTCTGAGTGGAACAATGGCTGCCTCCACGACCTTCGCAAAGATGCGAGGCGACAGGGACAGCCCAAAGGGTAGGACCTTGTACTGATAAGCCCGACCCTCGAACGCAAACCGTAGGATCGGCCTGTGTCGAGGGAGAATCGAGACATGAAAGTACGTGTCCTTCAGGTCGATCGCTGCAAACCAATTTCAGGGGACGGATGCACTCGAAAATGCGTTTTTGCGTTAACATCTTGAACGGGAGCTTGTGCAGGGCCCGGTTCAAGGTTCGCAGGTCCAAGATTGGCCGTAACCCATCACCTTTCTTGGGCTCAATGAAGTAGGGGCTGTAAAACCCAGCCTTCATATCGGCTGGAGGGACCGGCTCGATCGCGTCCTTCGCCAGTAGGATGTCGATATCCATCCGTAAGACAGAGGCATCGCTGCTCCGCACAGAGGTGAAGTGGATGCCCCTGAACTTGGGGGGACGCCGAGCGAACTGAATCGCATAGCCGAGTCTGATGGTACGGATGAGCCAGTGAGATGGGCTGGGGAGCGCTAGCCAGGCTCCCAGACACCGTGCAAGCAGGACCAACGGAACCACAGACGTACCCGGGGTGGGGCAGTGTGGTGGAACACAGGCACTCGACTACGGAGGCACTGAGGCGGCCTGAAGTGGAGTCTGCGTGTGCTGTGCCACACTTACCTGGTTCCAGGGTGGGGCAGAGGGTGTGAGAGAAGGCCTGCTGGAGTCCTCTACCCACACACTGCTGCCTGCTGGCAAAGAGAGAGGGGGAAGGGAGTGGCAAGGTGTTTGCAACACATCGCACACTGTCAACCGCGTCCACTTGTAACCCAGAGATAGAAGAAATTGCTCTTTTTTTGAAAATGTGGGTACCGGGCAGAACAAAAACAAAAGGAAACAAAGGATTCTCCACCCGGCCCTCCTCCGGGGGAGGGAGTGGTCCGGACACCATCTCCCGGAGAGCAGATCCTCCCATCTCTGGGTCGCCCGTCTCAGGGCCGCTTGCCCTTACGCTTATCGCCTGGTTTGGCGGGGGCCTGGACGGGCTGGTCATTCCCCTTGCGGCCAGCCGCCTGCCGCCTAGGTGGAGGCTGCTGCTTAGGCTGAGCAAGGGTGGAGGTGGCCACCGGGGGGCGCCCTCAGCGACGAGCAGATGAAGGCGCTGCAGCTGACGACTGGGTGGAGGCAGCAGCTGGTCGTCGGGGCAGGATGTGCTTAATCGCCTCCGTCTGCTTCTGTGCCGCTGAAGACTGCTGGGCAAAGTTTTCAACAGCGTCGCCAAAGAGGCCGGCCTGACAGACAGGGGCGTTGAGGAACCGAACTTTGTCGGGCTCATGCATATCTGCCAGGTTCAGCCACAGGTGGCGCCCCTGGACCACTAAGGTGGACATCGCCCAACCCAGGGAGCGTGCAGTGACTTTCGTCGCCCGTAGGGCAAGGTGCGTCACTGCACGCTGTTCCTGCATAACCCTGGGTCAGAACTACCCTCGTGCAGTTCCTTGAGCGCTTTGGCCTGGTAGACCTGCAGGAGCGCCATGGCATGCAGGGCGGAAGCGGCTTCTCCACAAGCTGTGTAAGCCTTGCCTGCCAGAGAGGATGAGAACTTACACGCTCGGGAGGGGAGACGCGGATTGCCCCGCCAAGAGGTAGCGGTCTTGGGATACAGTTGAATCGCCACAGACCGCTACACTGGGGGGAGCTCCACGTACCCCTTAGCCGCCCCGCTATCGAGGGTAGTGAGGAAGGAAGAAGGACCAGACCGGCTTCAAGCCGAAAAAGGTGCTGTCCACGATTTAGTCACCTCTTCATGCACCTCTGGAAAGAAAGGTACTTGGGCGGAGCGCTGAGAACCAGCACGGGCCGCTCCAAGAAACCAATCGTCCAGCCTCGTTCGGGACACGGTGGAGGGATTCACTCGAGCCCGACACTCGCGGCGGCCCGGGAAAGCATAGTAGCCATCTCTTGGTCTGCCTCGGGCAACGCTGCCACACCTGAAAGGGGCAGCGCAGCCGAATCTTCATTCCCGGAGGACATACACTCACCCTCCGATGCAGCGACTGACATCTGGTCCTCCGGGGGATCCCCAAAAGTAACGACTGGTGCCACACGAAGCAGAGGAAGAAGAACTAGATCGGGGAATATACGAAGGGGCTCCAGTCCTTTCAAGATACTGGAGTCTCGACCTTAACACCGAGATGGTCATGTTCCTGCAGTGAGAACATGTACCATCCATGAGTGTGTGCGAGGCCCAAACACGTGAGGCAGTAATCATGACCATCACCGGAGCCAGGTAGTGACCGCATCCAGTAGCACACGGTCTGAATGACATCTTGAAAAAGACGCAGGATTAAACCGTGTGTGCTCTTTTAGGAATTTGCTTTCTACTGGTGCTGAAACGCACAGGGGAAATGGCCGCGACTACACAACAGTACAAATAGTGCAAGCCTGTTGTGAGCACTCACACTCGTTGAAGGCGCACTCTCCAGCGAGCTGTGAGAACAGCTGTTTTTGCTCTCTCGTGAGATTGCGACCAACACTGTCAGCGCCGTCACACCCGCACCAGACATGCAGAGGCTCCTTCCCAACGAGCAGTTCGTCTTCCACCACTTTTCAAAGAAAACACACATGCAGGAACAGCACGTGTTCGGCACCGAAGCGAAAAGCAAATATGCGATGCACCGGCTGCTCATTAGATACTCGCACTTCAGCACAGAGCAGCTGTGGCAATTATCGCATGCCAATGTGCGTTGGTTCGTTTTTCTTACACTCGAAGTAGATTGGTCTCCCAAAGTGATCCCCAATTCGTCGGTCAGTTCCGACGTACGTCGAACGTGACCAACTGAAAGGGAACTAGCAGTAGCTTCCCTGTGTGTGTCTGTGTGTGTATAAAAGCAGGGCATTATATATAAATTATAAATACTATACATAAGAGTTAAAATCTTTACCATTTTGACTGAATACTAAATTTGATGTTTACCATTTTATTTCTAAAGTCTGCTGAAGTGTTCTTTTCACTACCGGTCAAAATTTTGTAAAGTAAAGTGACGTGACATGTGGCCAAGTATGATAACCAGTGGCGGCTCGTGGGTTTTAAAATAGAGGAGGCACACTAATTGTATTGGTCTGGGATCCCTGCCGATTATTATTATTATTATTATTATTTGCTTAACCACTGACTTGGTACATTATCATCGCAGCAGCCGACGTTCAAACTAATATCA
>NW_015558618.1:246219-264877 GCF_001515605.1 Sinocyclocheilus anshuiensis | reverse complement strand
ATTTCTTTTTACCAATGGAGGCACGAGAGCTCAGCTCTCCCCCGGCCTCCCCCTCCCCTTGTCTATCATTAGTGGTTGTAATTACATCAGCAGATTCGGCACATTCATGATAGAAAACTGGTGCTTTCCAGCTTCATTAACATGGTATGGTATTACAGCTGTGAAATTACAAACAAAAAATACACATTCTGAGACATGAACTGAAATTAATTGTGAATTTTATTAACATTCAATCGTCCTCCTCCCATTTTCACCTTAAAATTTTGGTGAAGCTGTGCCTCCCCTGCCTCCCCCGACGAGCTGCCACTGATGGTAACCCATACTCAGAATTTGTGATCTGCATTTAACCCATCCAAGTGCACACACAAAGCAGTGAGCAGTGAACACACACACACACACACACACCCAGAGCAGTGGGCAGCCACTTGCTGCGGCGCCCAGGGACCAATTGGAGGTTCGGTGCCTTGCTCAAGGGCACCTCAGTCATGGGTATATTGCAATAATTTCACATTCAATCTGAATATAGCCATTCAACATTACAGTATAATTGAGAGCTATCAATTTTAATATTTATTAGACTTTAAAATAATAATAATAATTAGGGATGCACCGATACCACTTTTTCCGGTACTTGCCCGATACGATACTTTTATTTTTGGTACTTGCGCATGGGGCATCAAAGACAGCTTTAGTCCCAGTCACTTGATAGTATTTTAACTGCCCCTTGTCAAGTTAACCAGCATTCTGCTGTCACGTCCTTGGTGGGCAAACAATGCCTTGTGACCTGTTATCTACAGAAAAAAAAGACAGAAGCATTATGGGACACAGGCTCCCAAGTATGCATTATAGATGAGCAGTGGAAAGCCAAATATGCACCCGAGGTGACACTGAGAAACATTTCTGAGGCAACCGAAGCGCCAGACATTCTACGTCTGGTGGCAGCCAATGGAACAAACATGCCATACAGTGAATGGGTGGAATTGACCTTCAAGCTGGTATCCCCTGTAACTAATGAGAAAGAGTTAAAAATCCCTGTGCTTGTCTTGAAGGTCCAAGAATTGTCCAGACCTATCATTGGGTATAACGTGATAGAACAAATAATGAGACGGAATGAAACCAATGAATCTCATGATGTGACTAATGCGTGTTTGTACAGAACTGTCAGGAATGCGTTCCCTAGCATAAAGAAGAAAAGTGTACATACCTTCATCAGTTTGATGACTACAGAGGGCCTCAGCGAGTACATAGTAAGAACCATGAAAGAGCCTGTAAACATACGGAAGCACACCATTATGCAAATTCAGTGTCTGGTAAAAGTGCCTTACGTGAAACAAGACAGTGTGCTTAAAACATACAAAAGGCACACCATCATTGTTCTAATCGCTTTATAAGAAAGACTGTTTTCTATATTAATTGTTTTTCGAGATGCATATAAGTGCTATGTCCGTAAACTCTGTGTTTAATGTTAACAATCAATTCCGAGCACATGGTTAGCATAAATGTACCGCGATTAGCGCGCACGCTGGTGATTCTGAAATGAAGTACAGAGTATATGTACTGTTGTATGCATTTCATGTTATACTTTATTAATTATATGTGTTTGTTATTCTTTATTCCTTACTTCTGTTATTAGTTTATTTCATGCTTATTCACTGATAGTGTGTGTATGTAGCCATGAGTAGACTATGTAGTCGAGTGGACATGCATACCTGGCATGAATGAAATTGTGAAAAGTGGTTACCGTAACAGCATCTAATCCAAAACTGCGTTGATATTATGTATTTGCAAACATTTGTACTCATTACTGTTGAAAAGTGTAAGACTATGCACTTGTGCAATGTAACGTTACATAATTTGTATTCATTCATGATAAAGCATCGGGGAAGAAGCATCGCTTGAACGCAATTAATTTCATATCATCCTTTACAGGAGTACTACATACACACATACATATATATATTTCTATCACGAGAACTCTCTGAAAATTTTAGCATGGCAATGGATATGACAATGTTAATGCATTTGATCTTGGCGAAATAGATCTGCTACACTGCTGCTACTGCTGAATTGCTGCTGCTGTTGGTTGTTGCTGTATTTGTAAATTATTGCTGCTGCTGCAAGCAAGTACAGAAACTTGCTACTGCCATTACATAAGCTGATATGATGCTGTGAGTATTTAAGACATACTGCTGCTGCACAAATAGCATATAAAATAAACCGTAGCAGATCTATACAGGTGGAGCTGGGGAAGGTGGAGGGTTTCAGAGGAACTCTGAAAGTGAGCTAAAATGCTCAAGCGAATGCTAATCAGCCATTTAAATGTAAAGCAGCAAGCTCATTGGCTGCGTATGCAACATGAACCAATCAGATTGTGAGAAGTTGTTTAATGCTAAGAATATCATCAGTTATGTTAAGGACCCATCAGCCTGCACTGTGTATATATATATATATATATATATATATATATATATATATAAGGCAGCTAAATATATATATATAATATATAAAAAAAATGATTATAATTTTTTGGTTCCTCAAAAAGGGTTCCCAATATTTGGAGCTTTCTGGCATTAAAAGATTGAAAACCCCTATGTTAGATATAATTTGCTTAATGGCATCTTCACTTGGATGACATGACATTAAGATGATATCAACAGCAACTGTTCTAAAAAAATCATGTGATGAAATCTAGAGCCACTTAACCTGGCATCAAAGAGGTAAAAGGTCAAGGACTATGACAACATGCCTGCAGCATTCCACATATATCAGCATAAACTCTTCAAATTCCCACGTCTTATGCTGGCTTACAGATTCACATATCTCTTGAGTGTGCAAACTTCTCTTTTGACTGTCACCAAACCCTCAAACTTCAGGAAAACCATAAAGGCTCAAAACTGCAAATCAAAACCCACATCTCACTGTAATCGACCACCATCAAACCTCAGTTGTTTGATGAAGCTGTTCAGTGGTTTTAAAACATACCATAATAGAATGAGTTGTCCGATCTGTGAACTGTTGTCCAGCGATTGTGTGTGTGTGTGGATATGGGTTAACAGTCGGGTTCAAGTTGCATGTTAAACAAACAGCACTTTTGAATGTTGAGCTCCAGAGGTAAGTAAATTAGTGTAAATTTGCACAAGTAACCTAATTTTGAGGGAAAACACATGCAGGAATTTTAATTGGACACAGTGGAGCTGGAATCACGCAGCAGCCGGAGATAAATTAGCTGAAACTGATGGGAAGACTAATGGTTTGCGTAGGCTGCCGCTGCTGCTGTGGAGAGAGAGAGAGACAGACAGACAGAGAGAGATACAGTTACAGTCCAGTCAACCAAGCATGAAGGAATGGGTTAGTGTGTATCAGGAAGTTATTTATTCTGTCGTGGCGGGGGGAAAAAAACTCTTGATATAAATGTGAGATTAAGGAGTAATTTTACTCAGTTTGATGTTGCAAATCCCACCAGCAGAAGTTCATGTCAAAGTAATTTATCAGTGATTTTTCTTAAAAGTTGACTTATCAAATGTTCAGTAAGTATGTGGGTTATGTTTATGTAGCTTGTGTTGGAGGGAGAGAACGCAAAAGAGAGAGAGAAGTATTTGTTTATAAACCAGCAGTGACAAGGGGGAAGCCATCTGACATGTTTAAACTAACCTGCCATGAACCGGTCGCCAAACTCCTTCACAAGTTCTGCAAGTGTGTGTATGTGTGTAAGCATGTGTGTATGCTTGTATATCTGGATTACAGAGGTTAAAACGTGGATTTTAATGTACATATGCTACCCCTTAAAACAGCGCTTAATGAAAACAGTGGCCAGTCGCCAATCAGATAAACTCAGAAAAAGGCAGTGAGAGCGAAAGACGGAGAAAGAGAGAAGGGGGTCGTGGAAGAGGAAGGCAATAGTGAGGGAAGAAGTGAAAATGCAAGGAAAATTGAAGACTGTCTTGGTATGTAATGCACATTAAAAGCTTAGATCTCCCAAAAATGAACATTTTGTCATTGTTTCTTGTTTCAACTCGTACGACTTTTGGAAAACACCAAATTTAAGTAATTATTCACTAAAAATAATCTTCCCCTCCAGTGAGCTACTAAGCACTGTGGCCAGATCATTGAGTCCGTGAGAACTGAATCAGTCCAATTTGAGATGGAATCATTCAGCTGGTTTTGTGAACTGAATCAGTTGATTCATAAAAGATTTCAATCAAAAGAATTACTGATTCACTCATGAATTCTCAAAGCTAAGGTGAATGTCAATATTTTAATTAAATCATGACTTAAATTTGTTCTGTTCCTCACCTAAAGTCATATGGACCATTTTAAAAATTATTTAATGATTCTTTTGAATCCTTTTTGAAGTTTGAAAGCTCCATTCCCCATTGATTGCAATTGGAAAAGAGCAGTGACCAGTATAATTCTTACACATTTCTCTCTTTGTGTCAAACATTTGAAAAGAAAAAGAGGGTGATTAAATGTCTATTGCATCTGAAATATATATGAATACAAACATAAACTCTGTTTATTTACAAACAAATAATCTGTCATCTGTAATCAGATTGAAAAGCCTTCATGTAAACACCACAATCGATCTGATTGAACTCAATCTGAATTCAATTTTGATCGGATTGTAAGGGGTGGTGTAGACCTGAAATAATGAGATCAATGAAAATAAAAGTATATTAACATTTGAATCCAATTATTTTCTCTATCAGATCTAAATTTTTAAATGCATTTTTGCATCTTTTGAATGTGCGTATGTTTAGTTACATCTTACGAACTGTGGAGGAGACTTAATATTTGCTAAAAATTTGCTAAAAAACCCTCTTCTGGCATGTATGTCAGATTTCTTTTGAAATATCATTAAGGCAAAAAATACTGTTCTGTTATGAAACTCTAGATGGTGCAGCAGGCCACCTATTAATTTAATCTGCTAGTAATCACATTGTTATCTACACGGCACAGCTGATTGGTTTCTTTCGCATCAGCAGCCAGTGAGCTTGCTACTAAACATTTAAATACTTGGCAAGTGTTAGCTGTAGCAGTTTGCAGTGCACTTTCAGACACCCTTCACCTTCCCCAGCTCCACCTGTATAGATCTGCTATAGATAATTTCATGTGTGTTGTATTTGCAGGGGTAATTCATGTACATTTGAGTTGAATTACTGAAATAAATGAACTTTTCCACGACATTCTAATTTATTGAGATGCACCTGTATGTGTGCAGCAGCATGTCTGCAAATGTATTGGCAGTAGCACATCTCAGTACTTGCTCTGCTGCAGCACCAGTGTAGCAGATCTATTCCGCCAACACATTACACACATTAAAGGGGTCATATGATGCGATTATAGAGGAGAAACAATAATGTACAGTATGTGGAAAATAATGTTTTTTGAACCTTAAACCGCATAAACACATTTCATTACACCAAATACACAAAATAATGTTCTTTTTAGCAGAATCATATGACCCCTTTAACATTACCATGTATATTACCATGCTAAACTCTTCAAGAGTTGTCATGACAGAATGATGAAAATTGGTGCACCTTCACTGAATTAATTTAATAGTCACAGTGTCATCACTTCAACTTTAAATTTCTTTCACCATGTATGCATTTATTTTCAGGGGATGTGGATATGAAAATACCGCATGGCACCATTTTCCTGCCTCACATCTCTCGCAAAGGAAATAAAGCGCTTTTAATGCCCTCCTCACTCATTTTCTTGGTCTTTCTTTCTATTTAACTTTCTCTGTCATTCCCTCAGCCGTTATTTCTCTCCGTTTTTTGAAGATAGAGGAACACTGCCGTGTTGACTGAAAAAGACTTCGTCCCAGATCAGCTCGATCTCTTCTTCTTTAAACACCCCCCGCCAATTTCTGTCACTCCAGGAGACGAATGCACATTGCCGAGCGTCTTTTTCCCCCCTTCCTTCTTCCCCACTGGCTGGCTGAAACACAGTTCCCCTGCCTTTGAAGTGGCTGCATGCAGAATGGAGATTCTTTGCATGGTAAATGCGCCCCAACGCCCGCAGCGTATCCATTACACAAGTTTAAAGAATGCTGGAGACTCGTTCGTGAAGGCGGCCTTTTTTCCCCACTTCACAACCAATTTCTCTGTGTTCTGAACTTGGGCGCTCATGAGCCATGTAATCTATAAATTAGGCCCGTCTTGGGCGCGCAAACTCCACCAGCCATGCCGAGTTTGAAATGCAATTATTTTGCTCATTACAAGTTCATTTTATTGTTATAGTTTGCAAATGTTTCCCGGGGTCACAATGTTAAAAGTTTGAGAAGAAGTGTGAAAGAGGAAATTAAGAAGGCTGTTGAGCAGGAGTGGCGGCTTTGAAGGATTCAACCAGTCTTTCTCTAAATGTGTGAAGATATTAAGCAAAATTACACTAGAGATAGTGTAATTTTGCTTAATATCTTCACACATTTAGAGAAAGACTGGTTGAATCCTTCAAAGCCGCCACTCCTGCTCAACAGCCTTCTTAATTTCAAGAATTTTAACTTTGGGAGGTGACTTGGAAAATCCAGTCGATTAATTCACCTCTAACAGTTACTTTAAATGGAGATTTAGTTGTATCGATCAGAAGGTGAACGCGTTACACTTCAAACTTATCTTGAAATGAACCAGCACTCCTGAATATTGAATGTTAAAGTCTTGATTGCTTTGATTTGATTTTGGCATTAGCATTATTAAATCCCATGTCTGAAGCAGCGTCTTTTTAATGGTACTTATCTCCAAATGTCAAAAGCAATTGTTCAGAGTATATGAAACATGTCCGACTTCCTGTATGGACGTATTTTGAGGGTGTGTGTGTGTCTGAATTATGGAACAGCAAAACAAGGTCAGCGTGTTCTCTGATTTCAGTTTTGCACACTAATGTTATCCGGTCCTGGAACAACGCAAACATTTGTATTCCTTCATAAAGGCCAGTCCTAATTACGTAACGGGGTCTAATATCACCCGCTCAGATCAACATGAAATAATTGGCATCACTTTTAAGCCGATTTGATATTCAGTGTTTAATTTCCAATTAAGCCTTCTGATATCAGGCCTGCCTAAAATTATGAAATGGAGCTAACAGTTCGCTGCAGTCAGGAGATCACCCTATGGATATGCCCTAATAACTACACTTTTCATTATTCACTTATAATTAACAAAAACAAGAAGTGTTTTAATCAGTTAGCAGTCCAAAAACAAAATGTAACCACTGCACGTTGACCCATAATTTCCAACAATGCTCTTTAAAGCAGGTTTCAAACAAAGTTAAAGGGATAGTTCACCCAAAAATGAAAATTACCCCATGATTTACTCACCCTCATGTCATCGTAGGTGTATATGACTTTCTTCTTTCAGACGAATACAATCAGAATTATATTTAAAAATGTCCTGGCTCTTCTAAGATTTATAATGGCAGTGAATGGGTGATATTCATTAGCCCAATAGAAGTCCAATAAACTGTGCCAATCCATCATAAAAAGTGCTCCACACAACTTCACACAACTTCTCACCTGAGCTTACGCTACGCCTACGTCCTACGTCATCCGCTGGAACGCCACTCTCTAGTGAAAGCGCATATCAGTCAGCAGAAGCTAGAGATTACAGTTTATAAAGTTTTTATTTTTCTTACACAAACGCATCGCTTATTCACCGCATATTCACCCGCCAGAGCCATGTGGTGTACTTTTTATGATGGATTGATTCAGTTTATTGGTCTTCAATTGGACTATTGAATATCACCCATTCACTGCCATTATAAAGCTTGGAAGAGCCAGAACATTTTATGGGGTAATTTAAATGTTTGGGTGAACCATCCCTTTAAGCTCTATGGACAGTGTCTGTAGCATGTCATTTACTACTGTAATAAGTTTACTGGTCATGTAACTTCTGGTTTGTGTGTTACCAACCTTTTTTGAGTGTTGCTGAACTAAGTTCCTGAACTAAGTCCCCTGTCTGTAGCGCTTCCCACTATGGGGATCACCTTATGGTGTATTTGGGCTGCATACACCACCACTCAAACTCTAGAGACAGCGGCAGCCACTATGATGTTTCCAGAGGTGGCGGCTGACGCTGCAGAACCTCCCGAAGTAGTGGTGTTTGCTGCTGTGGTCCCTGAGGCGATGGCACCTGCTGCAGCTTCACCAGAGGTGGCAGCACATGCTGCAGAACCTTCTGAGGCGGAGGTGGAGGTGCTCGCTTCAGCTCCTTGCACGATGGTGGTGCCCAGCAACGCACCTACAGCTTGTCTTGTCACGGTCGAAGAAACCATTACTGAACTCTCCCCGTATCCTGATGGTCCTACTGTAGAACCTCCAGAGGTGGCGGCATCCGCTGCAGAACCTCCAGAGGTATTAGTGGTATCAATTTATGAACTCTCGTCCTGTCCTGTTCCGACCAAGGAGGCCATCAATTAACTCTCTGCCTGTCCTGTAACGGCTATGAAGGTCGTCTGTGAACTCTCTGCCTGTCCTCTTACGGCTATAGAAGCTGCTTTTGAACTTTTGTCCTGTTCTGAACCGGCCGATGAGGCCATCTCTGAACTCTCGTCCTGTTCTGAATCAGCCATGGAGGCTGGTTGTGAACTGTATGTTCATCTAAGGGTCGCTACCGAAATTGTTTCTGAATTATCAGTCTGTCCTGTTTCCAGCAATGAGCCTGATGTTGACTCTACTGTCTGTTCCGATCCCACTGTCAATACCAATTTAGTACTGTCTATTTGCCCAGTATCAGCCCATGAGTTGTGTGTCAGTCCAGCTCCAGTTAATGCTCTTGGTTTTGAACAGCCCGTTCATCCTATCTCAGCCAATGCATCCTGTGTTGAACTGTCTGCTAATCTGATTTCAGTTAACGAGTCTGATTTTAAACCATCTGTCTGTCCAGTTTCAATCTATGAACATGTTATTTGCCCCATTAGTCCAGTCACGACCCCAGAAACCTTACCTGAGCTCCCTGTAGGCTCTAGTAGCCTTGTCACAGCCCAAAGATCCTCCTTTGAACTCTTAGCCCTGTCTGTCATGAACTCAGAAACTATAAATGAACCATATGTCTGTCCAGTTTCAGTCAAAAAGCTTGATTAAGAACTGTTTGCCCACTCAGTTGTCATCAGGGAAACGGTGAGGGACTCGTTATATTTCCTGCCTCGGTCCTTGGGCCTGTGTATGCTCTGTCTGTGTTGTCTGTCTCTGCTCTCTCTACGTTACAGTCTCTGCCATGGTCTCCTGATCAGTTTGGCTTGCCGTGGGGGTCTTCTGCTCCATCTGTTCCGCCGTGGGGGTCTTCTGCTCCGTCTGCTCTGGTCTGGTGGTCTTCTACTCCGTCTGCTCCAGTCTGGTGGTCTGGCCTCCCTCCTCCGCCGGTCCTGCCTCAGTCCCCGGTCTCTCCACTTCCACGTGGACCTGGCCCTCCATCCCTGCCCCTGTTCTGCCTCCGCTTCACCGCCCTCCTGGATCGTATAGTGTTTGGAGCGTCTGGAAGCCGCTCCTTGGGTGGGGGGCTCTGTCACGAATCCGGTCTATGGACTTCCGTCCGATCGCCACCAGAGGTCACTCGTCCATCATATTGACTCCCACACTACACTGACTGTTGTACGTCACCACGGACTACATTTCCCATGCACCATTTCACTAATCACGAATCTGGTCCGTGGACTACCAGAGGTCACTCATCCATCATATTGACTCTCTCACTACACTGACTGTTGCACGTCACCATGGTCTACATTTCCCATGCACTATTTCACTAATCACACGCTCACCTGAAATCAATCACACACACTATATAGCACCCACTCAGTTCCTGCTCAGATCGCCGAGTATTGTTTAGCGTGTATCACTGCTATAGCTGATAGCTACCTTACGGAGCCTGCTTTAGTTTTCTAGCCTTATCTTAGTCTTGCCTTGTCTGTTTCCTCGTGTTCTGATCATTGCCTGTGTACTTTGGATTACCTCTCTCGTCTTGCCCTGTTCGGATACTGTTTGCCCCTGCCTGGACCTTTGCCTTGTACCTGGATTATCTCTCTAGTCTCGCCCTGTTGGATTACGTTCGTCGTCGACTGACCCTCACTTGTTTACCGGACTGCTCTTGCCTTGTCTTCTACATACCAGTTTGCCATTGTCTGACCTATGCCTGTTTCTGACCACGTCTTCTAAATAAAGCTTGCAAATGGATCCGCACGTCTCACGTCTCGTTTGCCCCGTAACACAACCCATACTTAAACGCAACAACTACCTTTCTAACTATTAATATTAGGAAAAAGTTATAGTTAATAGTTAGTTATTAGTGAGAATTGGTCCCCAAATTAAAGTGTGACCAAATTTGCATAATTAACACATTTACTGCATCTGAATTAGAACCATTTTGCATTTGAACAACTTTAGAGACATGTTTACAAATCTTTTTCATGGAATTAATTGATTTTATGGTGTTTAATTGCTTAAATTTGCTCAATGCCATTACATTTATTTTGCACATTTGTCATCCATTCTGTCATGTAATTCTGTGCATTATATTCAAAGTTATCAGCCATATGATATGAAAACAGTGTATTATAACAATAGTTATTTTCACTGTACATTTATCAGTATATATCCAAGCGTGCAAAAGTGTTTGTGTAAATATTACTTACCTATACTTTTGAATTATTGTTAGATCAAACTGTTCAATCACACTAGTTTCATGTTAACAAGCACAGTTGTAACCACATAACTTCTGCTTATTTTTATAAACAGAAGGATGTCTCAAGATGATATTATTTTATATGTCAATAGAGCATGTATTGAAAATGAAACATAGCTTAAAGAATTTCCAGAATGTTTACAGAATATATGTTTTTTCGATCCAGGCTTGTGTGTATTTACCCAGGCATTATTTTGCATCTCACTAGGTTTCAGAGACAGTAAAAGAATAGGTTCATATTTTCGTTTGTCATTCTTAAGAAGTGAAAGCAACTGTAGCCATTTGAGATTTGTTCATATTTTTGATTCAGTCCACTCAGTTTTGTAACATTGCACACACACACACACACACACACACACACACACACACACACACACACGTACGTTGTGTTTCCATGTTTTATGGGGACATTCCATAGGCGTAATGGTTGTTAAACTGTACAGACCGTATATTCTATTGCCCTACACCAACCCTACCCCTAAACCTACCCCGTACAGGAAACTTTGTGCATTTTTACTTTCTCAAAAAAACTCTTTCTGTATGATTTATAAGCTTGTTTCCTCATGGGGACCTCAAAAATGTCCCCACAAGGTCAAAATTTACTAGTATAACTATCCTTGTGGGGACATTTGGTCCCCATAACGTGAAAAATCACGTATACACTTTGCTGATTATAGTGAAAGTATTCACGAGTGCAAAGCTCACGCTGAACGAACTCTAGCGTAACGAGCAGGTTCTGACATAAACGCCTCTGATCACACGCCCTGCAAACACATCTGTGAAACACAGCTTGATCACTCTGTACTCTCACACACACACACACACACACACACACACACACACACACACACACACACACGTGTTTGTTTTTCTTTTTTCATCAGCTCCAGAGATAGTTACTGTTGTGTTCTATCTCTCACCTTTCTGTCCTTTTCTCGTTGTCAACTTGTGTCTTTAATACCATCGATGCTAAATAAACTTTGCACACATTAATAGTTGCTGGCAAGGTGCCCGCGAGAACAAAAACAAAAGGCAGAACAGGTTCAAAGGCAATGCGTCTACCAGCTTTCTCTCTATTCCTTTCTCATCCCTGTCTCTTCTCCTCTTCCTTTGGTTTAGGTGAAAGAGCTTTGTCTGGTAAACGGCTCCATCTTTTTGATACAGGCGTTTATTAGCTGTTGAGTTTAATTAAAAAAGGCCATTCATATGAAAATGGGACTTTGATAGTGATTGGTTTCCCCAGCAGCCTCTTCCAGATGCGTTTAATTAGAGCACTGTTTGATTGACATCAAGCCTGTAGGCTGGTGGCTGACTGCGGACACACACACACACACACACACACATACACACACAGTACACAAACACTCATAGTCATATGCACTAATTCACTCATGCAGTCACATGCACTTTGTGTGTACCAAAGATCCAGTTCGTTTTGACACAGTGAATGGCCAGGTAATTAGTGAGGAGGCAGAGCTGAGCCAAAGTTAATCACCTTGGCCTTGTCAGTCATGCTCTTTGCACATTGTTCACACATATAATTAATGCAACGGCCGCAAATTGGCGCCCTTACAAACAAAAAAAAACAAACAACCAAAAAAAAAAAACATGAGCACAGCCTTAAAGTAATATTCCAGGTCCAGTACAACTTCAATCAAGAGCATTTGTGGCACAATGTTGATTACCACAGAATAATTTTGACTCATCCTTAACCTCAATTTAATTGAAAAATTGAAGTTACAGTGAGGCACTTACAATGGAAATGAATGGAGACAATTTTTTGGAGGATTTAAAAAAACGAAATGTGAAGTTTATAATTTTATAAAAACACATATTAATTCTTCTGTTTAAACTTGACAAACTGGCCCCTTTATTTCCATTGTAAGTGTATCAATGTAACCCAGATTAGATGTTTTTTTTAATATTATTAATGAATGAATGAATGAATGAATTTATTTAAAGAATAGGAAGGACAAGTGGAAGCAAATTTGGTAACATTTTGCATGAAGCCGTTACTTCTAATGCATTATTAGGTATTCATAATTAACGTTGATTACATTGTATATTATCATAAATAATTGTAAACATAAAATACTTGTCACACATTAAATTGGTTGTTTGTCATGTATTTTAATACATTATACGTAGTAAGGTCTAAAAATTAATTATCATAATGTATTTTGACAGATACAATTAATCATGAGATCATGTAATGTGTTATAAGGTCCATTACAAGACATAATTAATGCATTAAGAATATTTTTTATAATTCATTATACAGGCTTTAAGTAAAGTGTTACCATAAATGTAATCAACATTGTGCTAAAAGTGGTGTCAATTGAGCTTAACTTGTATTGAAAGCAGAAAGAAGCTTTAAATAAGCTAGTAAACGTAAGCCACTGAGTCATCACTGAAGTAACTCCAGAGAAAGGCTTTTGTTCAGTCGCTGCGGTGCAGGCCTCATCTGCTCTCTGTGCACGCTCACTCGCTCCCTGCTTTATTATCTGAGTGTCAGCTCCACATGTGGCAGTGAAAAATTTATTCCACACGTTTATGGCCGCTGGTTTACGTGAAGCTTCATCCCACCTGGCTTCTATAAACGTACAGTACAACTCCATTTTATGGAAGAATACAGAGAGATGAGGAAGTTTGGGAGGGGGAAGAGAGAGATATGTGTCAGAATGACTGATGTTACAGTGTAAAAAGCCCATCTGCCCTCAAGGGTTATTGTTGTAATACTCCTCCTGCTATGATGTATGATTTATAAGTGCACACTCTTGCGAATCCAGTTTACGTTTCGCTCTCTCCCACTCAGGTACATCTAACTCCGACCCATCAGACCTCATTTACGTTTGCGTGTCTTGTGTTTGCGCTTTGTTTGGTTTGCCTGCCGTTTGGCTTTGATTTGGGAGACAGCGCTAAAAGCCTGGTGAAATCTGTAGAGAGATGTTTCAGGCCAAAACCTTTTTCCAATTACCCAGTCTTCATTACTGTGCTGTCATAGCTTGCTCTTTGGAACGCCAGGCCTTTACTTTATGGCTGTGGAACAAAAAGCCCCGCTGTTGTTTTTTCATATGGACTGATTTCCTGTTCACCCAGTTTAATACATGAGAATGGGACTCAGATATCATCCAGTAGGAGGCAGAGAGAAAATGGTGTTTTCTTGCCCAAACCGAGAGCCAGGAACATTCTCTTCTGCAGCTTACATGATGGTCGCCGTCCTAATGTGTCTTTATCAAATTAGGAAGCAGTGAGTAGGTATTCCGGCTCAATTATTTTTAGTTTGGGCCTCTTAGTATCTGATATCTGTAAGTTAGTTTTCTTTCAACAGGAAATGCAAAGTAACAAGTCAATGAAGACATTCACATTAGGTTACTTCCATTTATGTGTGTTTCTAAGTTTTTAAAATTGATGAATGGAATAATTGATACTGGAGTAAAATGAATTGAGCGTGTGTTTCAATGCTGCCCAATGGCATTGATTTTTATGTAATGTTTGAGCAATGTCAGTGTCATATCAATTAGAGAAGTTGCCTAAAATAGCATGTGTATTGTATTTATATACTTAAAAGTCAAGTAAAATAACCATAATCATTAATATATATTGGGAAGAAGAAGACACTATCTTTACATAATATCCTTACAAAATCCTGTAATAATGAATTGCTTGAATAAAGGCTGAAGCTTTTCGTAGGCTGGACATCGCTTTTGGCAACTACTGCAGTGTTGGGGGTAACGTGTTACAAGTAAAACAAGTTACTTTGTTTTCCCATTTATTGACTGACAGCTCTCCTCTCCCCATGTTGAGAGAAATCAGGAGTAAGTGCAGAGGCGTTGTGTGCGCTGTGTGAACATGATGGTTATTATACAGTAGTTCTAGACTAATTGTGAACATGCATTTACTCATCCCACTCATTGCAAAAAAACAGATTCAGTATTTCTCAAAATGTATAAAAACCGTAAAATGCAAACTCTGAATATGACTCAAACCTGCAATAATTAAATGTTAATAAACACAAATATCCTTTATGTATTTAATACCATTTTAACTTAATGATACCACCATAGTTGTGTCAAAAATATCAAGTAAACAAACAATAAAAGCCCTTTGGTGTGTCCGAAATCACATACTGTCTTAGTAGGTACTACATTGCTCTTTGTGACCATTGAAAATAAGCACGTTTTATATAGTATGAATAAGGCGTGGGCGATGTGGCAAAAATATAATTTCACTTTTTTTTTTTTTTTGTAGGAAAATGACTATAAATCTTTGTCATTATTTTATCTTTGTTATTAAAAAATAAGCACAAAGATACACATTACAAATACACATAAAATACAAATAAAACAAACAGTGCTTTATTTTTCAGGTAGGTGTTTTTAGCAGTAGCATTCAAGAAATTTGGACAAAAACAAAAATAAAATATTACATACACTTCACTGTATAAATTATACATTGATTCTTAGTAAAGCAACTGTATTAAAGTTCTTCAATTCTGTCAATTTACTCTCAAAGTTGTTTTAAACCTGAACGAGAGTTGTTTTAAACCTGAACTTTTTTCCTACTATCAAAGTCAATGTGAACCAGAAACTGTTGGTTACCCACATTTTTCAAAATATCTTCTTTTATGTTCAGCACAAGAAAGAAATTAATACATGTTTGGGACAATATGAGAGTGAGTAAATAATGACAGAATTTTCATTTTTGGGTGAACTATCCCTTTATTGACAAGCAGCAGCATGTTTAGTACTATTAGTCTGCTGTCACTTTAAGACCTGCATGCATCTAATATACAGGCACACATCTGTTTTTCTCTCAACTGTTTACTTTCACTTTAGACATAACCAACTGTGTGTCAGGATTGGACTGTCTTTGTGTTTTGCTCCCCATGTGCTCCCCGTGACCCAGTTTCTCCCTCATGTGCCCTTATTTGGTTGTTCCTGTTGCTGTCCTTGTTGTCTCTTAATTTGTCATTCTGTTCACCTGTGTTCCTCCCAATTCCCTCGTTATCTTGTGTATTTAAGCCCCAGTCTGTTCAGGGTGTACCAGTTCTGTATGTGTGTCTTCCTTCCGTTCCAAGTGTGGATTTACCCTGTGTGTTGGATTTAATAAATGACAGTTTAGTTTATCCACGGCTCCTTCATTCCTTCCGGCAGCGTATCGTGACAGAAGGCCCGACCAAGAAACAGTATAACTTCGTGTTCCCCCTCCGTTTTGTTTCCTTGTTTTAATCAGTGTTTTTTTTGTTTCTGTAGTTCCTCATGGATCCGCTCGCTGCCAATTTCACCGCCCTAGCCCGCAAGGACCTTTCCCTGTTTGAGTATGCGGTTGAGTTCAGCCAGCTCGCCATTTTAACGGCACTTGACGTTGACGCTGTTGACCCAGCGACTCCACCATGGCTCCTAGCTCCCTCCTCTCCACAGTGGTCCATCAGTCCACTGGCTCCGCCGGGCTCCCTCGTCCCTCCGGCTCCGCCTTGGTCTGTCGTCAACCATCCGTCGCCTCGGGACTCCACTCTTCTGGCTGTGCCTTGTCCCTCCAGCTCTGTCAGGCTCCTCCATCCCTTCAGCTCCTCCTCAGTCGCTCCGGCTCAACCGCAGCCTTCTGGATCTGCTCCGCCTTGGCCCTCTGGATCCTCCTCGTCACCCTGGCTCATCGGCTCTCCGTCTCCGCCTCAGGCTACTCCGCCACCTGCTCCACTGCAGTCGGTTGGCCCCCTGGAGTCGTCAGCCCTTCCTTTTCCATGACTCCTCCCTCCATCGGCTCCACCGTGGGTCGTCATTATGGCTGTGGCCTGGGTCCCACCTGGCACCGTATGCTCCAAGTCCCTCCTGTCATCTCCCTGGCTCCTTCCTCCATCTGATCTGCCCTGGTTCCTCCTGTTTCCTCCTCGGCTCCTCCCTTCATCATCACCTCCCTGGATTCTGTCTGCCGGCTCCCTCCCAGGTGTCCGTCCTCCTCCTGAGCCTCCTGCCAGTTACCACCCGTCCCTCCCTCTGTTGGTTCTACGGCACGAAGACGCGCCTTCCGGGAGGGGGCGCAATGTCAGGATTGGACTGTCTTTGTGTTTTGCTCCCCATGTGCTCCCTGTGACCCAGTTTCTCCCTCATATGCTCTTATTTGGTCGTTCCTGTCCTCATTGTCTCTTAATTTGTCATTCTGTTCACCTGTGTTCCTCCCAATTCCCTCGTTATCCTAAGCCCCAGTCTGTTCAGTCTGTGGTTTTCGGGTGTACCAGTTGTGTATGTGTGTCTTCCTTCCCTCCCAAGTGTGGATTTACCCTGTGTGTTGGATTTAATAAATGACAGTTTCGTCATTTGCAAATAATGTACTTTTGTGATTGTGAATAAGTGAATAACTCTACCACTACCACGAGTTAACATTTGTTGTGAAAGTATGTGGAGTTGTACAATATTTTGAGACGGAGGCGCCAGAACTGCAACTGATACAATGTGCGCTGTAGTGCGATACTACGATATTTATTCAAAAGCAGATCGTGAAGACATTTTAATCATCCACAATCAAAAATCATGCTATCGCACACTCCTAATATGAATATATGTAGTATGAATGAAATCTGGATGTACTACAGCTACCTTGTTGTCATTGTCATGTGACTTATGGCATTAGTTTGTGTCGCTTCATTGCCATTCACAGCTCTCCTATGGCCTCACGGGATAGTAAAGGTATCCACCTTATGGGCACTGAAATTTTGGCAGAAATATCAATAGGTCATCTGACTACTTTCGGACTACTGTCTTATGAATATGGCAAATTTGGCCATACTACTCAATTCACATACTGTTTTTTGCCTACTATTTACTATTAGAGATATTCAGACACAGGCCTTAACATGGTAATATGCCATAAAACACATACCAATGCTATTATACTGCACCATTTTGTGTAACATGATCTAATATAACTTATTATTCAGAAAGTCTAAATCTTAAATACTGAGAAAAATGTTCTTAAAATGGCTCTAATATATATTTTAGTTCTTTTACTGGTTTACATGTGACGTTAACAATAGCTAGCATAGCTAGCACATTAGCATGTGACACTTTAGCTACTCTGACAGCACACTTCAGGAAGACTGAATAACCTTTTTATTGAAGTACCCTGACATGACCCAGCACAAGACAACATTAGCTGCAGGTGTACAAGAGAAGACTGTGTTTATATGTGTCTGAGTGTGTATATGAAGGAAAGTAAATCCAGACTGTCTTTGACCATGTTTAGCACTACCAGCGGATTCACCGCTCTGGCCCAGCTGCCTCCTCAGGTGAGTTACCTGTGCTGACTGACGCTCTAAACCCCCTGTATTCAGTGACTCGGGTGCCGTTGCTCTACGGTCAAATATCACTTAACACTGATTAACCCACGCTGGGCCTGCGCTGGGTCTTCACTTGCCCACCTGCCAGCTGACTGCCATTAGAAGTTCCCTTATCTAGTCTCAGATCTGTCTACAATAGAGCCCGGGCCTAGCTGAGGGGTTAAGGAGCCTTCTTAAATAATAAATCATTAGCTAAATACTTTTTGTTCATTTGTGTCGTGTTACACGTACCTCAATTTGCTACTCCCGGCACAGTGTCCCATTCAGCAGATGCCTCGTCTGTGTCTGCGCCGTCATCCAACCACTGCAAGCCAGAAATCCTTTCTGTTTCTCTCATTCTCTCTTTCTCTGTAGTGTGTTTGCTTGCTCCTTTATGTGGTTTTTGAGTCAGACTCAAGAAAAGAGTTGCAAAAGGATGATGAATTATGAATTGACCCTTTGTTAAGCTCTGCCCTCTTCAGTTACTGTTGTCTGTTCAGTTATCTTTATAGAATGCTCTACAGGGATTGATTGGAGCTTCCCACAAACAGCATGATTATCAGTCAATTTTGTGCATAAAGTGGTAAGAATTGAAAGTTATTTGTATGTGGGCTGGAATGTACCGACCCTGGACCAATATGAGCGTTATGACACACACACACACACA
>NW_015558618.1:237614-246129 GCF_001515605.1 Sinocyclocheilus anshuiensis | reverse complement strand
CACACACACAGACAGACAGACAGACAGACAGACAGACAGACAGAGGTATTCCTATCATTATGGGTTCATTGCATAGGCGTAATGGTTTTTCAACTGTAAAAACTGTTTTTTCTATCCTCTTACCCTAACCCTACCCCTAAACCTACCCCTCACACAAAACTTTCTGCATTTTTACATTTTCAAAAAAACTTTATTCTGAATGATTTAGAAGCTTGTTTCCTCATGGGGACCAAAAAAATAAAAAATGTCCCCACAAATAAAAAAGTACTGGTATTACTATCCTTGTGGGGACATTTGGTCTCCATAACATAGGGAATACCAGGCAACCACCCACCCACACACACATTCTTAAATATAACATTTATTTATTTTTTTTTACGGGGGAGACGTTATGCATATTACAGGAATTTTAATTATATTTTAGCCCAAAATATACTAGGACTCTTATTTTGAAATACATATGCTTTACTATTACTATTTACTAGTCGCAAATGTGAGTGAAACCCTCACACTGTCGAGCCCTAGGCAAAGTTTTATGTGTTTACCAAAAATGTTTATGCATGATAAACATTTGCACATGCAGGAGAACTGTAGATATACTGTAGATATACGCTAACCGGAAACAGTAACATGAATATGTAAACATATTCCAAACGCAAGGAAATTTTTGTGTTCAAACATGCAGAATGTTCATGCACATATAAAATTATCATGTATAAGTTTCCCATACTCCTAATGTTTTCTTATATACACTGGAAATTTTTTACGTTGGTATGCAAGGTTTTTGTTTACATGAAGTTTCCCATCTTTCTCATGCATGTGCAAAAGTTTTTTTTTCTAGAAAATGTCACTTAAAAGGCTCCTTAGAAATGTAGCATGACAAAAAAAAAGAAAATAGTGTCATATTTTTCATTGTTAATATACTCTCCTTTATAAGAATGAAAAATCCTTTTTTTTTTTCTCTGTCCTCCTCTCATGTCCTCTCTCATCATGTGGCCTTTACCATCTTTCTCTGTTCGTTGACATTTAATCAGCCATGCGCAGGAGAACTGTAGATATACTGTAGATATACGCTAACCGGAAACAGTAACATGAATATGTAAACATATTCCAAACGCAAGGAAATTTTTGTGTTCAAACATGCAGAATGTTCATGCACATATAAAATTATCATGTATAAGTTTCCCATACTCCTAATGTTTTCTTATATACACTGGAAATTTTTTACGTTGGTATGCAAGGTTTTTGTTTACATGAAGTTTCCCATCTTTCTCATGCATGTGCAAAAGTTTTTTTTTCTAGAAAATGTCACTTAAAAGGCTCCTTAGAAATGTAGCATGACAAAAAAAAAGAAAATAGTGTCATATTTTTCATTGTTAATATACTTTCCTTTATAAGAATGAAAAATCCTTTTTTTTTTCTCTGTCCTCCTCTCATGTCCTCTCTCATCATGTGGCCTTTACCATCTTTCTCTGTTCGTTGATATTTAATCAGCCATGCTCCCATAATACAACAGCCAATATTATTTTTCCACTCCACATTGGTGGGGTCACAGAGCTGCATAACAAAACAACTTTTCTCTGCAGACACACACACACACACACACACACACACACACGTGTGTATTTGTTAGGCACACTCATGATGAAGCAGAGAATAGATTAGGCATTCTTTGGGTATGACTTGCGTAAAGTGATTATAAGTCATCTCAGCCCAATGAATTTAGACTCCTTGACGCCCTCTCTGTTGCTGCCCCCCAGTCAGATTCGTGTAATCAGATTAAATGCTAACAGAGGCTCAAGAGTGCCTGGACACACACACATTGCTACTTTGATGCTGCTGTGTCGGAGACAGACGACATTAGTCCTGTCTGCGGCCCTTCAGCCCTGGAAGCATGTCATCTCAATCTGCAGAGAGAATAAAGAACGTCCCCTTAAGCGGATGCATTAGTAAACAGCGAATGCTCACACTCCTGCAGCTGCTGCTCTCTGCCTGTATGTGTGTGTTTACACTCTTAAAAATAAAGGTTTTCAATGGGTCTTTGCAACACCTTTTATCAAAAGATACGGTAACACTTTATTTAAAGTGTTATTTAAACACTTATAAATATTATTTAAAGTGTTACAAAAGATACTCTTCTTTTCAAGCTGTATGGGTTTCTTGAGTGTATGTGGTTCTTGGATACGGCTACGGCTCTTTGGAGCTTGGAAAAATGATGTTACATTGTATGTTTCGTTTTTTGAGTGATTTAAACTTGTTGAAATTATTTAAATTTAAGTCTGAGGAGACAAAAGGGGACCGGAGTAGGAGGAGTAAAGCAGGACCCAGGCCACAGTCATGATGGCGACCCACGGTGGAGCCGACGGAGGGAAGAGCCATGGAGGAATGGCCGCCAACTCCAGGGGGCCGACCAACGGCGGTGGAGCAGGTGGTGGAGGAGTCCGAGGCGGAGACGGAGAGCCAACGAGCCAGGGGGATGCCGAGGATCCAGGGGGCCAGGGTGGAGCCGAGGGCTCTGGCGACCAAGGTGGAGGCGGAGATCCGGAGATCCGCGGTGGAGCCGGAGCGACTGAGGAGCAAGGTGGAGCTGGCAGGAGGAAGGAGCCCAATAGAGCCAGTGGGATGGAGCGACGAGGTGCAGCCGGAGGAGCAGAGTCCTGAGGCGATGGCGGGTCGACGCCCGACCAAGGCAGAGCTGGAGGGACGAGTGAGCCCGGTGGGGCTGGTGGATCGACGGGTGATGGTGGAGGCAAGGGAGCTAGGAGCCGAGGTGGAGCCGCTGGGTCTATGGGCCGGGGCGGAGTCCGGGCCTCGGAGGCTGGAGGCTGAGGAAAGGGATGCTCCAGCCATGGCGACGATGGAGGATGGCAGACCCGCGGCGCTCACACCGTATTGATGGTGGGCTGAGGGCGAGCAGAGGGGCTGCCAGATGACAGCGGTGGAGGAGGCAGGAGCGGGCGGTTGGGGGGGCATTCGTGAGCCTCCGGGCTCTCAGGGCTGCCCTCGGGGATCAGAGCCCACTCCTGGCTGGACTGGGAAACGGGAGCCCCCTCAGGGCTGGATGGGACCAGCGGGGACCAAGGAGAGAGGAGAGGGGGCAAGCCGACTTCCAGCTCAGTTTCCCAGTCTATTAAGTCCCCTTCTAAGTGTAACGGAGGCCAGCGAGTAAGTGCTGTGCAGGTAAACCTCACTCCCCTGATCTCAAGAGATGCACTAGCGACTGACGCTAGAGGCTGCAGTATTTAGCCTCCTTGTTAGTGCGTCAGCCTCCCATGCCGGAGACCCGGGTTCGAGACCCACTCGGAACAAGAACGAGGTGTGGCGGTAAGAGGGGTTACATAAGTCCATCAGTCCCAGATGTATAATCAGCTCTCCCTCAGCCGCGGTGCAGTGGGCGGCGCTCCACTCCGCGCTCTCACCATCCACGGCTTGCTCCCTCGCAGTGGGCGTGGTCGCCGGCTCTCGCACCTGGTCTGACAGGTTGAGCTTCACGTCCGGGGCGATCCTCCGCTCCGTCATCGGTGGGCTCGGGCTGATGCTCCGCACCGCGGGGAGATGGTGGGCTGGGCACTGGGTCTGGAGTGGATCTGACGAGATCATCCATGGGGCAGGTGGTGGGTGGCGATCTGTTTCTCGCCAGAGTCCACTCCACGAAGGCGATGAAATCCTCTCGAGGACCAACTTCGATGACAACAACTTCCGGATGACGAAGCGAGTCGTCCTGCTAGCTGGTGGTGCTTGCTAACAGGAAACACAGCGGAAACAAAAACACTGAGAGAAACGTTACGCTGCTGGTAGGAACATGGAGCCATGGATAATCGAAAGAGTCTTTAATGGTAGCCAACACAGCAGCAGGAAACACATCAACGTAACGAGTAGAACCGACAAAGGAAGACTACACAGACTGAGGCTAATAAACACAGGGGAATCAGGGGAACACAGGTGCATGGAATCATACTCAAATTAACACAATAATCACGAGGAGAAACTGGGTCACGGGGAGCAAAACACACACAGACAGTCCAGAACCCTGACAGTATCACTATTCCTATCAATAAAAATTGCACAAAAAAACCCCACCAAAACTATTGTTTATGCATTCTCTAATACATTTGATGGAATTCTAGGATTCTAGGATTTCGTAAAAGTCATTGTAGCAGTGCATGCAAGTAACATATTACCTAGTATTTCAAAACATTGTGAATAACAATTACAATGCAGTTAAACTGGAATTATTATCTTATAACTAAATTAGCTTTAGGGCCATCTGGAACAAACTGGAATAAAGAAGGGCCTGTTGTTTCGCTGTGGGTGGTTTCACTATAGGCCATAAACCCAAATTTATGCTACGTGTGCATTTAAATAGACTTACGAAGTCACAATTTACAACCATAATCACTCTCTGTAACATTCTGCTTTTATATTGATTATGCTACGTGTGCATTTAAATAGACTTACGGAGTCACAATTTACAACCATAATCACTCTCTGTAACATTCTGCTTTTATATTGACTGATAAGTTGATAGATTTAATCTTTGGAATTCTAGGATTCTAGGATTTCGTAAAAGTCATTGTAGCAGTGCATGCAAGTAACATATTACCTAGTATTTCAAAACATTGTGAATAACAATTACAATGCAGTTAAACTGGAATTATTATCTTATAACTAAATTAGCTTTAGGGCCATCTGGAACAAACTGGAATAAAGAAGGGCCTGTTGTTTCGCTGTGGGTGGTTTCACTATAGGCCATAAACCCAAATTTATGCTACGTGTGCATTTAAATAGACTTACGGAGTCACAATTTACAACCATAATCACTCTCTGTAACATTCTGCTTTTATATTGGCTGATAAGTTGATAGATTTTATCTTTGGCATTATTTGGTAAAGCCTAACATCTTGCACTTGAATAAGATCTTTGGAGATAGCACTTAAAAGCCATTCGGAAAACACTAATTTGCAAAGAGTTCCAAAGCAGGATTTGTTCTGATCATGTACCCTGGTGATTTTAGTCTTGCCCAACTGAAAGATCAAGAAAACGGTCTGTGATTATCATAATTGGTATGTCGACATACTTGACCAGCTTTGGCCAAGAGGCAGCATTTATGAGCATAACTTAATATATTAACAACAAGATTGACACTTCATTCAACTAGTTTCATAATATGACCAGTCATAAAGACAAAACATGCTATTCATCATATATAATAAATCATTGAAAATGCACAGTCATTTTTGCAATTAAAAACATTTTGTCACATAAAGACATGAATAGTACTCATGCTTAAATATGCTTAAAATCATGCACTCTTGTGGAACAGCTAAAAGATAACACACAATTTAAAAAAAAAGCCTGCACGCATACAATATATAATAATAAGTACATGTACCCTAGTGTACACAGTAAACTTTGGGCTTAAGATGAAGACTACAGTCACATGAGCAGCCTAATAAAATCAGTTTTGTTTTACATGGAGCGGGTTATCTCATGGGGGCAGCCACATTGATCACATGACTAGCCGAATACAGCATGCTTTATCATGGCAACCCACATATTATAAGATACATAATTATAAAAAATAAAAATAAAAAAATCCTTACAGCTAATCGTGCATTTATACAGTGGCACTGGTAGCCAAACACCTTTGATTTTATGCAATGTTTCATCCACGGCAGTAGGTGTCAGTACAAGTCAAAGACAAGTGACATATTAGCCAGTGCAACATTAGCAAAAAATGCATCTTTTACTGATCAAAAATTTTAATAATTAGAGAAACGAGTGCTTGCTTTCTTTTTAATCTATGTTTTCTTGTAATAAAGTTATTATGGGATGCTTTTGGGATGCCCAAAGAATGTTTTTGGTTGGGTAGGTATGTATGTATGTATGTATTTAAACAATAAAGTGTATTATTTATTTATTTAAACACATTTATTTATACAAATGTATTTATTTATTTATGTCTAACCAATCTCTCTCTCTCTTTCTCACTTGCCTTTTTCTCACCCTTCCTCTCTGTCCCTGCCCCCACAGGGTTTAGCGGTGCTGATAGGCATCTCTGTTGGAGTCTGCCTGCGTTTCTGCAGACAAACTGCCTCCACCAGCCACACTGTTCTCCCTGGGAACCCTCCATGAACCCTCCACTCCTTTATTGTACCCTCTACCCCTGTGCACGAGCCTGTGCGCCAGCCTGCCCTCCGCCCACGCTGGGCTATGGCGGGACCCTCACACAGGTCAGAGTTCAGCCTTTTTGTTCCACTGTGAAGTACAGTAAACCAAAAATAGCCTATTGGTGCTGGACGTGTGTTTATGTTGGAACCGTATTGTATGTCCTGTGTGATGCAGCCGTGGCGGCCATCTTGCATGGCTCTCTGCCTACGCAAATCGGCATCGGCATCTGCCTCATGTGCGACCGTTTGCTTTTGCCGTAATGGGGGACGATAAAACGGGAGTGGCAAAGTGTCTCCTCTTTCTGCTTCCTGTGACTGACCTTCGGATGACCTCGGGAACTCTGGGCCACTCAGAAGGCAGTTGTTTTGTCCGCAGCATGCGCATTCCTCCTAGGCAATCTCAGCCATCACTTGACAGGAATTATATAATTGCTGCCTGTGATCTCATTCTCCTCAAAGAGCATTTTGAAGTTTGCTTCCCTTTCTTTCCCTTTTGGTTTCCTCTCCCACTCTTTTTAATGTTAAAATTGCTCACATTAAATCACCCTCTTCCTTCGATCCCTTCAACATTTTCTCTCACAGTTGTTTGGCATTCAATCCCTCTGTTCTTGTCAAATTGTTTATGATACGCTTATCGCTTTAATGTGTGTGTGTGTGTGTGTGTGTGTGTGTGCGTGTGGAGGTGCATGCTGAACCGTGCTGATTTAGCAAACACAGAGATGAAGTGATACCATGTAACATTTATATATGACTACACAGTGTGATGACTATCCTGTGTAGTACCTGTAAATGGGACTCTGTGACCCAACCAGACCAGTACTGTCACACACACACACACACACACACACACACACGTAGTCCACTAAGAGAAGAAGAATAGAATGACAGTGTGTTTCTAACACATATTTTGACTTTTCATCTCTTCACCGCAGTATTGTTCATACATGACATCATGATCGTCAGCTAATGACGTCCTGACACAGTAACCCCAGTTCTCGCGCTGCTGGGCTCTGATCTCAGAGCATTGGTCAAGTAGCGGCCAGAATCCACAGAATGTCACTCATTTGGTTCTGCTGAATCTGACTATTTGAGTAATAAACGGGGGTCACGACCTCTGTGGGTGTCGAACAGAGAGGATGACACGTAATTGAGAGAAGTCGCACATCTAGTCCCTCTTTAATGTGATGGATGGGCAACTTTGAGTTGTATTCATAAAGAGTCTGATCACGGATCAGATTCCCCTGTATTTTTTTATTTTTTTTTACTGATGTTAGGCAGAAAAACATATCTGGGATCAGAGAGTTGGGACATGTTATGGGTCTCAGAAAGATGGTAATTCCAGGCAAGGCAAGGCAAGTTTATTTATACAGTACATTTCGTACACAATGGTAATTCAAAGTGCTTTACATAAAAGAAAGTAAAATAATCATAAAAAATAATAATAAAAAAATAATCACAAAAATAAAACAAGGAATTTAAAAACTTTGAAAATTATTAAAAAATTTATTTAAAATGAATTTAAGACAGTTCAAAATAGAAAATTATTATACATAAAATACAGTGCAATCAGTGCAATTCCAGTACTATGTGTATTGTCTTTATGGCGCATAGAGAAGTATGCAATAATGTATGCAACACTACATTATTACTATAATTATACATTGTAGCATATTATGTATATGTATATATATTATCAGTAGTATAGAAAATATTCAAATGTGTGGACAAATCTGACTGAATAAAAGTTTCTTATTATATGAGAGATCATTTGACCTCAGAGCTTAAATGCTTCGAATTAGTTTTACAGACAAATTGTGCCCAGGCATTAATTTTATTTAAATAAGCAAATAAATAAATAAAATACAAAACAAATAATAATAATAATATTAATGAATGAGGACTGGATTACCGAGGCGTCGCTCACTAGCGGATCTCAGACTTCTGAAGGGGATGTAGATTCGTAGTAGTGAGTGGAAGTAGTAGTGGGTGCTGAGTCTGTGGCTGTTCTAACATACACGTGAACTCCAGTACTATTTGAAAACCCTTTTATTGAGCATGAACAAATTTTGCAGAGCTTTAAAGAAGTACATTATAAAAAAATTTGTTAAATATACATTTGCTCATTTATGTTATGTCATAATAGTGTATATATATATATATATATATATATATATATATACAGTATATATATATATATATACATCCATCAATCAATCAATAAACTGTTGAATTTGTGTCACTTGTCACTTTCTGCATCTGTAAGCCTGACTGTTTAAATCTAGATTAAAGACACATCTCTTTGGCCAAGCATTCAAATAATGCATCTCATAATCTTTTACTGCAGT
>NW_015558618.1:231034-237544 GCF_001515605.1 Sinocyclocheilus anshuiensis | reverse complement strand
CACAATCTGTATTGTTAAAAGCGCTATATAAATAAAGGTGACTTGACTTGACTTGACTTGACTGCAGTTCACACTTCACCATTAGGAGGCAGTAGTGTTCTTTAACAGACACAGACGTGTGTGTGTGCACCTGTGTGAGTGTGTGTGTGTGTGTGTGTGTGTGTGTGTTGCTAGAATAGTGTGTTAATGTGCCTGAAAAAATTAAAAGAAATGACATCATTATTTGGTTTCATGAGTAGTTGACTAATGGAAGCTGACTAATGTGAAACTGCTTAAAAACTTGTCTTTGACCATTTAAAAGGACAATGGAATCCGATGGAGAATGGCATGGTAGCAACTTTACATTACAAAAACACTGTGGTTAGATGACTGAACTTATCTGTTTGAAATGTGGCCCGTGTGTGTGTGTGTGTGTGTGTGTGTGTGTGTGTTGCTAGATTTATAGAGGGTGGAAATGCTGTTATTATATATCATCTTCCTCATCTATCCTGAGGTTGAAAAAAGCATCTTTCCTAGGGCAGGCTGATCATCTTCTGCATGTTTATAGGGAGGCGATGCTGACATCTCTCACTCCCTCTTCCATTCCTCCTTTCCTTGGATGGAAAGGACAAATCTGGCCTTCGTGATTTCTCTGGCTCGGGTCTGTTATGAGCGATGCCTGATCCTTCTCTGACAGCATGAAATGAGATTTTAACTTGTGAGATGAAATCAAGTACAGACTCCGGTGTTGTTTTGCATCATGTATGTCTGGGAATTCTTTGGAGAGGTTGATCTCAAGCCTATAGGAATGATGTCATGCTTGTTACAGGTTTTTTTTGTTTTTTTTGTTTTTTGGTGAGATGCTTTAGTTCTTGTTCTGAAAAGAAAAACACCACAAAAAAGCCTTACAAAAATTACTCTGACAGTACCATGGTACACTGATTGTATCAGATGGTAATACCATGGTACTTTTAATAAATGCCAGGATACTTAATGACTTCCATATACATATACCATGGTATTTACACTACATGGTAGTCCAAGGAACATGATACCTGTGTGAAAAACCATGGTACATTCATAGGAAAGAAAAAAACATGGTACTCCAACATACTTGGTATGGTAATGCCATTATACTTATGTAAATAAAAGAAAGGGTATGGTACCATAGTATTACCATGGTAGTCCAGGGTTTTGTAAAGAATACATAGTATTACAACGGTACATTACCAAAAATCATTACCATGTTAACTGTTCAAAAACCTTGTTAATACACCATTTTCTAAGAAAATGAAAGAGAGAAAAGAAGGATGAAGACATGTTCTTGGTTCTCAGATTATTTTAAAAATATCATATTATCATTATGGCACAAAACTCCTGATTTAAGAAAGAAAGAAGGAAGGAAGGAAGGAAGGAAAGAAAGAAAGAAAGAAACAAACAAACAAACTCACATCCAGACATGTGAAGATATTACTAAAAACACTTTAGACTAACATTATCATACCATTGTGCTTGCTAAAAGACATAAATTGTTGAAAGAAAACAGAAACAAACAAACAAACAGAAAGGAAACAAACGACAACAAAAAAGTATGTTTCCATCTAAAAATACCAAAGTCGTAAAAAACTTAGTACATAATTTTCACACCATTGAACTTGCTAAAACAAACAATCAAACAAACCAGTAATCAAACAAACAAACAAACAAACAAACAAACAGTCAGACAAATAAAGAAGCTATCAAAGAAACAAATCTCAAACAAACAACATATTTTCATCTAGATTTCTATTTTATCTTGGTACATGTCTAATATTATCATACCATTGTAGAGAAAGAAAGAAAGAAAGAAAGAAAGAAAGAAAGAAAGAGAACAAATGAACAGTACAGATAAGAGTAGAGAAGCGCTGAAGAGCATTAGTGTTCCCATCGAGCAGTCAGGCCACCCTCAGAGAACCTTGAGCTGTGAATGATGAATCATGTTGTGGATTGCAGATTCCAGATGCATTCAAAAACAGCCCAATATTTTACACTGTTCAAGACAGATTAGCTCGCTCATAGAACTGAGACCAGCCTTTATGAGAGAGAGAGAGATTTGGGAGCTGAAGGAGCATCTTTCTCTCCTCCCATTCCCAGAGTTTCACCATCCGTTTACGTTATAAACAAACACATGTAAGGATGTTTCACCTGAAATCCATAAAATGAATTTCATCCATCCACCACATACATATTATCGTACAAGTGCTAATTAAGAAAAACATGCCAGACCAGGATATTAACACGTACACGCCGCCCCTCTCCACTGCACAAAAAAAGCCCCTGCAGACGGCAGAATGAAGGTACGAGAACAAGAATAGGGAGGAAATTTGCTTGAAATGTAGCTATGAGCCTGCAAAGATCTTATTACATAGATGGCCGATAAGCATCTCAACTGGAATAATACTTTGCACAAGCTGCACATTTAATTAAGCATTCATATGTGCAGAGCGACGGGAAAAAAGAGGGAGAGAGAGGAGAAGAGAGATTGCATTCATCCTCAGCCTTTGCCCTTTTCTTCCCTTTATAATTGAGCGTTGTGAGGACGAGAGGAGGTGAAGACAGCGAGTGGGAGTTCGTCTCTTAACTTTGTGTCTTATTTAAAGCTTTACACATGTTTTTCTGTTAGCACACTCGCTACCTCCCATTGCTGCCCCCAGGGTACTCACTTTGAGGTGTGCGTGTGTTTGTGTGTGTGTTGGCCTGTGGCTTTGATCTTAACAATCCTAACATTATTGTTTTTGTCTTTGCTTGCATTCTGACATCTTTTTGTGTGCGTTGTGTTACATTGATGTACATTTTGTGAGTGATTCATTGGTTAAGGCCAGTAGCAGTGGTTCAGTGACGTGTGTGTGACAATAGATGTGTATATGTGTGCATCAGCGCTTCAGGAGGAGCCAGTCTCCCATTTGAAGCTGCCAATAGGAAACACTTGTCCAAACAGGACAGGGAGCTGTTGCTTCAATCTACCAGTGCACTGCTAGACTGCTGGAGTATTACTGTAAATGTCTAATGGTTTAAGATCTGGACTGCTAATGCAACATTTGCAGGTTTATTTTCTCAGGCAAAGAAGAAACATTATTTATTAAATTATTACTATTGCTATTGCTTAAATTTAGGGTTGGTGATTTGAAACACCCCCTAAACCTATTTATTAAACTTTGGAGTAATTTATTTCACACCGTTTGTCCTATACATCCTACATGAATGATGCATCTACTTATACAAAATACTTACTTTTATTTCTCGCAGATGATAAAACAGGCAAAAACATATAGACGTAATATGCTGCATTGTTGTCAAGTATATCGTTACGTTGCATATTTAATTTAGAAAGTGGTGTTCAGTTATAACACATTTTTCATTTCACATTTTAATCTAGTAAGAATGCTTTTGTTTTTCTGATATTAATATATATATATTGTCATCTAGTTTGATGTAAAATGTCTTAAAATATTAACGTATAATAATTACAATATAATGTTTATTAATTCATTATTTTAATAAATGAATTAATCAATAGCCCAGTAATAATTATCGAGCGCATTGCATTGTGGGATTCAACATTTCCTATAGTGTTGTCTGTTGTATACTGCCCATTTTGACAAATATAATAGGTCATCCAGGTCTTTTGTGCATGCTGAAATTTGCATTCACATACTGTAGAAATAGTATGAATATTATGCTATTCCGAACATAGTAAGTTTCATGTCTTTCTGTAAATAACTATTTCATTTTTTGATCTAATTTTGGGTAAAAAATGTCTTGGGTGTGTCTGATTAAATAATGAGTCAAGGAGATGTTAAAAGTCTCAGCTGTTATTGTTTGTAAAGGTCAAGTTGGCCGCATTGCATTATGGGATATGGCGATTCGTGCATTGTGATCTGTTGTATAGTGCACATTTTGACAAATACATGTAAAAAGGTCATCCAGGTCTTCCATGCATACAGAAAATGTATACTGTGCACAATATGTATACTACATATTGCAGAAACGGTATGAGTGCAACGCTGTTCCTTTCTTGTCTTTCTCAACAATCCTAAAGAGATCATCTCTTACTCAGCATCATGTCATTCTAAACCTCTATCACCTTCTTTCATAAAGAATATAAAAGATGATATTTTGAAGAATGTCTGTGTTTTCTGTCCATCCAAGTGATCCATTTCAAACAGTGGAAATGTTTGTGTTCCACTGTAGAAAGAAGGTCATCTCTTTAAGGGGGTGTTTACACAACACCGTTTTCATCTAAAAGTGGAAAACTTTATGGATTTTGATCATTCAGTTACATGACAACTGCATTTTGGGGGACTGAGAGCACACACATTTAAAATCGGGTTTTCAAAGTGCAAGTTTTTGAAAACGAGACCATTATCGTCTCTGTGTAAAGTGACATTACTGGCCTGGCATGCATAATACAGTGCTTTTAGTCGTTTTCATGGATCCATGTGAATGTGGGATCATTTTGACAATGTTGTCGTCTGTACGTGAAACTTTTCAAAAACGCAAAGAAAAACATCTCCTTTTTTAGTACAATCATTGTCATTGTGAAGCAATATTTTAAGAGGACAGAACTCATTTTGAGTATTGATAGTGTTTTATAATGCTGTAAGTTTATTCATTTTTCGATCGGTGATTTAGTGAAATAGTGAATTTTTGTGTTTTTACACAAAGAATTGAGATATCTCTGCTTGTATTGGATACTAACTCTCTCACTGCCCCCTTTCACTAGTACACACACACACACACACACACACAGCAGTTAATTCTTTGAGAGGGTCAGGAATTGAGCAATAAAGAGAATTGGTGCTGCATTGTGAGAGATGAGGTCGCTCTCTTGTATATGTGGTTCCAGTAAGTTTAATGCTTTTGGACACTTAACAGAAACATTTGCAGAAAGATTTTTGCATATTTTACAAAACGGTAAGTTTCAGTTAACTGCAATAGTGCCATACAGATGAAGATAACAACAATGCACCATAGTAAACATGGTTACTACTTGTTACTACAGTAAAACCAAATGAAATTATTGTGGGATACTCTTCATATAAGAAGCTTTTCTTTGTCATTTGACATGACACTCTCTTTTCTGTTGTTATTAAAAATACATTAAAATTACAAACAATGACTTGAATACACCTCTTCTATAATGAGCATGTATATATACGCTCATTATAGAAGAGGTGTATACTGTATATATACATATATAATGATTGAGATATGTACAGTCCCATCTATTCAAGGTGTAAGCCATTAAATTATAATTTTTTTTAATGGTGTAAAAAAAAAAACAGACCGCTCGGTGTGAAACCAGACGCCCCTCACACACACACACACACACACACACACACACACACACACTCAAACACACAACACACCATAAATTCATTTTCTCACTTGTGACCTTTCCACACAAATCACAAATAAATGTCTGACAGAGCCTGTTGGCATGTAGATTTACTATATACAACATTTTTGGATATGAGGCTTTTAAGTATTATTTATGTATTTGTTGATTTATTATCTAAAAAAAAAAAACATGAAACTAACATGAATATAAAGCTTTTTTGTTTTTTTCTGTTTAATAAAACTTTTTCCTTTTATTTGTCTTCATTCTTTTACCTAATTGTGGTAAATAGTTTAATTAGTTTATCTGTTTTTCTTTTTATTTGTGCTGAACATTAGTTTCATTGTGGTAAATAAAACAGCATGGAAAATACACTTTACCATGGTACATTTTGGGATGTCACATAACACACAAGTAAACACACACGCTCCCACACACTAAGACGCTGCTGTGAGGCCTGATGCAAATGAGTTAAACTGGTGAAGGAGGGGTCGGTCCTGAACGAGGCGGGTGGGGTGCGACGGACAGAGAATGAGAGAGAACTAAGACAACAGTATCAGTTCTATTATCACATTAAAAGGGGACTAGAATGAGACACACTCCCGGCCTTGTGTCCACAGGACTGCACCTGCAGTGCCGGGGTCATTGTTAGGGGCCCCGTCCTTCCCCCCTCCCTCCTCCTCCTCCTCCTCTCTGTGGAAGGCTGCTGCTCTTTTCTCTTTCACCCTTTCTTTTCGTCATCCCTCACTCTCCTCGTCTTTTCTGCCACTGCGTAAACACAGCTGAGAGAGAGGCGCTCACGTGCCGCCCCACAGAGCCTTCTGCCAGAGGCCTGCTCCGGCCGCACGCACACGTGCGGGTGTGAGATTATGTTTGCACTTCTGAGAGTTTGTGTGAGTCCGTCTCTGCGTGTGTGTGTTTACATCTGAATGTGTGAGTAAATGTTAGCGCGAGTCATTGTCTCAATATCTGTCTGCTTTTTTAATGCTGATGAGTTTGCTCAGGGCTGTCTGTTTGTTTGCTCTGGAGGAAAGTGTGGCGGTTTTAACAACACCGCTCATTGTAGGCTCATTCGTCTTTATGGAGCAGCATTTCGGGTCTAGACACACCTGCCCATCGCTTTTATTTTGGGTTGTGTGTTCTAATGTATCATG
>NW_015558618.1:216034-228534 GCF_001515605.1 Sinocyclocheilus anshuiensis | reverse complement strand
TGCAGATACATTGCACACGAATTACTCGTAAAGGCTGCGCTATTTTTGCTGTGCTAGCAATAAACACGTTGAATATAATGCACTATAAACATGTTTGTCAACAGAATCGCAAAGCAGACTTTTAATAAGCAAAACATTGATTGAATTACCCACTGCTTTAAAATAGATATCTGTTGGACATGATTCAAGTTAAACGCACAAAAGCAGGCACACAAACACTTCATATTTAGTCAATCTTACTGAAAATGGCCGATTGAGCAGTTTATGTTCTGAAATGTCTAGGTTTAGTTCTGTGTAAATTAAATAACATTTGGATGTAAATGGTCACGCGACAACTTCTTACGCAAATGAGATTGGGGAAGCCATTAGTAAGTTTGATTTTATATATTGTTATACTTGTTTTGTTTAGAAAATAATTTAAAATGCATTAAAATAACTACATTATGTGCATATTTACTTTTGAGTCGAAAATATTTTTCAGTGGGTTTCCATGGGCGTAGTTTGTGAGGGGACCAGCTATGCCCATGGATACCATTCGTTGGTGTTGACAACACTTAATGTAGTTATCATTCTTTGTGTGAACGGGCCTTAAGGAGTCCAAAAATGGACTTTCGTTCATGTGATATTACATCACTAAAATGAGTGAGTGCTTATGTGTCGGCATAAATGGTGTGTGTGTGTTTGCACGTGCACATACGCTGCTCAATCTAGCGGGCCGAGCGCATGAGTGGGACAGCCTGAGCTCAGTTAATACGTGTCACTGGGCCGCTTTGAGCTCTGCAGGCTTTGATCTGACTCTGCAGCCTGAACTGGGGGTGTTGAGCCCGTCGAGGGAATGATGGAGTGATAGGGCTCTCTCTCGTCCTCTCACTCCTGTCCGCTCAGGCCTGAATGCCCCTCTTCATCCTCTCTAAATGCCACATTATGGGACACTGAAGAGTGGGATATCCTGGGGGTCGCAGGTCGAGAGGAACAGACGACGAGATGAAAGAGACTCGAATTATGCCGAAACAAAAACTACCTTGTCTCCAAACAACTATTTTTGGTGGGAAACAAGGGAATTCGAGATCAAGACATTTCTCTCCGGGCTGCGTAACACTTATCGCTATTGGCGTCCTGTCATGGGTGTTTGTGATTGGCTGGGAGCTGGTCCTTATCTGATGGTGATTGGTTGAGGCCCACGGACAGAGGAAGTGACAGCGTGGTTCCCACAGTCCCTTCCTGTGAGAACGGGAAACTATGTGGAATTGGGGAGTACTGTACACACACCCACCAGAGTGTGGAGAACACAGAGTCTGTGTGTTCATGTCTGCGGGTCACGAGCCGTCTGCCCCCAGCTCTGTTTGTTTCTTTGTGGTTGTGTGAGTGTCTGTGTGTTTGTCTGTCTCTCTGTGTAGGGTGGGTTCATGGGCGTCTGTTTGGGCTGGGCCGGGGCTCTGGGTGGAGTAATGTGGAGAAGGGTGAAGCTCGGTTCGGGATAAGGTGAGAGGGCAAGAGAGGGCAACAACTACAGGAAATACTCCCAGTGTGTTCTTCATAAAAAGATCTTGATTGAATTTTCAGTTTCAGGGAACTGTGACATTTGTGGCTACATTTATTTAAATGTTTTAAAATAAAAGGTAACACTTTATTTTGATGGTCGCTTTTGAACATTCTGTTGACAATAAGTAATAATTATGTAAAGATTATGTGAGAGATCCATAAGGCCGGAGAGTGACTTACCAACCCACATTAGCGCTTTGGTTAAGCTCTAGAAAAGATTAAAAATGAAAAAAAAAAAATACAATAAAAAATAGTCCATACAGTTCATGCTCTGTGTTGCAGTTCTTATGAAACCACAAAATAGCTTTGTGTGAAGAACGGGTGAAAATTTAAGTAATAATTCACAGAAAATCTTCGCAAACTTTGTTTCCATTCAGGTTGTTCTGGACCCCATCAGCTTTCACTGTATGGACAAAAACAGGTGAAACATTTTTCAAAATATCAATCTTATGTGTTTTCCATTGATGAAAGTCAGTCATACAGGTTTAGATCAGCATTGAACTTGCGGGTGCTGCAAACCAAGCCAGTCGATTTGGTCAGTCAAACTTTTAAATACATTTGAACATTTCTATAGTAAACCTACAAATTCACACTCCGTGTACCATTTAAGTGATTTTACTATGATTACACAGAACAGCAGCAAGTGCAGATACATTGCACACGAATTACTCGTAAAGGCTGCGCTATTTTTGCTGTGCTAGCAATAAACACGTTGAATATAATGCACTATAAACATGTTTGTCAACAGAATCGCAAAGCAGACTTTTAATAAGCAAAACATTGATTGAATTACCCACTGCTTTAAAATAGATATCTGTTGGACATGATTCAAGTTAAACGCACAAAAGCAGGCACACAAACACTTCATATTTAGTCAATCTTACTGAAAATGGCCGATTGAGCAGTTTATGTTCTGAAATGTCTAGGTTTAGTTCTGTGTAAATTAAATAACATTTGGATGTAAATGGTCACGCGACAACTTCTTACGCAAATGAGATTGGGGAAGCCATTAGTAAGTTTGATTTTATATATTGTTATACTTGTTTTGTTTAGAAAATAATTTAAAATGCATTAAAATAACTACATTATGTGCATATTTACTTTTGAGTCGAAAATATTTTTCAGTGGGTTTCCATGGGCGTAGTTTGTGAGGGGACCAGCTATGCCCATGGATACCATTCGTTGGTGTTGACAACACTTAATGTAGTTATCATTCTTTGTGTGAACGGGCCTTAAGGAGTCCAAAAATGGACTTTCGTTCATGTGATATTACATCACTAAAATGAGTGAGTGCTTATGTGTCGGCATAAATGGTGTGTGTGTGTTTGCACGTGCACATACGCTGCTCAATCTAGCGGGCCGAGCGCATGAGTGGGACAGCCTGAGCTCAGTTAATACGTGTCACTGGGCCGCTTTGAGCTCTGCAGGCTTTGATCTGACTCTGCAGCCTGAACTGGGGGTGTTGAGCCCGTCGAGGGAATGATGGAGTGATAGGGCTCTCTCTCGTCCTCTCACTCCTGTCCGCTCAGGCCTGAATGCCCCTCTTCATCCTCTCTAAATGCCACATTATGGGACACTGAAGAGTGGGATATCCTGGGGGTCGCAGGTCGAGAGGAACAGACGACGAGATGAAAGAGACTCGAATTATGCCGAAACAAAAACTACCTTGTCTCCAAACAACTATTTTTGGTGGGAAACAAGGGAATTCGAGATCAAGACATTTCTCTCCGGGCTGCGTAACACTTATCGCTATTGGCGTCCTGTCATGGGTGTTTGTGATTGGCTGGGAGCTGGTCCTTATCTGATGGTGATTGGTTGAGGCCCACGGACACAGGAAGTGACAGCGTGGTTCCCACAGTCCCTTCCTGTGAGAACGGGAAACTATGTGGAATTGGGGAGTACTGTACACACACCCACCAGAGTGTGGAGAACACAGAGTCTGTGTGTTCATGTCTGCGGGTCACGAGCCGTCTGCCCCCAGCTCTGTTTGTTTCTTTGTGGTTGTGTGAGTGTCTGTGTGTTTGTCTGTCTCTCTGTGTAGGGTGGGTTCATGGGCGTCTGTTTGGGCTGGGCCGGGGCTCTGGGTGGAGTAATGTGGAGAAGGGTGAAGCTCGGTTCGGGATAAGGTGAGAGGGCAAGAGAGGGCAACAACTACAGGAAATACTCCCAGTGTGTTCTTCATAAAAAGATCTTGATTGAATTTTCAGTTTCAGGGAACTGTGACATTTGTGGCTACATTTATTTAAATGTTTTAAAATAAAAGGTAACACTTTATTTTGATGGTCGCTTTTGAACATTCTGTTGACAATAAGTAATGTTGCACCTACATGTCTACCGACTCTCATCAGAGTATTAGTAGACTGTTTGCTAATATCTGCTAACTCTTTATTGTCATGGTCTCCCAACAGACATTCTACTGACTATAAGTAACTTTGCAAATACATGCCAACTTATTCTAACCCTAACCCTACCAGTCTACTAATACTCTACTAATACTCTAATGAGAGTTAATAGACATGTAGGTGCAACGCTACTTATAGTCAACAGAATGTGTTAAAGGGACCATTAAAATAAAGTGAAACCAAATACAATTATTAAACAAACAAACAAAAACTTGTAATATTGTGAATATAGTTTAAAATGTAATTCATTCCTTTGATGCAAAGCTGATTTTTCAGCATCATTACTCCATTCTTCAGTGTCACATGATCTTTCACAAATCATTCAATATGCAGATATGATGTTCAGGCATTATTAATTATATATATTAGTGCTCAGTTTTTGTTAATGTTTCTTATTATTGTCAATTTGTATCAGTTTTTGCTGATTAACATTTTTATGGAAACCATAATACATTTTTTCAAAATTCTTTGATGAAGAGAAAGTTCAATTTACAGCATTTATGTAATGTGGGGTTTGGGTCTTGTTTTTGTGTCATGTTCTCATGTCTTTTATTTTGGAATTATTTCATGCTGTTAGTGTCATGCTTCCCTTGCCCTCTTGTCTTCATGCCATTGGTTCCTCTGTTCTTTGTGTCATGTTCTGATTAGTTGTCTTAGTCATGTGTCTTGTTTCCTATTGGTTTGTTCTTGTCATGTGACCCTCTTTGTCTGATATAAGTAGCCATCATGTTGCCATTGTCTCTCGTTGTGTATTGATGTTGTAACCTGCTGTCGGTGAGTCGAGTCTGTTCATGCCACGTCGAGTCTGTTCATGTCAAGTCTGTTTCATGCCTCGTCAAGTTAAGTCAAGTCTGTTCATGTCAAGTCAAGTCTCGGATTATTGTTTGGATGTTTGGATCACTCTGTAAATAAACTGCACTTGGGTTCTTCACTACACTCGCCTTCAGTGGACTGATTCGTTACAATTTATTCAAACTTACTTACTGCCTTACTGATAGTTTTGATCAATTTAATGCATCATTGCTGAATAAAAGTATTAATTTCTTATTTTGAAAAAAACTTTCCCAAACCTTTACACAAAAACGTTAACCAGCAAAAACAGTTTTCAACATTGATAAATGTTTTATTTGAGCACCAGATCAGTATATTAAAATGATTTCTGAAGGATCATGTGATACTGAAAACTGGAATAATGGCTTCTAATTACTGTAATTGTAATAATATTTCACAATATATTTGTAACTTTCCTTTTTACAATTATTTCAAACTTTTGGCTGTGTGTGTGTTGTTATATATATATTGTTATATTTAATTGTTTTAATTTCTATAGTTTTTTTTTATTTTATAAATGTTTGTTATGTTATGAAGTTCACACTATAACTTAGCTTGAGCATTAACATAAGTGTCTTTGCAGGTGGAGATTGACCCGGAGAGCTGAGTAGATGACAGAAGAGGAACTGGTAAGTATCCAGATGTGTTTTTCTCTGGCAGAATAAGGAAATTGAATAATCAAAGTTGTTTGTCATTTGAACAAATTGGGTATTTGTATCAGTCGCCCCTGATCTTACCTACTGCTCTCACCTTGATGGAGTTTAGCACAGTCAGCACGTTAGACAGATCCCTCGCTGTCACTACTGAGTGCTCAAAAAGAGGTAGTGAGGCAGAAAAGAGGTAGTGTGGCCAAAAAGGAAACACATTTCATCATCTGTGCGCTCAAAATCTCATGCTGACAAAGAGCCTGAGTGGTTTTTCAGTTAGTAAGAGCTGGACTGTTTTCCATGAATACAGGGAAATTCTCTGCAGGGTGTACACCTAGGGGATCTGTTTTCTGTGGAAATCAAGGGTTCATTTTTAATGGGGTTGGTGACAGTTTTTGACACACAGTAGTTCATGAATCCCTCTGTCAGATGGGGCTCATTTTCTCAGGACAGAGAGAGTGGGATTATCTTAACTATTCTGAGAGGAATGTAGGACCCACTGGTTGAAATTGAATCCTTTGCTAAAGGATATTATGAGATTTATATTTGGGCCTTCAGCCTAAGATTCCTGTTTTTATGTTGCATTTGTCAATGCATTGCAGTTTATACATGTGTATTTATGCAGTTTATGCATTTTATATGTACTGTATGTATGTATATATACATATAAATGTGTGTGTGTGTGATGAACTTAAAACAGACATAAAAAAAGAATATGTTGAAAGGGTATGAATATGTTGATGCTTATGTGTCATACGTGACAAGTGAAGTGAAGTGAAGTGACGTGACATGTGGCCAAGTATGGTGACCCATACTCTGAATTAGTGCTCTGCATTTACCCATCCAAAGTGCACACACACAGCAGTGAACACACACACCGTGAACACACACCCGGAGCAGTGGGCAGCCATTTATGGTGCGGCACCCGGGGAGCAGTTGGGGGTTCGGTGCCTTGCTCAAGGGCACCTCAGTCGTGGTATTTACTGAAGGTGGGAGAGAGGCCTGTACATTCACTCCCTCCCACCTACAATCCCTGCCGGTACGAGACTCGAACCCACAACCTTTGGGTTACGAGTCCGACTCTCTAACCATTAAGCCATGAGTGTGCATAAATGGTCATTTTAAATAATAATAATAGTAGTAATAATAATAATAATAATAATAATAATAATAATAATAATAATAATAATAATAATAATAATAATAATAATAATAATAATAATAATAATAATAATAATAATAATAATAATAATAATAATAATAATAATAATAATAATAATAATAATAATAATAATAATAGTAGTAATAGTAGTAATAATAATAATAATAATAATAATAATAATAATAATAATAATAATAATAATAATAGTTGTTGATAGTCACAACAACATGGATAAGTAGCCTGCATAATCAAATAAATAATAATAATAATACATATTTTAAAATGTAAAATTTTTTACATTAATACATACAAGTGTTTGTTCACGGTTTACTGTTTGAACGTTCTTGTTCCCTTGAAGTTATTTTCAAGATCTGAGTTAAATTAACCACTGTCCCTTTCATTATAGCTGTAAAAGTAACACAAAATTAAATCTGAACTTTAATATTTTACAAATCACAGTCAGTACTTAAACTGTCAGGTTGGTTAGGACAAAAACGGATTAACAGAGAAAAGATATCTTTTATCATGTGACGAAACGCGTCGCGTTTGGTTAGGACACTGTGTGAAGTAATGAATTATTTGCAAAATTTGAGATTTATAAAGAGCTACTTTTCAATGGTTGTCAATGTAGAAACATGCTATTTTGCTTCCAGAATGGTGAAGTTACAGTAACTACCAGCAGAGGCTAACTGGCCCATGCTAACCAGTTAAACTCTCACCCTTTGGTCTAATTATGTCTCCTCTGTTGGTTTATTTACATGTCATGCACTCTTAAGAAAAATGGTTCTAAACAGTACCAGAAAAGGGTTCTTCGGCTTGTAACAATTGCAGAACCCTTTTTAGTGCTAAATGGAACCTTTTTTTTTATAGGGTTCCATATAGAACCATGCTTTGAAAATGCTATATAGGACCTTATTGGTGTTATAAATAACCTTTTTAATTATAGTTTTTCATTAATATCAGTGTTAATATAATTAATATTCGTATTTGTATACATTATTTATTAATATTGTTTTTTACCCCTCCATCTGCCTGGTCTTATAATATCTTGAAGTGTCTATTAGGGTTTTACATAAAATCAACAACAACAATGTGTCAATTAGGTACTTTTATTTTTTTTAATGACATAAAATTGTAGCAAAAACAACAGTTAATAGCAGAATACATTAATGATGTCTCCTTTCATTTGTTTATGTGAAAACAATTGTTTATGAAGGCCAAAAGTAGTATGTGAGCACTTCATAAAGTTAAAAGGAAAAAGTAATATAAAGTCAAGGGATAGGGTATGCTTATGCATAAACCCTAGTAATGAAAAATATCTAACAAAATGGACGAACGATGAGTTTTGTAAAAATCGACGCGTTTCAGAAAGGCGGGGCATAGAGGAGAAACAATAATGTACAGTATGTGGAAAATAATGTTTTTTGAACCTTAAACCGCATAAACACATTTCATTACACCAAATACACAAAATACTGTTCTTTTTAGCAGCATCATATGACCCCTTTAAGTCCATAATTTTGGTGTGATTAAGTAGCAATTTTTCTCTGCAGATGAGGTTGTAGGATGTGATACATCTGAAATACACAATTGAGTTTAGAGTTACAGTGTGTCCATGTGTTTATGTAAAAACAATTATGTTTATGAAGGCCAAAAGCAAAAATGGACAGTATGTGAGCCCTTCACAATCTTAAAAGAAAAAAGGGATATAAAGTCATGGTTTTAATATTTTTTTGTGACTGGGTATGTTTATACATAAACCCAAGTAATAATTAAAAAAAGCTAACAATAAGAATTCTAAATTAATTGTCTCTTTTACTTACTTAGTGGAGAAGAGGAGAGACGTTTCCACAGCTTAGCAGAGCAGCACACACTTATATGTGACAAAAACAAAAAAAAAAAGAGATAAGAACATGTTTGTTAGGAAACCAGTTACATTTTTAAAGTTAAATTTGTATTTCAATTTTAAGAATGAAATCATTTACCTGTTGAGAGTGTGTTGACAGTCTGTAGTTGGATCACTGAACTCCAGAAAATCAGTAATGAGGAGCTTTAACAGTTACAGATTTGAAAAACAAAAGGACGGGAATAAAGAACCCTAAACTCTAATACAAAGAACCATTTCAGCATGAAAGGGTTCTTCAGAATGCTATGGTTCTAAATAAAACCATTACTGCATGTAAAGAACCTTTTAAAGAACCATATTTTTTTAGAGTGTGTGCTGGTTTCTTGTAGGTAAGATTTTGGCCCCCATAGGGCCTTGGCTGGTCCAAACTGGCCCCTGAACTGGCTGATGGATTTAGGTCTAATGTTGCACACCCCTGTAGGTGATGGATAGAGGTGAGAGGGGGGCAGAGAGAAAGGGAGGAGAGATGAGAGAGCCCTGACCACCCAGGCCTGTCTTTACGAGGGTCTACAAGGAGTTGGCTGCAGGTCGTCTCAGAGGATCCAACCGCTCAGATTCCTCAGGGAGATTCACGATTGGACCCTGCAGGAATGCGCTCAGGCCATGCCCCAGTGCACTTTTCCAGGTAAACGGGAAAGGGGACTTTTTATGTGGGGTTGTTTTTGTATTTCCCTGCATCTAAACTCTATTTTTTGGCCTTGTTAAGCAGGCTTTCTCACCAGATTCCGTATTCAGGTAACCATTGAGCAATAATCATTTCCTTTCAGGTTATGAACCCCCCCCCAAAACCCAACTGAAAGATGTTTTAACGACTGACAAGAAAAGACAACAAGCAAAGCAGACAGAAATTTAATTCTAGCTCTTTATTACTCATAGAGATGTACGGGTGATTGCTTTTAAGTCTTCTTCGAAGCTGTAAAACTCAAAACATTTTATGTTGGGAGGTGGACTAGGTGATATACTGGGCAGAAACATCAAACCAAAACAGGAAAAGAAGTCTGAGTCTCTTAAAATAAGGAATTCTGATATGTGGGATGTCATAGTACAGCGGGGCCCAGGGAGGAGAGGTCATCCCTCTCTCTCTTTCTTTCTCGCTCACTCTCTTTATGGTTTTCCCTTCAATTGTATCCAAAAACACATGACCTAATTATTTTTGTAAGCGATAGTTCAGCCAGTTCTGTCATTCTTCTGCAGAACACAAAAGAAGATTTTTTTTTTTTTTTCAAAGGAGCATGATCTTGGCTTGGAACAACATGAAAATGAAGAAATAGTGAGAATTAATGGGTGATTTGTGGATGAACTAACTGTTTGTACATTGTGTTTGTTCGCTGAAAGTGACTGAGGATTGTTTTAAAAGAAAATCATTATGAAAGAGAGGAAGTTGTTAAAACTGTGGAACTCAGACCCACACATGCCAATGTCATACATGTACACACCTACATAAACACATTCTCTCGGTTTCTGTTATAAGAGAGCACAGCAGTAATCAGAGGAGCTGTTCCTCTGAAAGCACAGATAAGATAGACACACAGGTGTGTATCTGTGAAATGAACCATGACAAAATCTGATGAAGTACAAGATATTTTGTCATGACACAAAATGAAAGCAAATGCATAAAGGAATAATTGTCATAATTTACAAGTGTATATATATACATACATATGCATAGTTATGGTTCACAAATAAGTCTACTGTACAATGCTCACCAAGGCTGAATTTATTTGACAAAAGCACAGTAAAAACAGTGATATTGTTACATATTATTTCTATTTAAAATAACTGTTTTTATTTTCATATATTTTTAAATACAATTTATTCTTGTGATGGTAAAGCTGAATTTTCAGCATCATTACTCCAGTCTTTAATGTCACACGATCTTTCAGAAATCATTCTAATATGCTGATTTGCTGCTATAAATATTTAAAACAGTTGTGCTGCTTGATAGTATTGTGGAAACTGTGATACTTTTGTTTTCTGGATTATTTGATGAATTTTGAAAAAAATATTTTTTAGAAGTCTTTTTACAGTCTTTACTGTCACTTTTGGAAAATTAAATGCCTTTAATGTGTCTGTAATACATATGCTATATCTATCACTATGATATTATATATTATTTTGATCAATGGTTCAAGAACCAAATGTAAACGCCCAGGTGTTTAAAATTATATATATATATATTTATTATATAGTTATATTAAATGTTACTGTGATTGGGGTAGAGTGCTCTCAGTATCCTTTGGGTAGATTTGGCATTACTGAGAGACCCGTTATAGCTTTTTAGTAGTCCATTATATTTAACTCAAAATTTTGCTTGGTGATACATGGGCCTAAAGTCTGCCAGACCACTTTTTTTTTTCTTTTCTTGCATATGCACAAATTATACTCTCACACAAAAACAAACTCAAGCTCGCACACACACAGAGCACACTTGATGGTTGGCAGTGCCAGTTTTGTGCTGGGCAGGGTTGGTAGAATCACAGTGATCGGGCATGACAGGGCATGCAGTCTTATCCCGCAGCAGCATGTAGAGGAGGCTTAGCGTGTGTGCGTGTGGAGGACGAGTAAAGCGAGATCTCGCCGTCTGTGCTTGGATCTGTGTTGTAAGAGATGGGAATATGTTGAATGGTGAAATCTTGACTTTGGACCGATCAGTGTGGATTTAGAGTTGCTTCCTGGCAGGATGGGCTGCAGCAGAGAAACACTCCTGACAGAATAATCGCCCTGAGGCTTAACACATACACACATCCTCACATCTCATCGCCACAATGAAGAGATGACACAGAGGTGTTGTGTATTCATGTGTGTGTGTGTGTATGTATGTGTGTTCATCTATATGATCTTCGCAACGAAAGATCTGTGGAGTCTGTGCTAATCTCATACGCATTTATCCGTCCTCCTATCCTCTCTTTCTTCCATTTCTCTCTCCACACAGATTAATAAGACTGCGGCTCTGATGTATGCTAATGGGCCTAGTGCAATTCAGCAGATCATAAAACTCAGATATTCCTTCTTATATAAGGTGCCCAGACGTCAATGTGAGATATTAAATGCTTGTGTGGACTGAAGCAAAAAGAGGCCATGAATTAGGGTATAAAAAATTAAATGCAAAACACAAAGCTCTTGTAGAAATGAATCTACCTGGATGTAGACATGCAAAAACAGCCTTTGTAGGCTGATCAGACGTCCCATTTCTTCTTTTTTTTTCTGTGGAACACAAAAGAAAATATTTTCTATAAAATGTCTGTTTGTTTTTGTTGTCCATAAAAAGAAAGTCAATGGGGTCCAGTGTTGTTTTGGACCCCGCTGACTTTAATCGTATGGACAAAAACAGATCTTCAAAAACATTTGTCAGAATGTCTTCTTTTGTGTTCCATCAAAGAAAAAAAAAATCATACAGTTTTGGAACCACACAGGGTCGAGTAAATGATGACGGAATTTTCATGTTTGGCTCAACTTTCCCTTTAAAAAAGTATCCTCTGTGTCCTTCTGGAGTCATTTGTGGTTCAAATGGCCAAACAACAACTGCATTTTTGGTGTAAGAACCCTTTCCATGCAGCCTGTGCTGTCACAGTTCATTTTCTGTCAGCCACAGATATAAACTGGTCCATGAAGATCACATTTAGCTAAACACAAGAATGTCTAATACCATATGGAATATCTTTTTATAGTTCTATGTTCCAGTGGATTATTAGATGAAATGTATTGCTAAGTCTTTACTTGTAAATAGCACAATCTACAAATACAATACATTGATTTGATGTTGTTTTCATTTGTTTCAATTCAGAATCTGAGGAACCTGCTTAAATTGAAGGGAAATTCCTAGAAAGAAGATTAAAACATATTAGGTTTAAACTAAAGATACAACATGCAAAAAAATAAAAAAATAAAAAAATAAATAAAAAAATATATATATATAATTTATTATTTTTTTGTAAAAGAAGAGGGGTTGTACAGTATAAGACAAAAATAGTATTATATGTAATTGTATGTATGCTTGTGCTATTGTTGAC
>NW_015558618.1:210024-215898 GCF_001515605.1 Sinocyclocheilus anshuiensis | reverse complement strand
CAATCTGTATTGTTAAAAGCGCTATATAAATAAAGGTGACTTGACTTGACTTGACTTGACTCTCTTTCTGTGTTTTTGCAGGCTTTTACAGGTGCTCTGATTAGATTTGATGGGCCATTTGAATGTGCTGAGTGCAGCCGGGCTCCTCCTGTTTCTGTCTGATAAGAAGCAGAGGTTGCTTTCAGAAGCCGGCATTTCCGCGACATTAGCCCTGCAGCGCTAATGGGCTCCGTCAATGCAACAACAGGTGTATTTCACTACTGCTCTCTCAGAGAGGTGTGGTATCATCTGACCTTGATTTATAAATTGAGAGATAGTGGGATGGAGATGGAGGCATAGTAATGGAGGAAGAGGTGTGTAGACACATTTTAAGCTCCAACGCTGCAACATATTCACTACCATTTGAAGGTTTGGAGTCAGTTTTGATTGATTGATTGGATAAGAAGCAGAGGTTGCTTTCAGAAGCCGGCATTTCCGCGACATTAGCCCTGCAGCGCTAATGGGCTCCGTCAATGCAACAACAGGTGTATTTCACTACTGCTCTCTCAGAGAGGTGTGGTATCATCTGACCTTGATTTATAAATTGAGAGATAGTGGGATGGAGATGGAGGCATAGTAATGGAGGAAGAGGTGTGTAGACACATTTTAAGCTCCAACGCTGCAACATATTCACTAAGTTTTGATTGATTGATTGATTGATTGATTGATTGATTGATTGATTGATTGATTGATTGAGTGAAAGAAATTAACCCTTTTATTCAGCAAGCAAGGATGCATTGATACATGTAATTTAATTACATTGATAAATGTATTTATAAAAATTGATTGATTTCAGAATGATTTCTGAAGGATCATGTGACACTGAACACTGGGGTAATGATGCTGAAATGCTCTTTTTAGAATATATCAAAAGGGAAAATTGTCAATTGTAAAAATATTTCACAACATTACTTTTCTTACTGTATTTTTGATCAAATAAATGCAGCCTTGGTAAGCATAAGATACTTCAAATACTTGAATATAAAGTTTAATATGCAGAGACAGCTATTAACAATTAGCTATTACTGTTGCTGCAAGGCACTATCAAAACATTGTTCTGTTTATTAATAGAGATGGGTGAATATGGAATTGTTGAAATGTCATATGTTGAGAGCACAAGCCTGTAATGCGCAAATGTGAATCTATCAGCTCACATGTGGGTTTCCTTCATCAAAACGTCCTACTCATAGCCATTTCCAAGATACATTTGATTAATATGACATTTAAATATGAAAGTATTTACTTCTTTGTTTTTGTTCTTTGTTCTTTTCCTTTTTCCAGATGTTTGCTTATTTTGTGGGGGGAAAAAAATAAAAACTTCTTTGATGCCTTAAAGGGATAGTTCACCCAAAAATGAAAATTACCCCATGATTTACTCACCCTCAAGCCATCCTAGGTGTATATGACTTTCCTCTTTCAGACGAATACAATCAGAGTTATATAAAAAAATGTCCTGGCTCTTCCAAGCTTTATAATGCCAGTGAATGGCTGTTGATATTAAATAGTCCAATAAAATCTAATAAAGTGCATCCATCCATCATAAAAAGTACTCCACACGGCTCCGGTGGGTTAATAAAGGCCTTCTGAAGCAATGCATTTGTGTAAGAAAAATATCCATATTTAAAACTTTATAAACCGTAGTCCCTAGCTTCCACTAACTGTCGTACACGCAATTCTATTTTGTGATGCAAGTCGTGCTGAAATTACAATCTATAAGCTACTGTTAGTCCACTGAGAATCATCCAGTTTGCTATCAAAGCTTTACTTTATCAATTGCTCCTGTCCTTGTAGAGATTTCTCCAGGGAAAGACTTTTCAGCGCGCACACACACATGGCACGACCTTTGCTCCCTGGAAAAGCTGCTAATAAGCTTAAATTAGTGTCTAACAACTTGGAAACATCAAGTGCTTGACTGCTCAACAATAATGACATCTGCTTCACGCAATTCAATTAGTGCCACAAACACCAGCAAAAAGGTCTTCAGAGATGGAGGGAAAGAGAGAAACAGAGAACGGCAACGAGAGGGAGCCTCAAGGGTTTGTCAGTGCATTTGTGTCCGTGTCTGTCTGTGTGTGCGTGTTTGTCATTGTGTTACCTACTGCTTTGGCTGGAAACTGTCACTGTCTGTGTCTAATCAGATTGTGAGAGCACCAGTGGCTAATGCAGACCGCTGCCATCAAGTTGCCCATTTAAAGCACAAATGATCTGATTGCTGGAGTTTATTAGAAAATGGAGAGGCGAGGCTTACAGTGTTGCCCCCAGCCACTCACCCTCTTTCTCTCTGTTTATCTCTCTCTCTTTCTCTCTCCTACCTCTTTCTCTGAGAGAGAAGGGAAGTTATACAGCCTTTACCTCTTTAGTTCCATTATCAGTACTTTAGGTTGGAGATGTTTTAATGTTTTAATGTGATTTCATGTAATGTGCCTGATCATTTCCTCCCTGTCTGATTAAAGGCACATGCACAGATCAGGTAGCGTCACCACTGTGACCTCCATACAATGATGCATAACAGAGTAAAAACGGAAAACACGAGCATGTCATTTTTATTTTATTAGAGTTCCCACAGCACATGGTCTTTGATCAAATGTCAAATTCTCCATCATAATAATCTGAAAGCTGCTAGAGGCACTAAAGAGATTTTCATATTTTATTAAACAAAATCATTTGACTACACACTCCTAATGTTAACACAGATCAGTTCTTTTTTGAAAAATGATGTCATGTAGTTTCATTTGGCAATTTTTACAATTTTATTTATACAGTGTGAGAGCAGAAAGGAAGTGATATAGGGGGAAATGGAAGATAGGAACTGAGAAATGAGCTAAGACTGATTTGAACTTTTTTACATTTTTTTTATTGAGATTCTATTCATAGTTTTCGGTCACGTGACTGGCTCGAAGAGTGGAGGGCAATACATCCATAGAATTGCAGCACAAATCTGTTAATTTTCCATCTTTTTCCAATCCACAAATATTTAGATTACCTCTCAAAAGAATAAAACAAAGATATGTGAACAAAATGCGAGTTTTGGCCATTTGCAATCCATATAAAGCACCTGCCACAATATTTCAATATTTTCTATGGGAAAACACTTACACTTAGGGGTTCTATGTGAAACTTTGCGCATTGTGTTTAAATTCTGGGTTCATCTGTCTGTACAAAGTATGCACCATCAATAAGGTGTATACTGAATTAGGCCTTTTAAGCGTCTTACTACATTAATACCTAATACAAACCTTGTTTGGCTTTTTTCTGCCAAAAATGATTTGTAATCCAATAATTTGGAACAGCACGCTTAAAGGGGTGGTTCACTGGGTTTTTTCTAGGCTTGATTGTGTTTATGGGGTGCAGTCTAACATGTGTTAATGCTTCGTTTAAAAAAAAACACATTATTTTTCACATAATTTACCTTTATTCCACACCGCTCTGTCTCTTCTCTGAGAAACGGACTGATCTTTTCCTGTTTTTATGAAGCCCCGCCCTCAGAAATAGGCGATGGGCTCTGATTGGTTAGCTAGCCCAGTGTGTTGTACAGCAACCGCATGCGCGTCCATGTTTAACGCTTCTCATAGCTATGTGAAAATAAGAGTATAATTGGAACAATTAATTGTCGGAGCTGAGCTGAATGAGAGAGAAAGAGAGAGAGAGAGAGCGAGAGAGAGGCTGAGCAGGCGACGCGAGGAACAGTATAACTATCGTTAAAAAGTGAAATCGCAATGAACCACCCCTTTAAAATTTCCCTACCACCTGATAGATATCACTGAGATGTCAAGTCAAGTCAATGTTTTTGTATAGCGCTTTTCACAATCCACACAGTTTCAAAGCAGCTTTACAGAAAGTCACACTATTATGTCTATAATGGCAAAGTGCTTTACCGTAGAGTAAATTTTAGGGCCGGGCAATCAAACTATATTGTAACTCTAGCTATATTGTATGTATAGTGTTGTCTAGCTGTATAAAGAGATTTAAATATTGGTCGGTTTGTTCTAAGCATGAATACGTGATTCTCAAAAATCAGTTCTGAAAAAGTCTGGACAGTCTGATGTTCTAACGACAATATACAGTTTTCAAAAAGCATCGATGAGAATAGCTACAACTGGGTTGACTTATAAAATATATATCTGAAATATATCTGTTTTTTAAAGAGTCTGATCTGAGTTTAACATTCTCTGAATTGAATTAGCAGTCATTTAAGTGACAATGTTGATGTCTTGGGAGCCACAACATCAATCCATTCACATGTTGAACATCTAATAAGTTGAATAGTTTAACCAGATGGACCAATCATAAGGTGCAATATGAATTGGTTTGTACACAATGTACAGTGTTTATTTACATTGAAAAAAATCAATCAACCAACAGAATTTGGCACATTCCAGCAATGCATTTTCATAAATATAACCCCTAAACCTAACCAGGGAATTATTTTTGGATCTGTAAAGGAGACCACACCATTTTCTGTTCTTTTCAACAGAACTGTGGCTGCCATGCTCCAAAATGAACAAAAAGAATAATAAAATATCTGAGTTACCTTTTCAAATAAGTAACGACAGTTACTTTGTTTTCCCATATATTGACTGATAGTTGAGAGAAATCGGAAGTAAGTGCAGAGGCGTTGTGTGTGCTGTATTAACCTGATGGTTACTTTAGGTCTAGACTAAATATGAACATGCATTTACTCATCTCACTTGTACAAAAACAGATTCAGTATTTCTCAAAATGAATAAAAACAGTAAAATGCAGACTCAGAATATGACGCAAACCTGCAAAAAGTAAAAACCTTAAATAACACAAATATCCTTTATGTATTTAATCCCGTTTTATTAACCAATGTCTTTGTTGCTGACCTTCGATGATCCAATTCAACCATATTAATAAGCAAAAATTACTTTAGATAAACATAACATTTGTCTTTCTTTTATTGATTGATTGATTAATTGCTGAAGAGTGTTGCACTTTCTTCTCCTGCATCCTATACTTCATGCAATCCAGAATGGTTTGAGCTGTGCCCTCTACTTTACAGACATGAATTTACATTTCTTTCAACCTTAGGCTTTTTCTTTTCACTTTTGGTGTGAAAGGGCGTTCACATTTACCAAAAATATAACTTTTTTTATATTAAAAACAAACAAGCAAGCCCAGCCCAGATGAGAAAAAGTAACGCAAAAGTAACATAAAGTATTACTTTCCATAAAAAGTAACTAAGTAATTCAATTAGTTACTTTTTTAGGAAGTAATGCAATATTGTAATGCATTACTTTGAAAAGTAACTTTCCCCAACACTGGGTAATACAATTCGAAAACAATACCAACTTTGAAAATGCTGTGGTCAATACCGTGAACAATTAACACACCAAACAACTGCTAATTATTTATCTTATGGGCTAAAACATCTGTTCCGGGTCCTGCTGTGCTAAGCAGTTAGGACTTAACAACTTAACAGCTGCACATTGGAAGAAATGCAAGTTCGCTCCGATATGGCAGCTTTTCACAGTTAATATCAAGCTGGAGTGTGAGTGAGAGACTCTGTGTGTGTGTGTGTGTGTGTGTGTGTGTGTGTGTGTGTGTGTGTGTGTGGGTGCATTTGTATGTGTGTGTATTTGTCATCCTTTGCGACCTTGGAGAGATCCTGGGACAATGAACACCTTTATTCCCAGTAGACCGCCGCTAACACCACATCATCACGATGCCAGGTGGAGTAATGAAGCGTTTTCTTTGGAAGGGAATGAAAGACCTACAGCTATTTTTGTAATCCTTGTCATGCCACATCATTGTAAGGAAAATTATTCACTTGTTTACTTATTTGTGGAGAGTTTTTTTTTTTTTTTTTAGCAA
>NW_015558618.1:207745-210014 GCF_001515605.1 Sinocyclocheilus anshuiensis | reverse complement strand
TTGTTTACTTTTTTGTGGAGAGTTTTTTTTTTTTTTTTAGCAAATTTGTTGAAACAGCGCATATAAATGGCCACAAATGCCTATTTAGAGCTGCTATGGGTTTAGCTGGTCAGGTGCTTGTCTGCTGGGAGAGAGTTGACCCATAATGCACCAGTGAATGTGTAAAACCTGCTATGTGTTGCTATGTGCTATGTGTTTTTTTATCCTCATCAGTCATTTATGTGTGTACACGTGTGCATGTTTGTATGTGTCTATATGTGTGTATATGCCACACTGTCCATTTATAACTTCCCATCAGCCCCCCTCACCCTGCCTCCTGATCTTTATCATCACCCTGATTTTATTTGGCAGTCTCGGCTAATCAGAGTCCAACATCTGGGCAGTTACCATGGTTACAGGACAGCCGGCGTGTGCAAGAGAATGGGAGGCGATCGACAGCCGTATCCCCAGAGAGAGAGAGAGCGATGGAGAGGGAAAGTGCAACTGATGGACAAAGAGGTTAAAAACACATAAACATACGTTTACCTAGCTATCCAGCTTTGCATAGACTTTTAATGTTTTTATTTCAAGCTAACAAGCTGAAAAGAAAACTTTTTGCATTTTTAGAGCTAAAACACAACATTATTTTCAACTCAAGTTCATTGGGAAAAAAACATGGCCATGTGGCGACATTTCTGTAAAATGATATTGTTGCTACTTGCACGTTTCGGGACACTTTCAAAGTGAAATGGCCAGTGAGTGGCGCTAAAAGTGCATTCAGTTTTATCTGAAACAGATGAACATGAACCTGGCGATGTTTTATTTACACAGTAGTTCGGAAATTAAATGTTTAGTGAGTGTTGCTGCAAAGTTAATGCTCTATCGCAGTGGTTCCCAAACCTGTCCTGGAGGCCCCCCTGCCCTGCACCTTTTGTATGTCTCCCTTATCTAACACACCTGATTCCACTCATCAGCTCGTTAGTAGAGACTGCAAGAACTAAATCGGGTGTGTCTGATTAGGGAGACAAACAAAATGTGCAGGGCAGGGGGTCCTCCAGGACAGGTTTGAGAACCACTGCTCTATCGCATTTGAAATTAATGTAGCACCTACACTAAACCCTACCCTAAACCTAACCCTAACCAATAGTGTTAACAAAAGCAAAAGTGACTAAAAACACATTTGCTGTAGCAGCCATGCCATATTAGCTTGCTTCTACAAGTCTGAGCTTTTTAATTGTGACTCTATTTCTTCTGATTCATTCTGGAGTGCTCTGCATTGCAAATGCAGTGCTGTACCAGGTGAGCTACAGAGCAAGTTTACTACATCAGAAAAGCCAAACATGGAGCTTGTTAAGTGATGCAAATATGAAATGCAAATGTGACATTTGCAACATAATAAATGTTGCAAATGTCAACATTTATTAGTTTACATATCATCCAGTATATGGTAAAGATATTTTGAGGTCATAACACGTACAAGGAACCATTTCAAGTGTTTATTAATCAGCAATCTGCCCCTGGAAACAGCTGGAAACTGCAGTGAATTGCACTGTATGTCTAGGTAAGTTTTTGCGGTTTGGCAAAAATGTAGGTAGAGGCACGTTGTTTCCAATGAGCCTACAGTATGTTGTTATTTACTTTATGATTTTATTTTGCAATTGAGGACAACTCCAGAGGGATGTTTTGTCAAATTTGGCCCCAAAGTATAGCTAAGTAAATCCACACACAGGGTGACCTGTAACTTGGGTTACCTCATTCCCCACCCATACAACACACACCCTTGGATAAGTCAGGCACAGTGTTTATGCATGTGTGTTTGTGCTTTTATATGTGTCCACCAGGGAATAGATGCTCTTTGGTTAGCATGGGTCACAAAAATGTCTTTAAATACACATGGTCATCAAAAGAGTGTAAACAGTAGTTTTCATTTGTATTGATGATCATGGATACAGAATGTAGATGTTATGTATTAGCCTAATACATAGGTCTCAACTGTACAGCAGTAACACTTTAATGACCAAAACTGAAATGAGAAATTCAGATTTGCATTGGTTTCTATGCTCCTGTGGCCTAGTGATTACAGGTCTGATCTGGTGACGGAAAAGGTATAGGTTAGAACCTAGAAATTAGGCATCTGCTAAGTGGTATCTTATACTACAGCTTTACTTATTCTTGTAGAAAAATGTAGTGTCCAGTTTTACAGTAGTAGTTTTATGCTTTTATTGTTCTGTAACTGATCATGGCTGTTTGTGTTTGTGTGTGTGTGTGTGTGTGTGTGTGTGTTTGTGTG
>NW_015558618.1:182116-206884 GCF_001515605.1 Sinocyclocheilus anshuiensis | reverse complement strand
ATTAAGAGAGTCCAATTTCTGTTTTACACTCAAGTACACTTTTAAAAAGTACATTTTGTAATGTCCAATTAGACATCGTAATGTATGATTTAGTACAATGATATTGTATGTAACCTAATAATGTTGTCTTAAAATTGGCCATACTACAATATAACATGGTGGAAATGTAAGTAATAGTGTTGTGGCACACCACACAATGCTATTTCACAACAAATACACCATCACTCTCCTGGGCCGTACCCTTAACCTCCATATCTCTTCCTCTGCGCTCACACGCACATATATACAGAGAGAGAAGAGAGAGTTAATAAGGTCCATTACACTTTGCTCCCCCAGGCAACCAAAAACTTCATTTAACCAGGTCTGTTCGGCCAAGACAGGAAGCTCAACCCCCCCTTCATAACTACATTAAACTGAGCTAACGGATGAGCCCTAGGACAGGAGACTGGGGTCCCACCATTTCACAATGAACTGCTCCAAAGTGAGAGAGGGAGAGAAAGAGAAACAGCGAGGGTGGGAGGCAGAAAATGTCCAACTGTAAAATCTAATCTCTTTTAAAAGCTGAGGACACGATCCAATTTCGGCAATTTCCATGTCTTATGGGGTCTGAGGGCAGGTAGTGTGTAAATGATGTTGTGTAGGTCCAGATTTGTTGCTATCACTGCAGGGTGATGGAGTTACGGCTATCAGAGGCGCATCTCTTTCATGGTGCCTCTCTGTCTGATTTGGGGATGTTATTTATACCAATAAGCACATGAACAGGAACCTCATTACTGCCATCAATCATGTATCCCACAGGCATCACATTTAGAAAGAGTTGGATGATTTTTAACTAAGTTCTGGAATGTTCCAGAAAGCACTAGAATATTACAGAATGTTACAGAAACTTATAGAATGTTCCCATCCTTGCAAAAGCAAAATATCTATATTTTATATATATATTAAAAATCTAAAAAAAAAAAAAAAATTCAAAATTAGTACAAAAACGTATCTTTACTAAACCAGTGTTTCATAAATAATTATAGAAGTTCTAAAAATGTACGTGACCTAAATATTTACCAAAATCTTGATGCCCTGTGAAAATAAGTAGTGCAATAATAATTAGCACCACAGAATTACTGAAGACCCATAAAAAATGTAAGTGAAACAAATATTTGTTACTTTGTGTTATTATTCACCCAGACAAAATTTTGACACGCAACTCATCCCACACCATTTGTTGCAGACCCATGAATGAGGTGTCAAATCATACAGCTTATTGAGGAGAGGTGTGATATGACTTTAGTAAGTGATTGGGCATACAATGAACTGGCAACTCTCTAGCCACTCCCTAGCAACCATTTAGAGCACCCTAGCAACTGTATAACAATATTAACAAGCCATATCTGAGCTCCAGAACATTGTAGAAACATGGGCTATAGGGCTCTTTTATTCAGAATGGCAAATATTAAATGTCACCATATAAACTGTATACCAACACACTAGCAACCATCTAGAGCACTCTAGCAACTGTACCACAACATAAATGAGCCATATCGCAGTACCAGAACATTGTATAGACATGGTATCAGGCTGTTTTGTTTCAAGCGAGAAACCAATCTGTAAGTAATTTGTTATGTTGACCAACAGAATCCTGCTTGGTTTGAAAGTGACTTCTGTGTGAGCTGTGCTTCGCATATCTGAGCACTATTAGCAATGGACCATTTTTGCCAGTGAAATTTCAGCCAAATTTCACTAATGTAAAGAAAATTTTGCCTTAAGAAGTGTGAGAGAGAGAGAGAAAAAGAGCCAGATTGAATGAAAAAAAAAAAAGTGTACTAAATGGGAGAGAGATATCAAAGAGTAGACACAAGGGAGGGAAAGAGGAAAGACAAGTTTAAATGGAGTCCTAACAATGCCAATGTTTGATGTTACTGCAGCTGTAACTCACACCACAATAAAATAAATCTGTGTTTCATATCCACTTTCTCTTGTCTTCCTTTTAGCTCTGTCTCTCAATCAATACATCCACAAACAAACCTACATCCCTCCTCTCATTTGGGTCACCCGCCTTCCGCGAAAAGACCGAAAGGCAACTACTCTTAAACCTCCTGCAACCTATCCTCCGTCTGCACATTATCGACGGTGTGAGGCATTGTTCACTTTCTTGTAAGCTGCTCCCATTGGCTCAACAATGGCACATTCATGTGTTCGGGGCATCATGCACAGCTTACAAATGCCCGGAGAAAGAAAGGAACTTTCTTTTCTTTCACAGAGGAAGATGCCATTGTTGAGGCCATTCTTTAAACACCACAAAGCGATCAATAAGTATTCAACAGGTTATGTAAAACCACTCGACTTCCAGCCCACCATATCGTCCGAAAGGAATCCTATCCCATAATGCACTGTGTCTGTTCTCTCTCATTGTTTTTATTTCTGCCGTATACTTATTCTTTTGCTCTTATTTCCAATCTAAAGTCTAAAATATGTCTGGTATTTTCTGTAACTTCTATTGTAATTTAAATAAATAAAAACTGTTGTTTTAAATACTTCAGTGTTTTTTATACTTACATGGTATGTATACATAACGTTTGTGTAGTTGTATATATTTGCTGTGGGTGTATTTTCTTAATTTCTTAAAGTGACGTGGCCAAGTATGGTGACCCATACTAGGAATTAGTGATCTGCATTTATCCCATCCAAAGTGCACACACACAGCAGTGAACACACACACACCGTGAACACACACCCGGAGCAGTGGGCAGCCATTTTTTGCTGCGGCGCCTGGGGAGCAGTTGGGGGTTTGGTTCCTTGCTCAAGGGCACCTCAGTTCGTGGTATTTATTGAAGGTGGGAGAGAGCGCTGTACATTCACTCCCCCCACCTACAATCCCTGACGGTACGAGACTCAAACCCACAACCTTGGGTTACGAGTCCGACTCTCTAACCATTAGGCCACGACTTCCCTAAATATGTGTGTGGAATGCTTGTGAGCATCACTGTTATTGGTGTGTTTGAATATATACACTTCTGTAGACACAAAACAGCAGGACCGTTAGTACAAAACCCAAGGGACGGAGAAAAGGGGCGTGTGTTTGTGCTGGGCTACAGGGTCTTTATTGACCACTATATTCAACAAACTTCACGCTGTGCCCGCCCACATTTAATAACCTCAAAACAACAAAGGGAAAAAAATATGTAATAAGTAACAACCAGTGACACACATATCCAATCAACTACATTATTTACCTGTTTTATTTTTACAAAGACAAAGCAATCCCTTTGAACTCTGCTATCTGACATAAGCTCGCGGGATATATATGTACAATTAATTTTGTCTAGTCTTGTCACTTAGAGTAGATATAGCAAGAGTGTGAGCCATTTTGGGTTCAAGTCTGGTTTGGTTTGGTCTGGTCCGGTCTGGTCTGGTCTGGTCCGATCTTAAAGTATGACATTAAGCATCATTAGCCAACTATGGCCACGAGTTCCATTGTAATACCAGCATAGATCAACGATTCAGTATTTCCTGAAACCAAAGTTCACACCAACAAGGTTTTTACTTTTTTATATATAGTTTTTTTTAATTATATTTAATTATATTATAACATCTATTACATTGGACAGTGTGTCTGTGTTATTACAATGAAGATTGTCACAATGCAAATATGTAATTTCTCTTCATAGAAATAGAAATTTTGTAGCTTAAACGTTTTATTTTCTGTTCACAAAATGTATTTATTTATGATGGCATTCTTTATGAGATTCACCAGATTCACCGTTTTTATGAGATTCACTAGGAAAGTTTGAAATATGTATATACATATGTATGTATTTGTAACACTTCCCCTGACTTCACAATAGCAGTACCTCTCCTTAAGGTTACAGGTGTGTTTGTAGCTGTTCTATCAAACACCACTTAAAAGATACATAGAGAGAGCAAGAGCAAGAGGTCAGAAAGATAGAGAGCAGGAGCTTGAAAGAGAAAGGGCAAAGATGTAGAGATTACAGAATGAAGTGTGTAAAAAGAAGGAGAGAAGAGGCGGAGAGTGTTGGAGTGAAACGCCCTCTCAGGCATTGTCCTGATGAAGATGGACGTGAGGCGGGAATGACTTGGGCTGCAGGTAATTATGTTAGTATTTCTAGCTCGCCCAATAGGCATCAATAGATCAATTTCAGCAATCTCAACCGATCCAGCATGACTGATCTGACCAAAAGTTGTCTGTAAATTAAGACACTTTAGAATGGGTGCATCTCTGTCTCTACGACTGTCACAGTTTGCCTGATTTAAATAATGTTACCTAAAATGCTACACTGTTAAAAACTCTTGTCATTTAGATCAAATTATTTTCATTTAAAAAAATGCATGTAAAATTGCTACAGTAAACATATTAATTTTTACAATAAACCTGTTATTTTATATAGTTTGTAAAGTTAAAGACTGATGTTGGATCAGAACAGACATGTAATAAGAGACAGACAAGTGAAAGACAGGGATGCAAAGTGAGTAGAGACAGACTGGTAGAGGAGAGACAGAGAGAGAGTATGTTGCGGTAAATAACAGGTTAGAGCAGGGACACTGATAACCTTCCTGGGTAAAAGCTTCCTCTCCTTCCTTTGGCATTTCGTCAGACCTTCCAATTACATTGACAGGCCGTCCCAAGATCCAGCATCTGATGTCCCCTCGATAAACGCAATTATTAATTAACCAACACAATTAAATCTACCATGATTGACGGGATACAGGACAATTAGAGTAGGCAGAGCTGACTGATGTAATCATGGTTACAGTGAGTCAGCAAACACACACACACACACACACACATACAGTCCAGCCACAGGTACATGCAGGAACATATTTGGCTGAACTGCTTGAAACAAAAGCCCACCCCCCTCCCTTCCCAGTTCTAATTACAATAATTTTTGTTTTGTTTTTGTTTGTTGTGTCTTGTTGTGTTGTGTTATGTTTTGTTTTGTTTATCAGTTGTGCTTTTTTTGTATCTTGTTTTGATGTTGTGTTTTCTGTTATTGTTGTTGTCGTGTTTAGTTGTGTTGTGTTTTTGTATTGTTTTGCCATTGCATTGCATTTTGTTTTGCTTAGTTGTGTTGTGCTGTGATTTTTTTTGTGTGTGTGTGTTTTGTTTTGTTGTTTAGTTGTGTCGTTATTTTTGTGTTGTGTTTTTTATTTTAATACAATTTTTAATAAATGTTATCTATTTTATTTTTAATTTTTTTGGTTTGTTGTGTTGTGTTGTGTTTTGTTTTTTTGTTCTGTTTTCTTTTGTTAATTTATTTCCTATTATTCTACATTTAAATTAACTACCTAGTCTCATGGTAAAAACGTACCTGGGGGCACTTTTTCGCGAGATACGTACCAATAAGTACATATCACTGCAGTTTCCAAAAGAAATGAACACTAGAGGCAGTAAAACTCCAACACCTTTTATTACTTTTCACACAAATTTACAGAGTTTCGATTAATAAAGCGTAATCTTCGCATAATTACTTGAAGAATATTATGTTATGACTTCAAAACTATTTTAATATGCTGGGAGATTTGAAAACTGATGCTTTTGAATGTTAGCATGGCACATATCCAGCTTCATATCTATGGGTTTTCATAAACGGGAGGTTTGTTCGGTAGCTCACGGAGTATGGAGATGTAGCCTACTTGAGAGGTGAGGAGCTCCGGTTCAAATCCCTTGTAACTATGGTTTCACTAAGTTCAAATCTGCATATAAGGAAGTTCAAATGGCACGGTTGCATCAACAAATGTGTTTTAGATCAGTTTTGCATTTGTTACTGTGTGGGAAGATTTGCATAACACCGCCCAAATGTTCACGCAAAGAAAGAAGGCATAACTTTTATTCTCGCTTTAGTATTGTTGCCACCGCCGCCATGCCGTGGAGACGCTGTGTTTCGATGTGAAAGCGAAACTACTTTGTTTGCTCTTCCAATAGAGGACAATATCGCTTCGTCATGCCTGGAGCTGATCCGTGCTGGTCGCTGAGGATATACATCAACTTCGCGCTGTGGATCGCCGGATCGGCTTTCACCGTGGACGAAGCGGAGTCCAGCCTGGGGTCAAATTGACGCATTTCAGAAAGGCGGGGCATAGAGGAGAAACAATAATGTACAGTATGTGGAAAATAATGTGTTTTTTTAACCTTAAACTGCATAAACACATTTCATTACACCAAATATACAAAATAATGTTATTTTTAGCAACATCGGATGACCCCTTTAACTTTTAGCGACAGTCCCCGGATATTTGAATTCTGAACCGCCGCAATATGTACCTGAAGCAACGTAATAAAAACACAGCAATACGTACCTATATCAACGTAATAAAAACGTGCCAGGGTTCACGTATTGAACCCGTGTTTTAGCCCCACTCAGTGGACATTTCTCTGTGAAACTGCAGCGAAACGTGCAGTAAGGTACGTAAAAACGGTGTTGCAGAAAAGTACCCAGAGGTACGTATTTTTATGAGACCAAGTTGGAAATTAAGGTAAAACATGAATGGTCCTAAAAAGCTTGCTAGCTTGCTTGTTTGTTTGCTTGTTTACTTACTCACTTACTTAATTACTTATGCACTTACTTGCCTATCTGAATCATATTTCAGTTTATGGATTGTGCGCTGTAGTATGACCCAGACATGTTTTCGACATGTGAGATTCACCCATTTGTACATGCAAAATTCAAAGACACATGTATTAATCAAATGTGTGTTTGTGTGGGAATGTGCAGTGATTATACGTATAGTCACTAAGCTTGGCTTGGCTTGGCTGGGAGGGATTGTCCTGGGGGGATTGTGTGGCATCAGATAAGGACTGTTCCCAGGACGGGGCATTATTGACACTTTTGTATTACAATAAGAATGATGGGCTTGGATGACTCAGAGGGCGAAGTGGTCTGTGAGAATGGGTAAGAGTATATTTGTAAACACAGGGGTGACCGTACCCCCAAAACATAGCCATGATGCTGGACTCCCCATCAAGCATGACAGGTAGACCCCTGGGAATTGTGGGAAACCAACTGAAAAAGAATGCTCCAACATTGCCACACTGAACCAAACTAGTCATAATTAATGAAAGACATGGAAATGATTGGGAAATGCCCTCTAGGGAATGTTAAGGTGATTTTTTAGGGTCTTATGCAGGGGAAAGGGGAGGTACTAAGGGATGAGTCCTCTTGGTATGTGGATGGGAAAAAGAAGAAGCCCCCATTCCCAGAATAAAATAATATCAATATTCCTAGCATTTGCACATATTTAACTTTGACTGGTTGATAGGTGACACAATTTAGAGTCTGGAAAAAGTAACTAGAATTGTGTGAATGGAAATACTGCTTGTTTCACACAGACAAATAAACTTGCACATCTAACTGAACCAGAAATCTTTGCATGGCCGTCATTTTTGCTACGGCTATTGTAGCCTTTTTAGTATGTGTGGAAAAAATAAAGCTCTGACAAACATTAGTGTTGTTTTAAAGTACTTTCAGTGTGTGATGTTTATGTTAAAGTATCCTCAACGTGTGAGTGTGTGTGTGTGTGTGTGTGTGTGTGTGTATGGTTCAGCACTTCCTGGAATCGGAACATTAACACATGGAAAATCTCAGCACTCTTTGCATACTCTGTTCTGTACACATTTACAAATATTATGTAAGTTTATTATTTATTATTTCAGAAAATTAGTTCAGTTCAGCTATGCATGAAATTTGCAACAGTCTTCAACAGTCTCAATTTAAATCCCTTTGTAAGCCTGTCAATCTATAGCTGGTTTAGGATTAAATTGTGTTAAGCAAACTGACCATCAGTTATACAAGTTAAAATACTGGTTTAACAACACTGGCTGTAAAATTATTTTTACAGTAACCTTTTACATTTAATGAATCATTAATAAAATAAAATGAACAATACCTATACAGCATTTATGAATCTACACTCTAAAAAAAAAATATTTTGGCTCAAAAAAAAAAAAAAAAATCTTTGTAACTTATTTAGCATGTCAATTTAATGAAGCACAGCCTTTGCTCATAGAATCCATGTGTTTACCTTTATTTGGTCTACTCTTCTGCACAATAATCACAAAAACTTAAACATTTATAGAAACTCTTTTAAATGTCAAACATAATGACATTAAACACTAGAATATCTTTACCTTCAATAAATAATAATAATAACAATAATAATGCATTTAATAATTTTATTAATTAAAAAATCAGTGCAGAAACTGAAGTTTTAAATTCACACAATGTTTGTATAATCATCAAGATTATTATGTCAACAGAATGCATAAAAATAATGCTTGCAACCTAAAAGGTTTAATTAAATCAGTAAATTTGAATTTTAAGAGAATAAAAAAATGATTACCTGTTGATACACTTGTCAAAGGAGCACTTATAATTGAAATTGTATACTTTTAAGGAATATTCCTGAAGTGAACATGAATGTAAATTTGTATTAAAAGCAATTAGCTGAACTTTTGAGTGCTTTCCTACTCCCACTTAAGTAGGACTTCAGTACATTTTTATAAGTCATTTCATGATTACTTCTATATTGTCTTTGAAATATGGTTAAAATGTACTGCTGAATGTGCTGACAAACATTTATGATAACTAAACTATACTTGAATGACATTTCTAGTGAAACTTATGTTAATGTTAAATAAATGTGTAATTACACAATTGTAATGATGAAGTTGTGATTTAGTGTAAAATGTAATCAACAATAACACAATACAGTAACAAATATACTTTGCATGTGCTCTAGTGTGTTAAGAAATATAATCATGAAAGAGTACTTAGTCTCTGTAAGTACACGTAAGTAGCCCTTTATTTCATTAAAATTATATTATCTGTAAGTACAGAGTTTTTTTTTTAAATATACTTTTAAGATTTGAAGTAAACTACAAGTGCACATTTAATACAATTAAGTGCACTTCTTTTTTCACAAGGGACCTAATGCATTAGCTAATGTTAATAAACTAAGCAGTATCATAAAATGTTTTTGAGTAATTTCTTACAAAAATAAACAAATAGATAGAAAACTTACAAATGACAATAAATGGTAGCAGAAGCTACAGTTAACTACACCAGTGACCCATACAGCAGGCATTTTTACATGTATGAACTACTCATGCATGGACTAATACAGTCTCTCACAAGGCAAATATTCGCATACCTTGCTGTAGCCAAGGACGCCACTGAGCTCTCGCTTTGATACATTTGATATGGTTTAAGTGTGGAATGAAGACCTAAGCCTGTTTACATTTGAACTGGATTAATGTCAGGGTGACAGTGGCTTCACTAGATACAGAGAAAGAGAGAACAAGGCAAGCCGTATGCTGTATGCAGCTTTACACATGGAATTTAAATGTCTCACTGATCGCCCTTGTTAGTCTGTGTGCTTAGAAGATGTCACATTGTTTCAGCAGGCCTCTGCAGATAGTTAATGCTTCCCAGAAGGAAAAAATAAATAAATAAACTGCTCAGAAGTTGAGATTTAATTGAAATCTCAGTTATGTTTCATGAAGCATCTATGACTTTTTATTGCAGAATTTGACTTTGTTATGTTGTGTGTGCGTGTGCGTGTGCGTGTGCGCATGTGTGTGCGCATGTGTGTGTGTGTGTCACCTATCACCTATCATATATATATCTGACACTGTATTCTGAAATCTTAGAAGAAAAGTCTCCATTTTCTTTCCATTCAATCTCATTCCTATCTGGGAGGAATCAAAGAGAATTGATTTTTCTTCCCTGTTAGTTGTTGCGTTCACAGGCCTGTATCTGGATGTTTTACAGTTTTAGTGTGTGTGTTATAATGTTGTGTATATGTGTGTGATTGCGTTTGATCTCTCATCAGAAGTCTTTTTGAACACAAGGCAGTTATTTTTTGGCGTTTGCATCGCCTAGACGTCTTTTTGAAATCTAGATTGCATATGCGAAATAAGTGATTCGATTACGGCTTGATTGCTTTGCCAAGGAGAAGAGCATGTCTCTAAATATCATTTCATATAAACCATGATTAGAAGAAGCCCGTATAGAGAGCTCTACTAGCTTATTCACTTTTGTAAACACACCAGAAATGAACTCTGAGAAAGATGCTGTTTTATACTCCACACTGGATCATGACAAACTGCAAACTCGAATGGAGAAGATAAATCGGTGTGTGTGTGTGTGTGTAATCGTAGGAACAGGGTGCTTGTCTCTGTTTGTGCCGTCCCAGGCTCTAATTCACTGTGTAATACTGTTTATTATAGGTATCAGTGTGCCTTTCTGCATTAGTTAAATGGGCCCCAGCACATTACTGTAATGGAGTGGCCACATGAAAACACAAAGAAACCTGATCCTCTTCTCCTTTCTCAAACCCTCGTCCTTCTCTCCCTGCTCCCCTCTCTCCTTCTCTCTCTTAGAGTAATGATTTGATGTTGCTAATGGCTTCCTAAATTCTCTAGGAAGGGCAAAACTCATGTCGTCTTGGGTTACAGTGGCTGGCAGACTGCCAGAGAGGGTGAGAGCGAATGAGGGAGAGAGAAAGCACAGTGACGCTCTTCTCTTTCTGCCTTTTCTTCCTCGTTGTACATTTACAAAATGAACTTATTTACAGAATGTCTCTTCTGTTTGAGATGTAATCGTCATGTTCTGTTAGGGGTCTGAGCAAAACGTTGAAGTTGAAACTGTTTCACTCACAGACCGTATAATTAGCTCTTGAATCAAGTTTGAAAATTTGATTTCACTTCATTGCCCCTGTAGTGTGTTTATAGTGGATGTGTAAGTTGTTTTGATTAAAAAAAATGGTAACTGCTAAATTACTAATGTAAATGTGAAGTTGATTAGTACGTCACCTTGGAATTATACGTTTCTATCTGTGATTTTTGTCAAAATTGAGTTATTCACATATTTGTATTCTGTGACAACTTATTTACATTATGTGATTTTTTTTTTTTAAAGTTGTGTACATTTTGGGAATGATGTATGAATGAGACTTGTTCCCCATATCACTATATGGAATGCAAAAACTTTGAAGCTCAATATCTCGAAAAGCTCAGAATGCCGATAGAACCTTATAATTCCAAGGTGATGAATAGTGCGTAAAGGTGATTAGTTGGCTAATGGTGCAATGTACACTACCATTCAGAAGATTTTAGATGTTTCATATCTTCACCCCAACTGCATTTTTTTTTTCTTAAAAAGTTAAATATTATTACAATTTAAAATAACTGTTTCTATTTGAATATGTTTTAAAATGTAATTTATTCCTGTGATGTCAATGCTGAATTTTCAGCATCATTACTCTAGTCTTCAGTGTCACATGATCCTTCAGACATTATTCTAATATGCTGATTTGCTGCTCAGTTATCATTTCCCATTATTATCAATGTTGAGAACAGTATTGCTGCTTAACATTTTTGTTGAAACTGTAATTAATTTTATTTTATTTTATTTTTCAGGATTCTTTGATGAATAGAAAGTTCAAAATAACATAATTTATTTGAAATATAAATATTTTGTACATTATAATTGTCACTTTTGATCAATTTATGCATTTATTTTTATTCCTTGTTGAAATAAAAATATTGATAAAAAAAAAAAAAACTGACCTCAAACTTAAAAGTATGTTTAAGATCTTATAAACCTGATTAGACTTGGATGTGACTTGATTTTAATGAGTTTTAATGTAAAGATCATATAAAATATTATAATTTTGGTTGCTTGTAAGATAAATGCTGTTCATTAAGCTTCTAGACAAAAAAACAAATAAACTTCAAATAGGACTGGAGCATGAATTTATGTTGGACTAAAAATCCCAAATGCAGTGTGTTCTGATTTGAACTTAAGAACCGGATCAATCTGAATTATGAGCAACTCACTCATTCACACTAATTTAGTGAGCCAGCTCAATTATGAATCATCTCTCATGAACACATGAAGGGCTTTAATCTGTTTCTTACAATATGAGTTCAGATGATTTCAAATAGGCTATATTGCACAACAAGTCATATGGATCACTTTTATGACAGCCTTATTCCCCATTCACTTATAATTAAATTTAATAGAATAGCCAATTTTGGGATTTTTCAAAAATGTAGTTCTGCGGGAGAGGGTTTAGATTGACATTAGGTTGAGTAAATTCATTTTTGGATAAAGTATTGCTTTAAGGCATGCTTGATTCATGCTGCTAACTACAAACATCAGAAAACTTAAACAGTCCGTGTTCAATCCGCAACAAACATAAACGAAGCATGGAAAAAATAAAACAGCGACAACTTGTCATCTGAGCGAGTTGAGTAAGTGCATTGAGATCGGATGCCTTGAGGTGTGACTGCTTTGCCTTGTGTCTAACAGACAGAAAGAGAGAGAGTGCGCAAGAGCGAGCGAGAGAGAAAGGTCTCTGATGTGTGCAGCATAATGCCGTTTATTGTTGTGATTAGTATTAGCTCTCTGATTCAACCCTGATGAAAGCAGCAGGCACCGTGCCAGCGAATATGTACATGAAATGAATAAGAGAGACTGATATGTGTGTACGTGTGTTTGTACCCTGATTTGCAAAGGGAGCGAGTGTGTGTGCATTTGGTAAATGGCAGTCTGATCACATGATGGCCTATGGCAGCTCCTAACAAACCGTGTAGGCGCCAGCGGGAGGGGGGGGGAGTGGGGCACTCGAGGATGTGTGTGTGTGTGTGTGTAAGGGGGGTGTCACATGACAAATAAAGTTTGAAGCCAAACTCCTTCACTTCAAACAATAGAGTATTAATGTTGATGACACATGATCTGAGCAGAGGCAATGGACGCGTGTGCGCTTGCGTCTGTGTGAGCGTGTCTGCGTGCTTTTGTGTGTCGAAAGGCCTCGGTCCTGTTGACATGGACCAGTCTGGCGTCTTCATGTCATGCTTACACACACACAGGCCTACATATATTGCATGCTATAGAGAGGTGAAGTGGAACACTGCAATGCATGCGTGACTATGTGTCTGTGTTCTTTTGCATTGCTCATATGTCCCTTTCTCCTGTCTGTAAATAAGGGTTTACCATTCACCACTGGTTTGTTAAGCCAGTTTCCCAATCGTCTTTCAGCATGACAGAGATAAAAAAGACAGAACTGATGTCTCATTTCGCTACAGAATAGCTTTCAGTTCACACATTTGAGCTTTTTACTCCACAACTGATCTTGGAAGATGTCGTTTGAAGAAAATATTGTGCCCCCATGATTGTGAAACACAATTCGAGATCTTTAGACATTGCAGTGTCATTCCAATTGAGCAAGCAAGCAAAACAGCGAGAAAGACTGTTTGTAACAACACACAGTCTTTGACATTAACATGATAACATGCTGGAAATGCATAATCACATGATTTTGTAACATGAGATGCTAATACGTTTATAGTAAACTAAAACAAAGCTAACAAAGTGTTCTAGAGAAACTGTACGAAGCAGAATGTGGACTACTTTAATATGGTCCTTTAGACCTGAATATTGCTTAAAAAAACAAAAGCATATATTTAAAAAAAAAAAAAAAATTCCAACTGTGGTCTTTTTGAGACTTTTCACCTTTGGCCTGTTATGTAATTTTAAATATTTAAACTATTCCTGTAAATTCTATTTGATCCAAAAATATTTCTGATTAAATATGTCAATAAATAAAGTAATACATAATTAATTTATAAATAAAGTTTTAGCAAAAGTGATGCTATATTGACTGGACACAATGGATGTAAAGGTTCTTTATCATTTCTTTTTACTCAAACTGCGTAACTGTCAGTTTTCAATTTTTTTTTTTAACAGTACATTTTGAGGACAGGAAAAATATGTAAGAGGGGTCTCTGACCCATGGTACATTTATGAATTGAATAAACACTTTATCTAATAATTAAATAAATTGAGTAAATTTGGGTTTGATGTCTTAGCACTATAGGAGGGTTAAAAAATAACTTTGAAAACTGTCCTGTTGGAGCTGATAGCCTAATGGGCAGCGCATTGAGACACACAGTTCAGCTATGTTTCGTGTGGCCAGAGTTTGTATCCTGGCTAGTGGTCCTTTCTGATCTGTCCCCCTTTCTCTCTCCCACTTTTCTTCCAGGTTACTCTCCGATACATACTATCTAATAAAGGTAAAAAGAACAACAAAGTCATTTCTTACACATCATCCTGGATTTTTAAATTAGCTCATCTAAGAGTTTGTATATTGGAAAAAAAAAAAAAAAACCCTGAGCACCCTAATTAAATTTGTTTCTGTGAAGAACAATGTAGCAATATAGAGAAGTAGGAGAAAAGAACAGAGCTTTTGCACTGTATGCTGATGGATCTTGCAGGCTTGGCTTAGCTGTCATGTTCAATGTCCTTAGTCCATTAATCAGATAGAGGGTGTGAGCTTGTGTCCCAGTGTTTACACAGCAATAGAGTGATCGCTGCCCCCCGGCCACACACAGAGGAGGCTGAGGACACACTGTGAAATGGGCCTGACATTGGTGTGCGTGCGTGTATGTGATGCTTGAATCGAACATCAGAAGGGGACAATGCCAAGCTGTGTATAAGTGAGAATCTGTAAGAGGTGAAAGAGTTTATTTGTGAATAAAGTTCCTATCTTTGGTCTACTTACAGGCCTTTCAGAGCTTTCAGGCAACTGCCATTTGCCTCATTACAATGAAACTGAGCTTCTTCAAATGTGGTTGTTTTCTGGTGATTTACAGTTACACAGTCAGGATTAAACAGCACTTTAATCTGGGATAAAAGTTTATCCACATTATTAAACAGACAATACATTTTTACCATGCAGTCAAGCATGCATCTTCAAGTTGTCAAACAAACATTTAAGTGAATCATAATCACCTAATCCTGTTAATCATAATGCAAGAATTTATAAATGGTTGACAATTCTTGCAGCACCCTTTACAACTTTGCATCACAACACTTACCTAAGTAGGACATTAACATTCTTTGTTGGTCCTGGAGCAACATTCATATCAACCAAACAGCCCTAATCCCAGCCCACAAACCCTAACCTAGGGCTGTCCAGTCCTGCTCCCGGATGACTGCCTTCCTGCAGAGTTTATCTCCAACTCTCATTAAATACATCTGAACCAGCTAATAAAGGTAATTAAACTCACTAGAAGCTTTTAGGCAGTGGTGTTGGAGCAGGTCGAAGCTAAACTCTGCAGGAAGATGGCCCTCCAGGAGCAAGATTGGACACCCCTGTAGTGCAATGAATGGTTGGTAAGATTGTTGCTCCTTACCCTAACCCAAGCCCCAACACTTACCTAGCCCTAATATCAGAGGGCAGTGATTGATTACTGATTGTCTGATTCAGTACAAAGTTTGTTGATCCATTAACATGTCCTACAAGTGTAAAATGTGTAAATCTTACCTCCCCAACACCACCTTTATTTCTATTATTTATTCATTTGAACTTTCCAAAGTAATTAACTAAGTCCAGTGAGGAACTTGAGTTGAGCCTTATACTTGAGCCCCTCCAATGAGGCGTTCACTCTGACAATGGAGAATCCCTGGAGAATGGCAAGTTGGTCTACTGTTGGTTGCTGGTAAGCATTCCTGTTGTGCCCAACTGTATTAGGCAGCATATCACATGAACTTTGCTATCTCTCATTGGTAGTAGTCACATCACTCTTTTTAAAAGAGTTCCATCAGCAGTGGTCTTTGTTGCTCATGTCACCTCAACAGTTCAACAAAGGAATGCCTTCCAGTTGCTCAAATTTGACACTCAAAATCTTTGGCAGCGTGAACATCTCTTAATGCAGTCATCTTTGTGTACCTTACCAAATATGTCTACCTTACCTTAGAATTACATTAATGTTGAATCATGAAACATGGGCTACTAGTCAGCTTCAATGAACCAGGGATTTATTGAAGGTTTTCTATAGTGGTCATGGGGTAGGAACAGTTGACCAGTATGTGCTCTCATTGTGTAAATTAACACTTTTATACAAGGGGGAATCAGAACTAGCTCAAGAGGAAATTAATCAACAAGAGACCAGTCTTACTCAGCAAGTCCTGTAGTCTCCACTGTTCTTCTCTTTCTCTATGTCCCTCTCTTCTCTCGGTCACTTCTCTCTCCCCTCTTGCGTACATTCCTTACAGTTTTGTTCTCCTGCCAAGGAAACTAATCAAAAGGCCCTCTACTTTTTCTTTGGAGTTCTGTCTGTCTGTCTCTCTCCCTCTCTCTTTCCATAGTTGACCTCTAGCTGCATATCCACTGTGCAACCCATGGCATTATGCACGCTCCTCAGCAACCTCCGTGGCCTGTGATGTCATGGCAGAAGTAGGAGTAGTTGGGAGTTGACCCTGGGGCAGCTTTGCTCGTGGCTCCGGGAGCTTGTGCAGTGGGAGTAGTAAAATTATCTTGTTTCGCCTTGTTTGGAGAGCCAAACTCCCTCCCTCCATTGTTGTGTACAGTTTTTTTCCCTTTTATAGAGCATGCTGCAGAGCAAATTAAAACTGCCAGAGCATCCCTCTTTCTGCGCTGCCCTTCCTACATGATGGACTCATATTCTAATGGCCTCAGTGTGTTACCTTTCATCTTGGCTCTGAGCACTTTGATATGCTTTCTCAGGGTGGTCTAAAGGTGGTGCATGGGTGACTATTACTTTCCTGGGCTATAAACTCACAAATGGCCGGTATATGTTAAGGAGAGTATCACCTAACATGCATGCATAAATGTGCAGTTTTAGGTATTTCGTTGTTGAGACACTATCACGCTTACAGACACCCAAATGCACACTTCGTATCATAACCCCAACCCTCCGATTGCTTATCATTTCAGATAGAACTTTGATAGAGGCCCACGAACACCTTATAACACACTCCAAACCTGCGATAAAGCCCTGTGCTGCTGCTAGTGTGTTGTGCTGACGAGGACAAACTCTTATCAGTGACCATGTTCATGTTGGAGAAAAAGATGGCATCTAACTGATGCCAATCTTCATGTGCTCTACAAGAAATTTGAATGCACAAACACATGTACCCATGGACACACATTGTGCATCTACTGACTGTCTGTATTTGCCTTCATTTGTGCACACTCCTTTACTGGGGAAAATGATCTGCTTGGTCTATATTTCTCTCCTGAATCAAAGATTAGATGTTGAATGTGATCAGAATGAGAAAGAGAGAGTGAAAGGATGAGCAAGAAAAAGAAAAAGAGAGGTGATGTTGAGACACACCATTTGACTCATCATGTAGTTTTTTCGGAGACTGTCATTTCCGACCATTTCACAGATGCATATCAAATTCTGCAATCTGCTTTGTGGAGATAAGGCCCACTAGATGCTGGAGTTGCAACATCCCACTGAGCGAATGAGAGAGCAGACAGGTTTTCATAGTGATTTCCCTGTGAGATAGAGCCTTTCCAGCACCCTCAGCATCACTGATTAGTGCTCTAATCTCACAGAGACTGGCGTCTGCCAGCCCAGCAAGCATATGCACATGGCCCTAGAGTATGTAAGAGTCATAACCATGCTCTTGCTCTGGAGGAAGATGCAGCCATGAACGTCGCCATGCTGAAAGCCAAAAGTGAAGACTTCCATCTGGAAACTTTTTTTGTAAAAGTGCTCCATTATTAAGCGACTGCAATGTTTATTGGTGGGGCCATTGCAGGTCAGGCTCATTAAAGTAAAGGTCTGTGAGTTAGATGAGAACTTTTTTAAACTGTTTTTAGGTTTTTTGTTTGTTTGTTTGTTTGTTTTGTTTGTTTTTGGAAGCTGAATGCTTAGATTGCAAGTATGAATTCTGTAGTGGTGCTGCTACTCAAGACATAGGGGGTCTTGAGAACAGCACAGATACTAGACACAACAAAAGCAGAAGTGTGGAAAAACAACGGGATGTGTTTTGTCTGGAGAGTTTTTTTTACCTGTGCTGCCCTGCTCTTCTGCATGGCTGAAGAGCCAAAGATGGCTTAAATGAGGGATGGCTAGAAGGCTTCTAAGCTCTAAGGCAAGCCCATTTTGTCAGTTCTCCATGAACTTACACAGCAATAATCCAAATCGATCTTCCTTGCCAAATTATCCTACTCCAAGAAACAGTTCTTTAAAGAAAAGCTTTCATCCCCACCTTCTGAATTGTTGAAAGAAGGGTCTCTGAAAATTGCTTTCCCTTTTCAAGCTGGTCCCACTAAACTCTCTTGGGGACAAACACCAGGGGCCTCATTTATAAAATACTGCGTAGAAAGAATCCTAAATTAGATTTTATGATCATTTCTCAAAGTGCGTACGTGTGATTCATAGAACGAACGTCCGCACAGAAAACGTGTGTACGCCTCTCTTTTAGATGTGAAATCTATAAATTGCAATGATCTTGAAATTGTGCGCAGCTGAACAGTTTCAGATCTCCGCCCTGTAAACAATGTCTAATTAATGTCCTTGACTTATAAAAGAGCACCTGACAATGTCCAAATCTTTTACAAGCGGCAAGAATGGCTTATATTTCCAAAAACCTGCAGCACTCGGGCAAACAAAAGTGCGTACGTCTGCTCAGACCCTGACGTGGCGCTAAGCTCTTTTCCACGTCAAAGACCGTTTTTATAAATATGAACTTTGCCGTGGATTTTTGCGTACGCACGCTCTACGATCAGATCTGTGCATACGCACGTTTTATAAATGAGGCCCCATGTCCTGTACCCCTCTATCCCCCCACCCCTAACTTCGGCAATGTGCCAGGCTGGCCTAGATTCACCCTCTCCAGTTACCTGATGGTGAAAGCACATGGGGTGTGGATGGGGATGGGCCGTCCAGACTAACACTCCCCTGAGCCTGGTCTGGCATTAGCACTTGCCCCCTTTGCTCTGTCAATGGACGGCCAGATGAATGTGCCTGTTTGTGCACAGACAGTGGGGATGAATTTGTCTGACTTAGAAAAGAAAAGGAAGGCCTGAATGTTCTCTGTCCCACGAGGATGAATTGAATGCAAGAGGGTCTCAAGTGGGACATATGAATACTGCTGAAGCTGCTAAATGTTACCTCTCACAGGTGAGAGTGGCCTCAATGCTAGCCTCGATATTGGTTCTTTCAGGAGAAATGCAAATGAGTAGTTGCTTTGCTACATAAGGGTGCTTTCAACTCATAGTTTCATTTGTTGACTATATGTAAACATTTGACTATATGCTTTGTTGACTATATGTAAACATTAATAGCTGCAATGCTAACACTGACAAGACAAGCATTAATGTCAATACTCAAAGAAAGGCTGGAAATAGATGAAATTGTGTCATCCAGAGTTGACAAGCTTCAGTGATTAGCTATATTGCTCATACATGAACTTGTGTGCATATTGATCTTTTTAGCTGATTTGTCACCATTGTGGATAATCACACACAATCAAGATCTTTTATCCTCTGCAGACTTCTTTATTGACATTTGAAAAATTGCTAAGCTAATGTTTAACATTGCCATTTTCTTTCCTTAACATGCTTTAGGGTTGGAAACATAACAACTAGGAAAATCTAACATCCGACTTTAAATTAAACACAGCATTAAACTAAGTGATCAATTTCATGTACTATACAATTCATTATTTTATACGCACAGTGCACTCTGATGAACAAATTATGTTCTGTAATGGATGCAATATAAACTTTAATGTTTTGTGGAGAGGGACGTTGAGCATAAACATAACAGAAAAGGTTACTCATTTCTACTTTGTCAGCCTAAGAAGACAAATGCTAACTCAATAGCAAAAAAGCTCCAGAAAATCTCCAGTGAAGCAAATATTTGTGTTGACTTTTGTTTGACAGTGAGTTCAACTGATTACAAGCACATAAATCAAACATGACAAACAAACCATGAGGTGTACTGTATCACCATACCATTCAAGAATCCACAAAACTGACAAAATTGTTGATGTGTAATTTGTTACAAAGATGTTTATGCAACATCCCAAGACCATCCCAGTGTCAAATTTCAGATGCATATGGTAATTATATCAGTGTCTGAATTGTTTGCATGTTTTTGGAAAAAAAAATAGTCAGCTACATGATTATCACTACATAATGATTGACTCGACTGTTAGTAGCTGTTTTCAGAAGTAAAAAAAGAAAGAAATGTGATGCTGGCTGTCTCGCAGCTTCTGTATGAGCCTCCTCCAAAGAAAGATTCCAGGTCTGGCTTTCTCGGTGTAGAGAAAGGATACAATACTCCTGTCCCAGGTGCGCACGCTGACCTATTTTCTCACAGAGCACAGTCAGGACCAGGACCACACCTTCTTACTTTAGACTGTTTTTTTACAGTCAAGCACAGGCCTCTTCTGTAGGGGTTTTTCACTTAACATTGGCAGAAACAAAAAGTTTTTGGATAGTGTCTGAGTTTATTTTTATGATTTTTTTTTTTTTACCAGGGTTCAAAATTAAAACTTATCTAGTGTCAACTCAAAATTTGATGTAAATGATGTGAGAGATGTGGACATTTATATTAAATGTTAAATTTGGACCTCGTCGACTTCTGGTTCGACAAACCAGAAGTCGAACATCACATCATAAGCCTTGAAGCTTCATGATTATGGATTTACAAAACATTACATACTGACACAAGAATTAGGGAAACATGGGGAAAATGGGTGTCACAAAACCTTCAGAGTACTCAGAATCTCAACATATTCCACATAATTCACCCCAATATGAAAACCACAAAAAGTAATAAAGGTGGCCCTTAACCACGAGTATTTATGTGAAACCTTTACTCTCTATTCCTTTTTATCTTTTTCACTTCTCTCTACATGACATGTTTCTCTTTCATCCTTTGTATCTCTGAGCTGTACAGATGTACTGTCTTTGCAAAGCAGGCTCGCACAACCAAGTGTGACAATCAGTCAGCCATGGACCATTTAAAAAATATATATATATGTACTTCTCCCTGCATTTTACACCATTTTGACAAATTTTGGGGCTTATTCAGATCTAATAATGCAATACAAGTATTTCCTGCTTAATGTTTTCACTTCCTGTTTTGTGAGATTGTGTGTGCACACGTGTGCGTGTGTGAGGAATGTGCTCTGCAGGGTTCAAGACCAGCTGTATGGGGTTTGTTGGTGGTATAGTGGTTTGGTCTAAGCATATTGTAAGTACACTATAAATCAGTGAAAAGAAAGTGAGAAAGAAAGGGTGCAAGAATGGGGGAAGAACGGAAAGAAAGTGACATCCTGATACCTGCGTCTGGTTTGCTCCTGAAATACTTTCTTAGAAGCAATCACAGATTCTCTGATCTCTACTGATAATCTTTGCTTTGGGACTTTTACTTTTGCATGTAAATGAATCATTTATTGCTGTTTTTAGAGGTGTTTGTTAAGTCAAGCGTCACTGTTGCTCATTAATGGATTTGAATAAACCCCTAACCTTTAGTATTTTTGTCTTACAAGTATGAATAATACCTCTAATCATGCTGACTGAAGAAAAATTTGCTATATAAGCAATCAGAATTACAAAGTTTGCTTGGCAGATGATAAAACCTGTAGAGAGAGAAAGAAGAAAAAACATAGGCATACATTAAACTTGATTTATTGCTAGAGACCATAATATTATAAAGACTCTGTGATGGGCTTATCTTATTGGATGGTAAGCTACCACCCAGAACACCTTAGCAACCACCCAAAATGTCTTTTTTTGTGTCAGAATTTTTTTAATATGAGCCAGCACCCCTCACATTTTCTTCTAATGCATTATCTCATCAGCCAGTCATCCTAAGTGAAACCAAAAGTGCTTCCCTGTCTTCTTCCTGCATTCAGATTAATAAATACTTTGGTAGCTGTAGTTTTGTAACTTTCCCTTTCGCCCTTTCTGCAAGTTATAAACAATTGCCTTACATGTGAGAAGGAAACTAGAGAGGAATAACAGTAAAGGGCAATGAGAGAGGAGCTGCAGTTTTTACTTGGCTTTGTCCTGGCCTTTAGTATGAGGGACCAGCTTCCTCCAGTTTGCTATTCAGCAGGAAAGGTTAGTATATTAGTCCAAAAACCCAACACTAAAAATACTTCTATTTTGCTTTGTTTTAAATTACAGATCATATTATCATCTCAACAACCTGAGTGCATTCAAAAATGAACATGAATTTCAGATTAAAACATTTTGTTTGTTCTCCCTTTCTGTGAAGTTGGCATGAAATTCCCCCTATCTATTCACTCTATCTGCGATTCATCTGTGCATACATTTTTTTTTTATTTGTTCTTAATTAATAATTCGGTAACACTTTATTTTCCTAGTCCAATTTAGACATTCTACTAACTATTCATAACTTTGCAACTACATGTTAACTACCAATCATTACGGTATTAATAAACTGTCTACTTAATATCTGCTAACACTTATTTTGATGTTCTCCAACAGACATTCTACTGTAAGAGAATTCTATAATTGTTCTATAAGTAACTTTGCAAGTACGTCAACTTATCCTACTAACCCTACCCAAACAATCTACTAATACTCTACTAAGAGTTAGTTGACATGTAGTTGCAAAGATACATATAGTTAGTAGAATGTTTAAAGAGGACTATCGAAATAAAGTGTAACCCATAATTTTGAATCAAAATGTTGTAACTTGATCTTTTTACTGAAATGATAGACTTCTCTATGTAAATGTATGAAAGACTTCACCAATCATTTTGTCAGCTTAAACCCCGCCCCTTTCATACAATCGACTGCAAGCTTGCTTTAAGATCTGCCTCCATCCTATCAACAACTTGTTGATCAAGTCCCACTGTTCACTCGGATGTACAGTATGTCACATACACGTTTCTCAGGCCATTGAACATAGTTACCGTTACTCCACCCCTTGCTTGGCATTTCATTACCAAGGCACCATATTTCTATGAATTTATGTCAGACCTGAAAGAGGAAGTTCAGCTAATAATACCTAACTAATGCAATGTGTGATTGGCGTGCGTGTGTGTTTGTGTAGGTGAGGGTATGAGTGTGTGATCTGGGATGCCTCACCATCATCAGAAAGAGCCCTGTGACCTTTGCAGTGGTTCCAACAGAGAACCCAAGAGTGAAAAGGTTGTCCTTCCTCTTTCTTTCTCTAGTGTCTATCTATAATAAAACGCAGTGGAGGCCAGGGTCACATCAGTGTTTGTGTTTTTAAATTTGGTTAAATCTAGTAAAATAGTTTAAGTCTAAAGCAAATATGCTTGGTGCCGTCACATGAGTGCTCGCAGAACAAGAACAGGCATTGTAGAAAACACTTTATTTTAAACCACTGACACACATATACATAAAATGTTTTATTCTGGAGACAATGAAAATGCCTTAGGAATGAGCAAAATTCCTTGCTCTCCTCTTAGGATATGACTCCTTATTTCCTTGGCGGGCTGCAGAAATAGTGACCAAAAAGAACAAAAGAGAAAGGGAGGGCACAACGTGTTTAGTTTGTATGAGGTCAAGCGTCTGACCCTGTGCATTGCTAGAGACCTGCGGTTGAACCGCTCTCCTCGCTTCTTTACGCTTTCATCTTTAGCTCCATAACTCGAGTCTGTGTGCGCACGGCCTCCGCCACCTTTTGATTCCTTTAATTCAATTTAATACATAAACAAATACATGAAGGGAGTGAGGGAGGGCAGGAGAGCAAGATGAAGGGAGAGGGGAAGGGAAGGATGAGAGGATGAAAAGAAGAGGAGACTCGTCTTGATTGTTGCTCATAAAGCTCTCATGGCTCGGAGATGAGAGGCCACCATGCTGTTTCTGAAGCCTTAGTCATAAGTCTCAATGCTTTCATTCTGCTATACTATATAATCGTGCTGTTAAAAGGTCCGCCGACTTTTTAGTCATAATTTAGGCGTCTTAATTTAGAAGTAAAATATTGTTGTTATTGTAGAATACTCTTCATGTACGTAGATCTTACCTAGCATCCATGTGTCACGTTAATCTTATGGTTTATTGTCCCATGATGCTTTGCAGCCATTTGTATTCAAAAACGCTATCTGCATATTTTCAAAATTGGTACTTCCTCTGAATAAGTCATTACTTTGTGAGCATTTAAAAAAGTGTTCTATTTAGTATGAACGTGTGCAGAATTAATATAATTTGGACGTACTACATCCGTCAAGTTGTCATTGTCATGTGACCTACAGTATTAGTTGCGTCTCTTTGCGATCATTCACAAATCCTTTCCCGTGGCCTCATGCAATAGACTTTACTATTTCATGAGGCCACTAAATGAACATTTTAGAATCTTGCTGAGATGCTAAAGTTTACCCACGCAGCAGTTACTAGCTGACCTCTGTTACATATGCAAATGCAGTCAGAGGACAGGGATACGTTGTTTTCGTTCAAATCAAAGTACAAACAACGTAGAAAATGTATCCGTGTGGTGCGGCTGACACAGAACAACATACGCTGTTTGCGTTCAGTGGATACTCTCCAAAATGGCGCTAGGGAGGAGACGAATTGTTGAATAAAGTCGTTTTTTTTTTTTCTTTTGCGCACAAAAAGTATTCTCGTTGCTTCGTAATATTACGGTTGAACCCCTGATGTCACATTAATTATTATTTTATCGATCTCCTTGCTACGTTTCTGGACGTTGATCGTGGTAGTACCCTTGCTGTCTATTGGCGCTTTTCCACTGCGTGGTATGACTCGGCTCGGCACGGCTCAGTACGGTACGGCACGGCTCGGCTCGGTTTGCGTTTCAACTGCAGTTCAGTACCGCTTTAGAGTGGGTGGGATTATTCACATGTCGTTTATAGTTGCGCGGCCTCCTGAAAAACTTTTTCATTCCGCGTCACCCCATCAAGCTCTCGCTGGATCCGCTCCTCTGCTATCAACGAGAGGAACGTCTGTACTTCCTCAACAGACAACGAAACA
>NW_015558618.1:158317-181015 GCF_001515605.1 Sinocyclocheilus anshuiensis | reverse complement strand
TAAAAAAAGTACCAGGTACCAGAAACTGTACCCAGTGGAAAACCCCCCAAAAGTGAACCGTACCGAGCCATACCGTGCCGTACCATGCAGTGGAAAAGTGCCATATGGGAGGGACAGAGAGCTGTCAGATTCCATCAAAAATATCTTAATTTGTGTTCAGTTGGAACGACATGAGGGTGAGTATTTAATGGAAGAATTTTCATTTTTGGGTGAACTATCCCTTTAATATTCAAAAACAATTTGGCCACAAAATCAAAGTCATGTGGTGTGACCAATATGCACCATATGAAAACAATATGAATACAAAGAGTACATTAGCACGCTTTTAACTAGATTATATTCTTTATCATGGACAATATTATACTTCATAGATACTGCATATAATCAATACTGCATTATATACTGCATAATTACTATGCTATTTTTGAAAAATAGTGTACAGTCTATACTGTGCAGTATTTGTTAAGTAGTAAGCTAGTATTCCACTCTGAACATGGCCAAACGCACATATGCGTAAGAACAAATCACTTACACCATTTGAAAACACACATGTGGGGACAGAGCGGACAAGGACACACGTGGAACCACACGAGCACATCACGGTGCCTCAGCCTCTACGCTGAATAAAGCTTCTCTTTTTCCTTCTCCCATCTCTCTGACGCAGCCCGATCCCATTATTATTTTGGGGAAGACAGCTAGTTCCCTCAGGAGTGACCTGTTTGAGATGTTTCATGCTCTGGGAGCCTGGCCAAAGAGAACAACAACAACACACACACACACAAATACCTCCACACACACACACAAACAGAAAAGCCCAGTGGCATGTACAACTGGCAAACACACAGCAGGAATGCAGCTGAACAGTTACAGTCATGGACTATTGCTACAAAGACTACAAAAACAGGTTTTCATCTGTGAGGCGGAATATTGTGGACTTTATGCGAGATTATCTGCTCACTATTTGGATATATCTTCTCAGGTTTCTAGATGACCAAAATTTGTCATTTTTAATTAGTATTTTTTTTTTTTAAAGCATATTGTGTTATTTGCCATTTAAGTATTAACTTTCTGAGATGTTTCGCATAAATTCCTAATGAGAAATAAAAATAGAAACAAATTTCTAAGTTAAATTTCTAAAATTTCTAAAAGTTAAATTTCAGATTTTGAAATCCAGTTTTGTTTTGTATTGACAAAAAAACACTTGAAACATTCTTCAAAATATCTTTTTTTGCATCCTGTCTCAAAAGAAAGAATGTCTCACAGGGTTGGAACAACATGAAGGTGAATAGATGACAAATTTGTGATTTATTTATAAACCACAAATACATATTTTAAAAAGTACTTATGGCTTCACAAGTTCAACAGGAATCCGTTTCCAAAATGTGTTCAACAGAAGCTCAAACGTGTTTGATTGATGAGTTTTGTTCTCACGCATCAAGCAAGTACAGCTGAGCTTCTGTTTACCATATTTGATGTGCTTGAGTATGTGTGCTGATCAGTGTTTATATATTAATAAAATCCTAAATTAAATCTGTTCATAATATAAAGCGACCGTGTCTCCTCAGAAGACTTGGTTTAATCCTCTCAATTACGATGATTTTATGTACTTTTTTTGTGTTTTGTAGATGAACGGAAATATTATGTTTGGAATAAAATTAGGGTGAGTAAATGATGACAGCAGTTTTATTTTGGGGTATACTAAGCCTTTAAGAAAACCTAGTGATTTCCTTTCAGAAGTCACTGATAGATGGATAACTCAATGAATGATAGAATAGAATATGATAGAATAGAATAGAATAGAATAGAATAGAATAGAATAGAATAGAATAGAAAACAAAAGAGGGGTGTATGATCATTTGGATGGGGGATGGGCATATCTGCACTTGTGCAAGAGTCAGTGTTGACCTGAAGTCAGCCCTCTTCAGCATGGTCTGTGCTTTTGTTGGGTCTCTCTCATTAACTGTTGGCCGGGCTGATGGTTTCCTCGGTCGCAGCACTGGGTTAAATAGCTTGAAAATGAGACCGGGTTAAGAGCTGTTTCCTGCAAGCCTCAGCTGCAAGCACATCTGGGGGAGAAGGCTCCAAACTGCCCCCCACGTGTTTGTTCATGGACTGGACTGATTGCCTTTCCTTCCTCTTCTCCCTTTCGCTCTCTCGCTCTCTTTTTTTTTTTGTCTCAATTTCTCTCTCTCCCACCAAAAACTTGCTGTCCTTTTCCTTCAGCTCCAGAAAGACAAGCTAAAAGCAAAGGGGTTGAGTAGGTCAGATGAAAAGGAGGACACAGGGAATACAAATTTGTCTATCTAAATGCATTCTGTACAGTATGGCCCTTCGCATTTGCATGTGATTGTAACCCCCATTCTAGTGTTTGGAGACTGCTGTCTGGGTCAAACCGAAGCACCCCGGGGGGCTTATATGCCACAGAGGTCTCCTTCTTCCCCAGACGGACTGCAGTTCAAGCACTTAGTGTGCATCTGATATCGCTTACCGTCTAGAGCTCAGCGATGCCTAGGTGAAATTCCCTCTGACACATAGTAAATGGAACAGCAGCGTATCCGAGCACTTGGGTGTGTTTGTGTTTGGCCTCGTGCATGTTTTGGCATTTGTGTGCGTTTCTCATATTAAACTACAGTAACTGCTTGGAAATACGATGCCCTGGAATTAGAAGCATAAATGACCAAACCCACCTGTAGCCACAGAAATGTCTCCATTTAAGAAGAAGATTGACTGTACTTTGCTTTCACATAATGGTAGCAAGAAAGTACTCAGGGAAAAGATTAAGTATTAAAACTTTATTTCCTTTATTTGTGTAATGGAAAATGATAAAAACGTACAGCTCAGCAACATCGTCTTGGCTAGAATAGGTCAGTGGTTTTTTTAATCAATAACAATCAAATAATATTTATAATATAACAATGTGTTCTGAGGAAAGCGAAATAAGAGATAAAGAGTGAAAATAAATTATCATAATAATAATAACGATAACAACAATGAACTTTAATAAACATTTCTTTGCTTGTATGTCGTATCCATAGTCCATTCAGAGGGAATCATGCCCAAGGGGGGTGTATTCCAGCATGTTAGGAGGGATAAACTTAGTGGTCTTGTCTCTCTGTCTTTGACTCATCATGTATGCAGAGAGTCAGAGCTAGTCCTTAACTAGAGAGTTTCTGAGGAGGCCGTTCTCAAAGGAACTGCCACAGTGAATCTGCAAAGACACATCCTCTCTTTCAGGACAGTACCAAAGTGACTTAGTAAAATGTAACGAAAAGCTAAAAGCAAAGACAGCTCTCTCTCCCTCTGCTCTGTCTGTGAGGGTCCTCAGTGTCTAGAAGGGAGAGGTGCTTTTTAAACGTGTGAACCGTCCTCTATACAAGTTGACGTGGTTGTTGATGAGATGAAACCTTCGTCGGCAGTGTCCAAGCAGGAACGAACCTGACACGAACCCCTTCGCGTCCCTCACCTGTGGAAGATTTCTTGACGGGAGGGGAGGGGGGTGTGTGGAGATTTTCAGTATGGAGGAGCAAACGCAAGGCCCCTGTGGAGGGGATGCGAGCGAGCGTGGGTCTTCAGTGAGGTTCGGCCCAGGCGGGAGAGCGGCTGGAATGGTGAGGGTGACTGAATGTGGGGTGAATGGGAGTTGGTGTGGGCAGCATGTGTCCGGAATGGCTGAACGGTGGCAGGTGGCCCATGTGTGACATGTGGCTTGCCAGAGCAGCGGCGCTGCCAAACGGAGAGGTCTTGTCCTGCATGCACTTGGAGAGCTCCTCGAAACCCTCGCCAGATCGTTTACTCTTCTTGGACTTGCTGGACATCTTTCGGTTGCGTGTTTGGATGCCCTCTTTTTTCATGGTCAGTGGCCTGTTGACCTATAAGAAAATAGATAGCGTAGGTTAATGATGAGCACAAAGGAAGTACGTTTTACAGAAGTATCGACACATTTTACATGCAAAAGTTAATTAAATGGACGTTTGAGAAAATTAACCAGGAAAACACAGCAACAGTAGATCAGGGGTGCATTTCCCAAAAGCATATTTAGTTGCTTTTGGGAAATGCACCCCAGAACAGTAGCCTATAGATTAGAATCTTTATATGACATTACAATAAAATCTGTCATTATCTATCATTTTATTATATTATATATTTTCACACATATAAAACAATTTTTGCGTTTCATATAGAAAAAAAGTACAACCTGTTTTTTATGTTAAGATAGCTTCTATCCATGGCACCGAAAATGTTCTGTAAAATTCATTGTATTACGCATTTATTAGATGTAGTATTTTACTCAAATTAAAGCCTACATCAAAGTGTATAATGTAGTCTTTTATGCTTTCAGGGTTGAATTTCAAACGAAAACTAGACATGGAAAAAAAGCAATTCAGCAGCTCAGCTGTCACGCAATTCTGTTTTTTTTTCTTTCCTCCTTTGTTTCGCTTGTTTCATTAAGGTGAAATGTATTTATTCGTCTGCTAAATAGATCGCAGCCAAGCTTAACATTAAAAAGGCTAGTTTCAGACAGTATAATTCCGAGTCTGTTTGCATGAAGTTGCTCGACAACTGTAAAAAGTCTAAATTGGCATATGCATTATATTAACGTGGCGGAAGCTTGTAATTATAAATTTAACTTTTTTAATCATATTGCTGTTCCCGCCGATTTTTTTACAGTAGCACGAGGCCTTCTGTGGCTTATTGTCTTATTTTTTAGATCTTTTTTTTTTTGTACCGAATCCAATCGTTGAATGGACTACATAACCTCAGTCCTGCATTTCTGTTTTCCACACTGTAATATCAATCAGGGGTTACATGGGCTTTGGGTTGAAAAAAATGCATTCATGATAACAATCTGATGGGGTGACGAATATTATGACTCACTTATGCTATGTGTGTTCTGCACCAGACAGCATTTCAAAACTATCCGCAAATAACATTAAAGCAAATGCGGCCTGGACATATGAAATCTCTTACCAGGGAGTCGCCTTGGGTTAATTGAATATAGCCTATTCTGTGCATTTAAACACGCTAAATTCAATTTTCCAATTTGCGCCTTGATTAGAAAAAACTGTGCCTGATGAAATTCGTTTTATTCTGACCTGTATCTAATAAGTTCTGCCATATTTGGGTAAATACATTAGACAGATCATTAATGTATAACGTTTCGATACAATGCTCGGCCTTGATGCCACGAATCAAACGCTTCAGTGGGCGTGGCGACTGCAAAGCCGGGTCATCAATCCTCTGTTCGCTTTTAGCCTATAACATTTGCAGTTTGTGTTCGTTAACGATTTGCATAATTTCTATTGAGCTTTTGTAAAAAAATAAAATAAATAAATAAATAAATTAAAAAAAAAGAGGATCTGAATTAAAAAAAAACCCGCTATGAATAAAATTAAAACGCAGACGACGACAAAAACACACATTCCGATACTTCAACTCAGTGCCAGTCGAGCATGACAAACAAGAGAGCAAAGAGTATAAATCCATTTATTTTCCAATCCCTGCCCCAGCCCCTTCACACATAGTGCTCTGATAATCGCTTTACAGTAGATGTCATTCGGGCCTGCCGGGGCCAGAGAAAATTCAGCCGGGTTTGTTGAAGACGGAAACACCCGGGAGCCTGGCTTCCTTATCGGGCCCGGGCAGATATCCGGATAGGAAACAACTGGATGGCCTTTGAACAGCGCTCTGAAAACACTTCAGCCCAAAATGCAAAAGCATGGGCCAGCACTCTGACTCCATGGAAAACCATGTGGCGTTTTTTTCACCATGAGAACATATAGAGAAAGACAGAAAGAAACTAAATGGGGAAAAAAAATCAAATGTTGGAAAAGCTATGTTACACCTACACTACTAAAAATAATAATGATCATCATAATTAGGAACTAAGGAGTCTTACAATTCATATTTTGATTCCTCTTTGAATATCTCGCTCTATTTGTAATTCAATACAAGGCTCATGGTTCTCCTGCTGAGTATGTAAGTGTGGAAATAAGATTCCCTCACTTGTATTTACACTCTGATGGTCACTTAGCCAAGTGAAAATTAAATTATGACGCATGGCTGATAGAAAAAGAGATCTCACTCAATTAAACTGCTTGTTGTGTCTCCAAAATGAATCTCTATATAATATTACATCATGTTTTGAAAGACTGCAAAAAAGGACTCAATAAAGAGACAGAGGTAGAGATATAGAGTTTCACCTGCTAAAGGATAAAATAAGATTATGTGAAAAGGAAAATGGAGCTATAGATTGTATTCTTTGAAAAGTCATCTGTTTTCATAGAATCCTGATGCTGAAAAAAACTGTCACCCGTCCCAGGTATTTTATTCCAACGAAATATGAATTTTAAAGCTGTCCATGAACCACAGAAAAACCGGAGATTAATAACCAAAGCATAATCAAGTTTGACTTTTCTCACATCTTAATGATTTCTCAAGTAAACAGCAAAATAATCTTAAAACTTTAGTTTTGCTTTTTATCAATCATCTCAATGCAAAAAGCCATTAAGATAAATCAAAATCAAACGAACAAAATCTGCTTTTAAACATCTCATCAAGATTAAACGAGATAATCATGCTGGCAGCGATTCTAAAATGGAGCCAGAATCATAAGCCAGCCACACAAAACAAAACCAATGGCATGTGGCTTTCTAAACACCCCCAGAAAATGAACAACTAGATCAAACTGCTAGATCTAAACAGATGCACTCAGACAATAGTGTGGCAACAGGTTTCTCTTAGTATGGAGTGGTGATAATTGTACCGGCATGGGCATTGGTATCAGTGACAGTATCAGAACTAGAAGCAATAATGATAGCAGGAACAATGGCAATAGTAGCAGTATTGTTACAGGCAGAGTAGGGGATCACCAGGGGGTGAGGGCGACAAACAATTCCAGGAAGATTATAGGGAAAATATAACTTTCCTGGAATTGTGCTCAGGCTTTCTGCTCAGTGCTCCTATTTAGCCCTCTTTCTCACGTGTGTGAGGAACTGAAAGAATTCTGTAGGGCTCATCGACTCACCAGTCTGCGCTTTGGCTTGATAAGGGGTCGGTTCTGGCCGTTCATCTTGTGGTACAGGCCGCACGCGTTGCAGAGGTAGTGGCCCGTTCCGTCCCGCCGCCACAGCGGGGTGGAGGTGGCTCCGCAGTTCACACATTCACGCCCCTCTGTGCAGAATTCAAGTGGAGGGAAAGCAAAGGGAAATTTATATAATTAAAAGGTTCACACTACATCTACAATACAGGAACACAGGGTCATGCAAAGGCACGGTCTGGACAAAGAAAAACAACTCCCAAGTTAATTAGACAATATCTAACATTACATCCACACTGGAATCTCTCATCTGAGCTGGATGTATTACATAATTGATATTGGAATTTGTGAATGTGCATGTGTTTGTGGTTGAAATAACATTTTTTACAAAGTGTGACTATAAGTGAAAAATGAGCAGTACAGTCTATTTTTGCAGCTACAACATTTTCAAGACAAGAAAAGTGTTTAAAATGTGAGTTCATTCTATGTTATACATCCCAATCCTGTTTATCAGCCAGCTGTCCCGGCTTGTTCTGTTCTCAGGTGTTAAATCACAGTAAAGCACCCTAACCTGCTGGAAAGGGCCATGCGCTTTAATTAATATGCTCTTCCTCCTCACTCCCCTGAGCACCTGTCTATTATTCACATTATAATGTGAGCTAGTCGCTGTCCCACCCTGACCAGAGAAAAGAATCCACCCGGATAATGGATGCTCTTTTGAAGTGTATGTGATGTGTTGTAATTCAGTCATTTTCATTCCATTTTCTGTTTAGGCTTGACATGGTTAGAAGTATCACTCGCAGTTTAAATGTACTGAAACTTGGTGCTGGGTGTGTTAGGTGAAAACGGGCCTGCAAATGGGGTGAGTAATTAAAGGTAACCCTAATTCGAAGTGTTTTGTTTTGTCTCAATCATGTTTGTGGTATTGATTTGATTGTTTGCATTGAATCTCTACAACTAAAGAATGGTCAAAAAAATGTACTATGAAGTTCAGAATGGTTCCATTCACCAATACACACTCGATCCTAACAACATTTTCAGCACAAGGCATTTTCCACATCCATAGGTTGGCTAAATAAATAAATGCATAAAAAGTTAAAACAATGATAAGGACATATTTTGTATTTCTGTGTTATTGAGTATGTTAATAATAAAAACACTATATTTACTATTCATTAATTTATGAAGCACCTTGTATTTACACATTGTTATTTCTATTGTCACATTCTATTGACATAAGTAGGCCAATATGTGTAATGTAACTGTGATGTAAAGTGTTACAAATAATAGTTCAAAATAAAGTTCGTTAGCAGTGCATCAGGCCGAGGTCGTGCATAAATAAGCAAACAAACAGCAGGGTCCTGTCGCCTGTGAAGGCCTGCCCCGCCGGGGTTTTGTTAGTATTGGGGTCGTGGAAGGTGGAGGCGGGAGTATGTCGTGATTTGTTCAGCTGAAGTTATACAGGATATGTCTGGAGCCAGCGCGTCGTGACTCCTCAACGTTTTAAGTGCAATAAGGGCTTAATTTAAAGCTAAATATGAGGCAACACGCAGCCCGCCAAATAAAATCATTCACCCAAATAGGCCTAACGAGCAGGAAATTTGGTTACATTTAATTATTTTAAAACATTACACAATATCCTACACATATCCTCGTTCTTTATAAATTTTACATTTCGACAACTGATGCTCTCTAAGCCAATGTGTCTCTAAATATGCCCATTTAGCCTAGGTAAGGCTACTCATCACTTCATGGTCGAGTCAGAGCTTAATGAAACTCACCTGAGCACGACCGTGTCTTGCTTTTACATTTAGGTGTAAAGCTTGAAGCGGATCCACTGAGGAGGGTACCAGGATGAAACAGACCCCCGCCGTACTCGTGTGGCGTGGGCAGAGAGTACGTTGGGTAGGTTGGGATGGGATGATGCGTGGACGGTGTTTGGGCGCTCATAGCCAGGCTTCCCCGAAGAGGACTACATCCCTCCATTTTCATCCCATCGGCGATGGACACGTGGTACTTGATGGACTCCTTTTCATCCATTCTTGCAGTGGTGGAGATCGGAGAAGAAGGACCGGGGTCCGGTGAGACGTCTTTCGGTGGGGTTGGGGGGAAATTGTAGAGGGGATGTGGACTGGAGTGGGCTGCGGATGTGAGGGAGGAGACGGGAGCGGTGCTGGAGCTGCTGCTGCACGCGTAGCCGGCGCTGGCGGGGTGCAGGCCAGGCTTGCTGAAGTGACTGACCGCCCAGGCGTTGTGGTGGGCAGCGGAGAGCGCTGCCTTCCCGCTGTCCAGCCAAGGAATACCGGGACTGTGTATGAGGTGTGGCCGGCAGACCTGACTTCCCGTGAGACGAGCTGAGAAATATAAGACAGAAACGAACATACAGTTCAATTCAAATTACCAGCGAAATGTCTGTTTTTGCCAAAACACCAGTTTGTTTCAAAGAACAAAATGTCTAATGTTCACTCTCACCTGTTGACTCCGTACTCGAACAATACAAACCTGACATTGAGATAAAACTTAAATCTTAAATATCAGTTATGCAACACACACAAAACCGCAGTTGACGATTCACCCTTTTAGTCCAGTGTTTGTTCAAACTGCACGCTAACACTTCAAATATATTTTCCTTAGTCTCGACGTGATTTTCTCAAAAAACGCACCTACTCCTAAGAACAGACGTAAAATCTCCTTAAAAAAGCAACAAACGACAACTTTTTTAACGAAGCCTTCTCACTACAGCCTGTTGTTCGCACAAATTACACGCTTGAACTAAGAAGTTCATCAGGAATTTTTCGTTTTGATTTGGCATCCGGGAAGTGCCTTGATCCCCCTCTCTCTCTCTCCCTGACACGAACTTCCCTTTCCTCATCAAGTCATTCGCTGGACATTTTCTTTTTCTTCTTATTCTTTACATTTCAACACGCATATCTTGGAGATATGGATCTCGGAGAGACAGTTCAAGAAATGCGATAGGCCTGATTTGTAACTGCCAGGTAGCTACATAGTCCTATGCATAATATCGTTTTGTGCAAAGCAATAGCAAAAACATTTACATTACCATATCTTTATTTAAGTATCGAGAAGTCTCAGCGATAAAACAGTCGTATTTAGGCCGCACTAGCCTAGGTTTCACTTCAAAGCCCGTGAAAGAAAAAGTCATCGAAATCTTTCGGTTTTACACGCACAAAACGGTTGTTCTAAAGATTTTACTAGCTTATATAACTGACCCAAAATGGGCATAAAATATGTCAGCAATGTCAGGTTTATTACACTTTTTTAAGCACATAAGTAGGCTATAAAACCAAAGAACCACGTAAACAAAATATCTCTTTCGCTATAAATATGGAGATTTTACATTAAGATTTTACATTAATGTTACACATTTAAATATGAATAAAAAATAATTTAGCAGTAACAGTAACAATGGGCCTACTATTTCAAACAGCGCCATAAATAAGGTCACATTTAGCACTTAGCCTGTTAAATAAATAAACAAACAAATAGTATTATGTAACTTATAAGACATTTTGTAGCATGACAAATGTAAAGTGTGGCTGAAATATGTCTAGGAAATTGCATAATGACATATGCATATAAGACAGATATTCTGTCATCAAAATATGATATGTAGCCTACTTCATGCGAGAGAAATTTGACGTAAAGAAGCATCTTACCGTGCGCTTGTCCGTATGATACTCTAGCCCGAGAATTGGGGTAGTACGGGTTCCCCTGCGAGTCCAAGTGATTCAAGAACACATCCACCTCGTCCGGGGGAAGAAGAGGTGCCATGGGCTCCATGTAATTGTGTGTAAGCCCGTGATGATGGGACTCTGGGTGCTGGCCGTTGAGTACCGCATGATGATGGGCCATCCATCGAGACTGATCGGCCGCAACCTCCATGTCTAAATCGTCCGCGCTTCGAAAATGTTTCGAAAAGTTTTCTAGATGCCTACTGAAAACCTTTTGTACACTAAGAGACCCAGGAACACCACTATGGTCCTTCAGATTACTAAAATATTTGTCGTGAGCGTACTGCTTCAGTTGGTGATGCCCTATTCAATTTTTCCACATGCCCTTATTTTTTTTGGAGAAATAGAGATCCTGCTTCTTTGCTCTCAACAATGCTCAGGAACACCTGGAAGGGAATAACAAACAGATGCATCTCAGTTTTTAACGTTTAATACATTGCAAGACCTAAGATCTAAAGATCTTTCTAAAATCGTATATATATATATATATATATATATACACACACACACACACACACACACACACCACACACACATATGTATATATGAACTTTATCGAAATATGGGTTGCAACCTGTAAAGTCGCTGCATTACATGCTCAACCGTACGCAGTTTCAAAGAACTATCGTAAAGTAGGCTACTCACTGCGCAAACTAGTATTTCAACACTCCAATCCTCTGTTTATTTTTCCCGTGTTATTCAAAGAATGTTAATCCTCAAGATGTCTGCTGACATTCGTAATTTGCCACCGGTTCAAATTGTCCACAGACCAATTGTTAAACTCTGCGGCTGTCCGAAGCGAAGTCTCTTTAATGAATCGTGCCTGTGTACTGTCGGAACTGGCGCCAGTAGATTCCATATCTTACGAACATGGGCGGGGTCACGGGCTGGCAGTGATCGCTCTGTTAACCAATAGCAGATCGCGCTGACTGCCATTGGCTCGGACATCATGCTCTCCGAACTGCCACGGCGACTATCGGCCTAGTGCTCCACATTCAGAGAGCTGAGAGACCCATCATTTAACGGAGCAATTTATTGAGATCGTTTTACCTTTCTTAGAGCTTCACGTTGATGATGTGTGATACTGTTGTCTTTTTACAAAAAGACTAAGAGCTCAGATTGACCTGAAATTTTGAATGTAAAGTTGGAGTCCTAGGCTAACTCCGCACAACGTCAGAAAAATATTTAAATTGTATTGTATTTTTTTAATCGAATAATAATATAATAACAGACACAGGTTAGACTAGGCCTATTTTTATTTTTACAGACAGTGCCAACCAGCAATTACTTTAATTTTCCATTGATAAATAAAAACATATATATTGCAATTATCATAAACTTTTGTTAAAAAAATATAAATGTGATTAGGACCTGTTGCCTGACCATTAACATTTGCTTAAAACAACAAAACCTGTATCAGTGAAGTGTCACATGCGATATATGCCTAATGCAAACAAACACAATTCCTAGCACCTCAGGCATTAATTGGGGAGGAGTATTTTATGGTCTCTAAATTGGGGGCTATTGTTCTTGCGCGTCTAATTGTTTTAAATTAGTTGTCACCACATTCTTCTTGTGAAAACACTGTCTTTGTATGCTGTTGCAAGCGATCAAACATCACTTTGCATATTAATAGCGGCCCGTCTCTCGGTGGTGCCGACAGGTCGCATGGGCAGGTCCAAATAGAGCCAATTGGTGGCCATTAGGGCAGCTTCGTTGATTCTTGCTTACAATTATCTCGTGGCAAAACAAGCAGCATGCTCGCCCACCGCGGGCAGAAAGACAGAACGTCGCCAATCAGCCAATTAAGCCTTTAGATAAACTGTGGATAGTCAGCTGAAAACCTCATTTGCATATAGAGTTTAATAAATTGTTTCAGCTTTCACCTCAACATAAAATTTACTTGTCTATCCTATTCAGCCAAAAAGGTTATCTTTCATGTGCCACACCTTTTAAATGTTTTTTTTTTTTTTTAATAACAAATTTCGTTCACCGGTTCAAATAGCCTAAACATTCATTGGACATAGAAAATCCTCTTGATGGTTTCTAAAGTGGATTTTACAATGTGCTCCTTTGGATCACTGCTTCTCACCTTTGGTAGCTCTGTGGCCTCTAACTGCTTGTAGCAACGCTTTGTGTATATTAATTATTCATTTAGCTTGTCTAGTTGGATCAATCAAAGAGAACACAAGATAGACTTGTCTACCAGGGAGCTCCAGCTCGTGCATCACTATCTTTCGATAAACATTTGTGTCATTTCAGGTCTACACCACGAACCAGTTTTACAGATAAGAATTTGCGTTTTTAACTCATTTTGTACATTTTAACCTGTCCTTCGAAATAGTTGTGGTGTGTCTATCTGATAATATGTATTTGATAATATGTATTTTATTATTATTATTACTTAAAGCAGGAGTTTTAGTTTGCTTGCTCTCCTCTGAAGCAATAATGATTGACAGGCAATAATTGAAGCGCGAGCTTAGAGCCCCTACCGGCCGCCACTCTGACGCCGTGACTTGACGTCACAGTATCTCGGTAAAGGAGGAGAAAATATATATATGGGCTACAAAGACTTTTCCAAAGCTATTTAAAACTAGAATATAGGCATTGTGTGTTTTCATTTGCATCTAAACAAAAAATAATCTGTGAGAGTTTTAGTCCAGCTGGAGAGTAAATAATCGATTTGGGCACCAATGCAACACTGAGCACTTCTTAAACCACAGAATTTCTGTCAGTCTTGGTTGTATAAGGATGTTTAAACAGGCTATGTGGCCTTATTGTGACAATACCAGATGCTTAAATCCCTTTTTAACACACTGGATTCTGGCCAGGGGCATCATTCTCCGTGGGGTTAAAAGAGGGCAGGAGGGGGCAGAGAGCGGCGCAGACGGGTTTGTGAAGATAAGCAGGCACTGGGATATAGGGGGAATGACACAGACCAGCTGAAGCGGTATTGTCCTTTACTCACGGGTAATTAGATTGTGACAGGGCACTCGGGGGCAGGCACAGGCAAAGTCACAAGCCTCCTGTCCTCTGCTGAAGCGTGGATAACGGATTGAAAGCAAAGCGTCTCACCCTCTCTTCATTTATCCAACAATCCACGTTATTTTGAAGCAAAGTCTCATATTTGTGCAGTATTAAACCATGCCACTAGCTGCGTTTATTCTAACGTGCCGCTTTTTTGTCTTGTGCGACTTTATGGGTAAAGTTCTTCTTCTGAGTGACAGCGTTAGTTTAGTCGGAAAACGATCCTGTGGTAGTCATAAATCTGAAGGGTGATGACAGCGCGCCCGCCCTCCTTTTGTGGTCGACAGCTCTTGGAGTCAATGATTTGAATAAACAGCACAGGTGGGCTAATACAAGCGTCCTTGGGGCATTCCAGTGAAAGCTAATTCCTCAACTTACACACACAGCACATTTGCTTTCACATTTAGAATCATTCAAGAGGGGGAAAAACATCGTCGTTATGCTCATTTGAAATTTTGGCAGAAAATGACTTCAGACGGTTTTCGTAACATGCGTTCTTGCCATTGTCGCATATCAAACTCGTGTCCTCACAATCATAATTGTGTGTGTGTGTGTGTGTGTGTGTGTTATTCGTTTCATGAATAAAAATGTCTTGTATTATAGGGTGGCTATATGCGGTGTAAATTAGTGGAATTGCATGTTGGGTTGTTTGGTTTGTATATTTTGGATTTTATTTTAACATGTTTGCAAATATAAACATGGGCATTGTTAAGTATGTTCCTTATAAATTAAAAATGAGTAAATAATTCAACAAATATCATAATATTATATTAATATTTTTAGCACGTGAAAAATATGAAGAGGAATTTCTGCATGTAAAACGTGTAACAATCTTTGTCGTTTTAGTCTTTTCTATTATAGCCTAAAATGCCTGCAGTCGTACAAACGCAAATAACGGATTTAGTTACATATTATGGCCTAATAACAACAATATGTATTTATTGTATTTAATATATTATTATTATGATTATTATTATTATTATTCAACCATGCAAAATATATAATTCATTTTATTGTCTTTTTGTTTTATTATAAACCATTTAAAACTGCAATCACACTAAAATCATTCAATCAGCCCCTGCAACATAATTAGCCAATGTTGGACTTACAGTTCTCTTTTTAAATTCCTCACTAAAACGCGTGAATAATCTCTTCGTATTACTCGACTTCACGCTCGCTGTGTCGAATGATAGTCTACGCAAAACGCATCTTACCAGTGTTTATGATTAGGCTCTCTCCTCTTGACTTTTCGCAGAGAAATGTGTCCTGGGGGCAATTCCGTGTGGCACCGTCTTTGAGGGAAGAGTAGCGGTGATTCGTTGTGCTTTGCCAAGCGCTGAGGCTCCGGGCACTGTCTTCTCTAGCTGGCGATGCCAACCTTTCCAGACAGTCAAGCGGCTTTCCAGAATGCTTTTCTCTCTCTCTCTCTCTCGCTGGAAACAGCGAAACTTGAGGCACAAAGTAGGACCGCTGCAACGTAGCCGTGCGTCAGCCAATCTGGTCTTCCGGGTAATGCTTTGATGGTTAAAAGCTGTGCTGAAGCTGTTTTGTGTGGTGTTCTCACTCGTATAATTATGAAACAAGACCCAGTCGCTGAAGGCTTTGCGCATAGCTCTTAGATTTTGACCTTCACATAGGCAAACGATGCAGAGAGGGTTTGCACCTCAGATTGTCACTCTTATTATGTTTGGCAGGCTCCATTCTGGATTTTTTTTTTTTTTTATATATTCGGAAGGTATATTTTAAAGATTGTAGGAATGAATATGAAAGCTAAACCCGCCATAAATAGTATAGTAGACCGATACTGGAGCGTGCATGCTTTGCACATTAGGTATTGTCGTTCTCATTTAATCACTGCGATGGTGCAGATGTGTTTGCTTGAGTGTTGTGAATATGTAAATCTTCACTTTTAATATGAGACGCCTTTAGGCTTCCCATCATAATGAATTCTATTCCTCTTTGCGCTTGTCTATAATATGTTGCCGCGTTGCGGTCGACCTTGCCTTCCCCCAACCCAGCCAGTTTTAACTCTCTCACACATAACACCAACTTTTAAAACATGCAAAGCCTTGGTAAATCTCCGGCACGAGACCGTGGGCTCGCGTGCAGAGGCTCAGGCAGGGCAGGTGCAGCTCCAGCCTCTCGCGCCCGGGTTCCCCCAAGAGTGCATGCGTACAATGAGTGCGCGAGAGGAATGAACTCTGACAGAATTAATTGCATTATATAGAATGATCAAAATAACAATGTCCAATGCCAGCTATTGTTTTGTGTACGTTCAAGAGACCACGAGCGGTGAAGGATTCAGATCAGTCAAATCAGAAACTACTCCTTTTGGCTGCTACCATGATGGTGAAATAGCGGGCCTATAGGACTAGCCTATGATAAAATCAAAATTCTACGAAATCCTTGGCTTTCCTTTTGTCTTGCACTTATCAGTAAGGATGGAATGACAGATTTAAAAAAGACAATGTGGCTACTCATTGACTGAGTTTCCGGCAAGTGCAACGTGGACAAGAGGAAGAATGTTTATCGGTTGCTATTTGAGTGCTTTTATCAGTCCTACCACTTTGTGAGGATAATGTCATGACATGAGTGGGCATGTCTTTTCATAGCCAACTTAATCATATATTATTACAAGTACGACAAAAGAATATTCCTCTCATAGCCTACATCTTGTTTCTTACATGTCTAGTTGCTGCAGCGAATCACATAATTTTGGAAGAAACATCTCTAAATGCTCTAACGTGTAATAACCTAAGTTTAATTTTTGTCCGCTAAATGCAACTTTTGTGGCGAGACAAACCAGCGTTGATTGTCCTATGAGATGCAAACTCTTTATCAAAAGTTAAAATAGTAAATGACGAGTAAAGATAAGGAAGAGTGTGATATCGCTTCTTTCTACATGACAACTTGAACGCCTTTCTAAATCTCCTTCAAGTTCATTTTAAATCGAAAACGAAGAAAAATAATAATATCGTTAACATTACGAACATTATTTTGTCACGATTAACTAAAATAATTTCTAACAACACTAACGTTATTATTACAATTAGAATTAGCCTATAATAATAATTATTAGTACTATTATTATAACATAAAATAAAAATTGATTATAAAGAAATATGGATTTAGCGTGTGCCGTTTTATTAAACATCTTATTAATGCATCTATTGTCATGTTAAAACGTTAAGAGCAGTAGGTGCTGGGCTTACAGGAGCTTTGCAATCTGACCAGAAGAAGATGCTCACGCATGATGCATGCGAGATAAGCGCTTATCAGGCTCGAGCTTGCATCTCCAGCGCATTCAAAAAAAAAATCTTTAGACTAATTAAGGCGACTGTTAAGCTCGGCTGCTCCTTTCCAGCAGCATACTGTGGCAGACACGGTGACATTTCCATTTCACGTTGTCCATCAAAGGCGCAGTAGAGCAGCGCATAGCTGCCTCTGAGTTCTCCTTGCGTCAAAGTAAAGTGTGCCACTAAATAGCGAAAGGCAAAGACATATATTCTTATGTAAGATAATGCATTTAGTTCACAGTCAGCTTTCTGGCAGACTTGTAAAATATGTTGTAACTCATTTGATTATCAAATTATTTGTTATGGGTTGTCTCTATTTTTAATATTTTCCCCTCCTTTTGTTCTCATCATTTTTATTACTTTTGTAAAAGGGCTCTAAAGTTATTATTTATATATGCATGCATGCATCAGATGCCAGGGCCCTCTCCTTCCGATTATTACCGGGGGTAATAATTCATCGGCGTGAGGCAATCTTTGTTCTTTGTGAAGATAATAAATGGCCTAATCGTTATCAGCTTGCCGCTGGAGGTGTCAGGACCGAGCGAGGCTGGAAAAAGGGTCCAAAGTGGCGCTGAATAAATTGGTGTTTCTTATCTCTCTCCCCCAGATTATCACCGCCTTTTCAAACCGCCACAACAAATACATTCAATGCATCTAATGCATCATTTGAGGGGGAAGATCGCAGGGGTGATAGAGACAGACAGGCTACCCGAAGGAGAAATATTTACACATTTAACGTGTACAGACCAATATTAGCTTGGGTTTTGAGCGAGTTTATTGGACGGGCCGAGGTACACACGCTTACCATATCAATGCAGCCATTATCATTCTTATTGTAGCGCTACTGTTGATAGGTATCTGCGTGATTATTCTGTCTTGTCATTAGATCTGTTACGTGTTGAATTAGTTGTGAAATTAGCGCGTTTCATCCAAACACTTGTTTTGCCTTCTTTATCCGGTGGATATCAGCAGTATCGTTACACACCTTTTCACGTCTTTCTTGTGGGAAATAAAATCAATAGTCCTATACATTAATTGAAAGGCAGACAGCTGAAAAAAACTTGGCACTGGCTATAGGGCTTTGCAATAGCCTACTGTGGAAATTACTAATTATGAAAACCAATAAAAGGCGGTTTCTCGTTAGATTTAAATTAATAACATTTGTATATAATCATATAAAGAGCATGTCACGTAGGCTATGCTAACATTTGTTTGTGAGAGTCACTTAAAGAAAATAAAAATAGGAAAATTTAAATATATATATATATATTTCTAGGCCTTTAGTCAGAAATCATTTTAGTTTCAGTGGAAACAATAACTCTCATCAGTAGGCTAGATATAGAGTTATCTACAGGAGTAGAGCTGCCGTTTAGTGTCCTGTAACTGAATATCAGCCCGTCCATTAGGCTTTAAACCCGCGGTGATCTCGTCTCATCACTAATGAACGCCGAAGTTAATTCCATTAAAAACGCGTGTCCTGAAAGTGTAGACGTCATAATGCTTGAGAAGAATTAAAAAAAAGCATCAGTTCAAATTTATTTTAAAATTCCCCGCGCTAACACTAAAAACTGCAACCAACTAAAAACAACTGCTGCCTTCATTTTTATAGTAAATTTAAAGTGGCGACAAAGTGAATAGGCCTATATTTTCTGTTTAAAAAAAAAAAGTTGAAAATACATAAAACAGTAGCCTATTATTAAAAAAATAGAAATGACAGACGTTTATTGGAAACAATTATAATTAACAAAACATGTTTACAGTGTACTTTAGGCCTACACATTAAAAAAACAATTTTTTTTTAATTTTTTATAAGAGAATGTCATTTATAGAGTCTTTCTATTTGCCTTTGTCATTGTTGTCGTCGTTGTTGTTGTTGAATTTGAAATAGGCCAAGCCGTTTTTCCAATTCAGAAAGTATAGGCTATCTCTGCTTAGAGACTCTATGTTCCTATTGTTTTATTAAATGAACAACCGGGCAGTTCATTAATGCGAAGGCTGAAATTATTATTTCTAGTTTGGAGAAGATGCTGGAGTTTGTACAGCACAGATCTCTGAGCGCCGTTCTACTGATAGGCCCATTCTGCCCACAAGAATGGATTTCTATGCTTAACCGTGCTCGAAGTGAATTTTGTTATTTTAGAGAAAAGAGACAGGTTTCCATTTACAATCGAGAGAGGGACGCTGTGCATGTGAGTGACACTTATGACCAAAAGCGCCTTTTTCCAATATATACAAACTCCCCTTTTAATAAAGCGGCATTTTCACCGGGCTCGCGCGCTCTGATGGTCTCCACGGCAACTCAGATAACGGAGCAGCCGTTTTCCATATCTGCTCCAGAGTCTATTATACCCGAGGATTAGCTCGTTTTCCGAAAAGGTCAAAGACAAAGTCATGAAACCTGGTATGTTCACCCTTCCTGCGAGTCCCTGCATATTCATTCGCATAACATTCGCTCCTCTGTCATTCCATTTAGCTAATTTCATCAGGATAATGGCTTTTTTTCTGAGTTGTGTGGGAACTGGCTGACTACATCACCCGTTTTATGTTGGAAAAATGTATGTAGCTCGCAATGAACGGAATGAGTGATTATAGGCATCGAACAGTTTTGGTTTGGGATATAGTGACCTCTAGTGGTCAGAGTGCAATGTATTCGGCTCCCACAATGCTTTTGAGACCAGAGGGACAGGATGCCGATTATAGGGGGTTGTTAGGGTGGAATGGTCAAAACAAAAGATTGAGAGGGTATTATATATATATATATATATATAATATTATATTTTACATACAGGGCGCCAAAATGACAACATGGGTTGCGCTAAACCGTCTTAACCCGCGAAAATTACTGACAGACATTTCTTTAAGAAACCGAACCTCCTACAAACTCATAGAATTATTCGCACACTGCAAAGGGAGTAATATAAATAAGTAATAACAAATAAGTAATTATGAATACTGGAGTAGGCTAATAGTGAAAACCAGGAGTGAACCGCGAAAAGGAAACTTTAATTAGAGTGGAAAATCACAATTAGGTGTAGCCTACATTTTGTAAATCAAACACAAAATGAAAGAGAGAGAGCGTGAGGCGCATTTCAGGGATGGAATGTCCCAGGTGGGAATCCCTGGGAGGGGTGGTCCTCACTGTGGGGGGGTGGGGGGCTTGGGGAGTTTCCTGATATTCCTCTTAACTGGCTCCAGCTCGCGGGTTCTCTTCCCTTCCCTGACCGTCCACTCTCCATAATGCATGTCCAACTCACTCTCACCCCAGCATTCCTGTCTGCACTCTGCCCTAAAACACCATCCTTCCAAAATCACTCCCTACAATCTCCCAGCATTGTTCTCTTTCTATGTTCAGCTACGACTCCTTATTTTCTCTTATCATGACCTCTTTGTAGAACTTTAAGCACTGTATACTGATTTTGTCATCGTGTGCCTTTAAAAAAAATGTATGTAAACTCTCACCGAAAAGAAAAAAATCGCAGTCAATAACTTTAGTATCTCAATTATTTCTCCTTTGAGATAGGCTTAGATGAGATTAGCATGGGAGCAAATGGGAGCCTAATAACCTCACATATCTTTCACAGCTCCAGGTTTGCTGTGTTTGTTTGTAGGTCTGCATAATTTAGCCCTAACGTTTGTGGTTGTATATATATGACTATAATAATAGTAATAATAATAATAATAAATGATCATTATTATTACTTCATAAAAATATTAAACAAAATAAGAAATATTACTATTGCAATGTTTCAATGTAAAAGAAAAAAAGACCTGAGTATTTATAAGTAAAAAAAAAAAACATAACAGGTGCATTTGTGTGGAGCAGAACAAGCCTATCTGAGACACTAATTAAATCACAGTCATATTGTGATTTTGGATGTATTTCAGTTAATCGTGCAGCCCTAGTATGACATTTCTCCTCAAATTTGTATAGTTCTTTTTTCTTAAGGTGTGGTCACATTTAGTGTTGCTCTGCGAAACTGGGGAAACTCCATTCATTTAAGGAGTCCATGAGATTGGGATTTTTGCTCAAAGGAAGTTTGTTTTGGGATTTTTTTTTTGAGGGGGGGGGCTGTTCAAGTTGGTCACACAAACAGAAAGCTAGTTTGAAAGTGCCTTCTGTGTGAGCAGCACTTCATACTTCACTCTATTATTGACAGTGGAAAATGGATCGTGAAATTTAGGCTAATTGTGACGACACCTGTACTCTGTATGTCTTCTCATTCTTCTCATATTTTTTCTTTCTCTTCAGTAATTTTAGGAGAAACATCTAAAACAAAGCGGATGCTGACATGCTGCCTCTTGCCTCTTTGGCCCATAGACTGGTCAAAAAGCAGGTACAATTATTTATTTTATGGTATTTTCAGGTACTGATTTGTGAGGGGAAAAAGGTCGAACTCTACCATTCCTCAGCATGCAGTCTGTATGCAGCCCACCATAATGATATTCTGTGGAGGGCTGTTGGGGGTGACTGGAAGATTACTGTGATTCTACTTTTTTGTGGGGTTTTTTTCCCCCTCCTGCATCTCCTCTCGCAGTGCTTTTTTCCTCAGGTTCCAGTGCTAAGTCTTGCAGACAGAAGAATTGTCTGTTTACCCAGAGAAATCAACTACTCGTTGTTTTTTGTAAACTCATTTCAAAACCAGATGCTCATACATCATATTCTTGTGATAAAGCAGATTACCTCAGGAGCTGCTGAACACCGCCACAAACTTGGTTTGGTTCTTCCTCCTAATATACGGGAGACAGAAATGACACTGGTGTTATTAGAACCAGTCGCAGCAAGCCCAAACCTACGAACTGTGTTTCTCTAAGTCTTAAATTTCAGACCCTGAAAGAGTAAAATAAGAATAAAATGCACTTTACTTATTTATTATTATGCGTAACCTTAAAATAGCCTCAGAACAGCAGCTACAACATGTGTTGATATGTATATTTGTGCATTCTGACACGGAAAGTTCCCCTTAAGGCTCTAGCACTGTTCTGAGCTGCTGTGTTTGAGTACCTAAAACCAAGTCAGAATTAAATTTACATTTAATATCAATGTGATGTTTGTAATGTAGAGAAGCGATCTCCCGAGGCTGTTTCCAATGCTGAAGGGGGATGAAATGGCATTAGTGTGTGAGCAGAGAGCATATAACACAGTCTAAGCTCAGGTAATGGTCTGGATTTACCGCGGTCTGGATGCGCTTGGTGTGAAGTTTACCTACCTTTCTTTGAAATAAAACCAGACTAAGTGCTCTGTGAAGATTTGTCCCTTATGTCTGACATAATTTTCCACCATAGCCTTTGAATTTTTTTTAACTATTATTCATTGTTCAAATGAGAATATTAGATCACTCAGTTGAGTAAAGGTTTTAATCCAATTTTTCAAATGATATGCTGATAAATCAATTTAATTGCAAATGTTTTTTTGAGAAAAGTCCCCATATGAAGACTGTTACAGTTTTTCTGAATTGCTAAAACACATTTCTTGAAACCATCACTCATTTTCTCAAAACCTTAAACACAAATCACAAAAGTATATTGTATTGAGTAAACACTTTTGCAATTCTGTAAAAAAGTATAGTAATTGCAACTGGGTAAGGTG
>NW_015558618.1:156635-158301 GCF_001515605.1 Sinocyclocheilus anshuiensis | reverse complement strand
TATAGGCCTACTGTGTATACTGCAAGAATAGTATTGTGCTGAATATTGAATAGTACTGAATGTTTGTATATATTCAGCGCTTGGATACTGTAAAAATAGTGCAGTTCAACTGCAAAAGCCAAAAAGGTCAAATAAAACTCTAAATGAATAGCATGTTACAGTACACTCATTTTGCTAGACAAAGAGAAAAAACCCTCTGGTCTGACAGATCCAGTCTTGATTACACTCTCTAAGCCTTACTCTTTCTCTTCTCATCCTCCACTTCTTACATGCACTCTTCCTCCTCATCCTCCACTTCTTACATGCACTCTTCCTCCTCATCCTCCACTTCTTACATGCACTCTTCCTCCTCATCCTCCACTTCTTACATGCACTCTTCCTCCTCATCCTCCACTTCTTACATGCACTCTTCCTCCTCATCCTCCACTTCTTACATGCACTCTTCCTCCTCATCCTCCACTTCTTACATGCACTCTTCCTCCTCATCCTCCACTTCTTACATGCACTCTTCCTCCTCATCCTCCACTTCTTACATGCACTCTTCCTCCTCATCCTCCACTTCTTACATGCACTCTTCTTCCTCTCCTTCTCAGGTTGTTTCCATCTATTGTTCGTATCATCATTCAGTCACCTGTGCCACTTGTGCACTCTGAACTGGCTCAGATTTTGTACAGTTGGTTTGATCACATCATTAGAAACAAGTGTGAACAATTTTGAATCGTTGTGTGCAAACGATGACAACTGTGCTTTAGTTGTGTTTAACTTTTGCCGCTTGTGTTTAGCATTTTGCAGCACAAATGCATCACAGTGTGATAAGTGTTTAAGTGAATGAGAATGTGTTTAGAGTTTTGCAAAAAGAGCGCATGAGATTTGCAAATAGAGCCTAACTGCCTGAACGTGTTTAAGGTTTAGCAGAAAGAGTGCTTTATTCGACAAATTGGTTTAAGCTAGTGAGAATTTGGTTCAGAGATTGGGGTTTAGTGTTTTAGCAATTCAGAAAAACTGTAATAAAAAATAGAGGTTGAGCATGTAGGTCAGTGTGAGCTTTTCTTCTCAGTAAAGAGCTTTGTGTGGTCTCAGGCTGCATGGTGCAGGTGGAAGTGAACTTCAGATGTTAGAGGACAGCATGGCCGGCGGTCTGACACACAACTTGGTGGAGGGGTAAATAAAGAGTGAAACGGGAAGCAGCCGGCACAGGAGGTCACTTCCTATCTGTCAAACAGCTCCAAACCTCAGGCTTCATCACGTGCCGGTGTGCAGCACACCTGGCCTCACCTTCACGTTCCACACTGACAGGTAGAGGGCAAATAGTTAATGCTGAAGTGCAGGATAGAAAAAGTAGAGAGGGATAAGGAGAGAGAGAGAGTATGAAGAGAGGACATGGAAAGATTTTTTGAAGTGTCTGGGGAGGTGAGAAGGGAAAGTACTTTTGTCTCTACTGAGCTCAGCAGACTATCTAAGTTTCCTATCAGCAGTCGAGTAGAGGAAAAAAGCTGCCCTGGAAAACAGAAGGTTAGATTTGCGGCCAATGGGAAGTGACCTTGCCCTTCCAATCTGTCCAAGTTTGTGTGACTATACAGTATGTGTGTGTATTGTATGCACAAAGATGGTTATGGTTGTGAATACTTTCAGAAAGAGTCAAATATGTACCAACATATCTGTGTGT
>NW_015558618.1:153178-156607 GCF_001515605.1 Sinocyclocheilus anshuiensis | reverse complement strand
ATGTGCTGTGTTGTGATGTGTGTGTTGTGATGTGTTGTGATGTGATGTGTTGTGATCTGATGTGATGTTGTGATGTGTGTGTTTTGTTGTGTTGTGTTGTGTTGTGTCCTGAAGTGGTTGGGCTATTGTATAAGTATACTGACAGGGAGCTTGGTTGAAACTACATTTGGAGTCATGCTGAGACAAAGAATAACACATACACATTCATGAAAAAAAAAAATTAGACAGGGATCGGACACAGGCATGCTTCCTCCAGAGATGAATCAGGGGGCTGACTCCTTCTCAGAGCCCGGGGTGAAGGTGCTTTGATGGGATGCCATGTGGCAGAGATCAGGGGGTCTTAGCTGGAGCTCTGGACAGTAACACAAATGAGGCGGAGAGCAAAAGGATTAGACTATGATTAACACAGGTTTATTATGAAAGCAAACACTGTCTTTACACGTGTATAAAAACTATTTAATGTCACACGCAGACATTTTATATGACAAATCAGAAAAGTCAATGTTTTTTTTTTGTTCGTTTTTTTTTCAATGGATTTTTGGTTAAATGCCTCAGATAAGGTCTGTGGTGAACCCAAGCTCAAGGTATTTTCATGTTTTATTCTGCAACATAAAATACATCAGTAATAGGCTCTTGTGATTTCTTAAAAGCCTTTACTAGTCTTCAAAAGTGCAGTGCCAAGTGTCTAAATGGTACTACAGAGGTTATCGGGGACATTAAACGTAATCACACTGAACAGGAAAACTCATCTACTTGCAAACTACTCTAACTCAATATTTCAGGGAAAATGTTTTTGAAAGAAAGACTTAAAGAGTTGTCAAAAGCACAATGGTGGTGACACTGAAGTCAAGCAACCGTGGTGTATAACAATATTTTTGGGGGAGGGGGAGACAGGTACAAGTGTCCTGATATCATAATGAAGAAAAAGCCTTATTAAAAGAATAAAATTCTTAAACACTAAATCACTAGTACTAAAACACTAAGAGCACATTATAAAAACTTGGTACTTGGAACTTTTAAACTAGGTTTTTAAACAATTTTGCCCTTTTCTTTATCATAGACTTTTATTTGTCATTGACTCAGATGTTTAAAATGAAAACAAATAGTATAAGGACTGATATTTCTGATTAGTCAAACATTAGTGGACCACGTTCATAGTTAATGTGATAAACTACACCTGTGGTTACTCTGAAAAGTGAAGTTAGTTCTGCAAAAATCCCCAGCATCATTTGTTTGAAGATGATGCATTTTTAGACATTCAGACACTTTTAATATTGTTTTTGAAGCCACTGTATAGATTATTCTCAGCTAAACATCTAGAGACAGGCGCACACACTTGCACACAGGCAGCATTACTCTTTTCTATCTGCCTCTTTCTTCAGCCTGCCCCCACCTTCTTTTAGAAAGAATGTGTCTCTCGGCACCCAGGACCCAATCCTGCGTTTGAAGTATCACCGTCAGAGCTCTCCTTCCATCTTTCCGTCTACCTCCCCTCCCCTGTCATGTCTGTCTATCTGTCAGCCGGACTCATCGCCACCCCCTGCAGCCGTGAGGAGGAAACAGACCGGCCCTTTGTGTCCCTCTGTTCCTGCCGTCCCTTGTCTTTTACCGCCGTGATCACACCTGCCACCTGCGCAGGGCACCACTCACCTTTCATCCTGCTCTCTCCTCTTTTTCTCGTACTAAAGCTCGGTCAGTGTGCAATGACCGCCGGACAGGCCAGTGCCTGCGTCTCTCACATACTCTATTGTTGAGCACTTTTCTAAACTGGCAGGTGCTGTGGTCATGAGTGGAGTCTAAGTCACTTGAAGCTGTGCATTACACTGATTTTACCATGGGAAAGTGGGGTTTTTACAGTTTTTTTCAATTGCTTGCACACTAGAATGAAAACTTTCCCACAATTAGCAAAACCTTACACTCAAGGAGCAAACCTAGATTTGCACAACTGTAAGCAGTAAGCACATTTCACACTTTTTGCAAAACATTACACACAGTGATTTGCAAAACACTAAACACGTCAACAATAGCCCGTATCCTTAAAAAACATCAAGTTCTGATGAAACAACTGTATAAAGTGCCATTTGAAAGAAATTCAGACAGGGTGAAAGTCCTGCGGCGTGAATATGTGGTGGTACGTTTTGTTCACTGACTGTAGTATTGTGTACTGCACACATAACCTTTTTACTGTACATGTAATTTTACTGTATAGCAGACCTACAGTATATTGATCTACACAATGTGATATTTTGCTGTATTTCAGAGAGTTTTGCAAATGGATGCGGAGGAAGTCCCGCATGAGTTTATATACATTGATGAGGCTGGATTTAACCTGACAACAGTGAGAAGAAGGGGAGGAAACATTATTGGTCACAGGGCTATTGTCAATGTACCAGGGCAACGTGGGGGTAACGGTGCGGATGAGAGGGGGAATCCGGAGAGAACAAGGGAGAGGGAGAGGGAGACCTGGAGGATGGGTAGGACATGCACAAAGAAGACAACCAAATCTGTGTAACGAAATTCGTGCTACAATTGTGACCATGTAATAAACCACGGACTAACACTGAGGGAGGCTGGACTGAGAGAACAGCCTAACCTAAGCAGGTACACGGTGGCATCATTAGTTCGGACATTTCGTCAAGAGCACAGGTGAGAAACTTATCTTGGGTAACATTACCCTTTGTGCTGCCATTACACAGAATGGGGTCCTCCACCGCCATGCCAACTTGGGTCCTTACAACACTGACCTCATTCTTACATTTTTAGACAGATTACACAATATTATCACAGCAGCAAACCAAAGGGACCAGATGCAATGCATTGTCGTCTGGGACAATGTAGCTTTCCATCGTTCTACTTTGGTCCAAAACTGGTTTCATCAATACCCACAATTTACAGTTCAATACTTTCCACCATACTCCCCCTTCCTAAACCCCATCGAGGAGTTCTTCTCAGCATGGCGGTGGAAGGTTTATGATCTCCAGCCCTATGTCCAGATGGCCCTCATTCAAGCTATGGAGGAAGCATGTGATCAAATTGAAGCAGCATCCATACAAGGGTGGATTCGTCACTGCAAAAGATTCTTCCCACGTTGCCTTGCAAATGAAAATATAGCCTGTGATGTTGACGAGGCCCTGTGGCCAGATCCAGCTACACTCTTAAAAATAAAGGTGCTTCAAAAGGTTCTTCAAGCAATAGAAGAACCATTTTTGGTTCCACAAAGAACCATTCAGTCAAAGTTTCTGTTTAGCAAAGGTTCTGTAAAGAACCATCTCTTTCTTACCTTTTTACAATCTGAAGAAACTTCTTTCACCACAAAGAACCTTTTGTGAAACAGAAAGGTTCTTCAGATGTTAAAAGTTCTTTATAGAACCATTTAGACAAAAAGGTTCTTCTATGGCATCGTGAAGCACCTTTATTTTTAAGAGTGTA
>NW_015558618.1:140138-153079 GCF_001515605.1 Sinocyclocheilus anshuiensis | reverse complement strand
CAAAAGTTCATTGCTGAATTATACATCTGTATCTGTAATTTAATTTATGTATACTGTAATAGACATTGAGCTGCAAAAATAATTCCTGAATCCTAGTAAGAGTTTTTTTGTTACAGTGTTATTGGTCTCAGTGTTCACTGGGCAGGAAAGTCATCTGTGTATTTGAATTGTGTGTAAGCGTTTACAGTTTTTTTCAATTGCTTACACACTAAAATTAAAACTTTCCCACAATTAGCAAAACCTTACACTCAAGGAGCAAAACACCGGCCTAGATTTGCACAACTGTAAGCACATTGTCAGCTTCACACTTTTTGCAAAACATTACACACAGTGATTTGCAAAACACTAAACACACTTGTATGCATTTGACACAGAAATTTATCATGATGTCATTTCCTTGCAATTTCAAAGCAAAGGCTTTCAAATGAACACACCCATGAACCAATTGGTTAAACACAGCCACCAGGTGTGCACACACACTGGTGCTTAATTGTAGACACACCAATCAGGTTTAAGCACTATAAGAAGGCAACAGGTAAGTTCACCTGTCTTCAACAAAAATGAACGGTGTCAGAGGAAGAGGGAGAGTGCGGATGAGAGGGTGAATCCGGAGAGAACAAGGTAGAGGAAGAGGAAGAGGAAGAGGGAGAGGAAGAGGAAGACCTGGAGGAGGGGTAGGACATGCAAAAAGAAGAAGAAAACCAAATCTGTGTAACGAAATCCATGCTACAATTGTGGACCATGTAATAAACCACGGACTAACACTGAGGGAGGCTGGACTGAGAGTACAGCCTAACCTAAGCAGGTACACGGTGGCATCAATAGTTCGGACATTTCGTCAAGAGCACAGGTGAGAAACTTATCTTCTGTCAACAGAAAATCCATAGCTTACTGCATGTACTATATCAACAGTTTTGGTATCTATTCGTGTATCATTTTACAGTAAGCTACATGTATTTTGTTTGGCCAACATAGGATTGAACGTCGAGAACACCAAGGAGGGAGGGGCCCCATATTCACACAGGAGCAAGAGAGAGAGATCATAAACCTAGTTTTGGCCAATAATGCAATCAGACTTAGAGAAATTCAAGCCCATATTGTCAATGATCACCCAATTTTCAATAATGTCCAACAGGTCTCTCTGTCAACAATAGCCCGTATCCTTAAAAACATCAAGTTCTGATGAAACAACTGTATAAAGTGCCATTTGAAAGAAATTCAGACAGGGTGAAAGTCCTGCGGCGTGAATATGTGGTGGTACGTTTTGTTCACTGACTGTAGTATTGTGTACTGCACACATAACCTTTTTACTGTACATGTAATTTTACTGTATAGCAGACCTACAGTATATTGATCTACACAATGTGATATTTTGCTGTATTTCAGAGAGTTTTGCAAATGGATGCGGAGGAAGTCCTGCATGAGTTTATATACATTGATGAGGCTGGATTTAACCTGAAAAAAGTGAGAAGAAGGGGAAGAAACATCATTGGCCACAGGGCTATTGTCAATGTACCAGGGCAACGTGGGGGTAACATTACCCTTTGTGCTGCCATTACACAGAATGGGGTCCTCCACCGCCATGCCAACTTGGGTCCTTACAACACTGACCTCATTCTTACATTTTTAGACAGATTACACAATATTATCACAGCAGCAAACCAAAGGGACCAGATGCAATACATTGTCGTCTGGGACAATGTAGCTTTCCATCGTTCTGCTCTGGTCAAAAACTGGTTTCATCAACACCCACAATTTACAGTGCAATACCTTCCACCATACTCCCCCTTCCTAAACCCCATCGAGGAGTTCTTCTCAGCATGGCGGTGGAAGGTTTATGATCTCCGGCCCTATGTCCAGATGGCCCTCATTCAAGCTATGGAGGAAGCATGTGATCAAATTGAAGCAGCATCCATACAAGGGTGGATTCGTCACTCCAAAAGATTCTTCCCACGTTGCCTTGCAAATGAAAATATAGCCTGTGATGTTGACGAGGCCCTGTGGCCAGATCCAGCTAGGCGGAGATATGTTTAGGTTTTTATTTATTTTTTTATTCTGTACTGAACTGGATATGTAATTTGTTACAGTATTACTGTAAGCTTACAGTACAATGGTACATTCAGTAATACTGTATGAAAACTGGAAAATGTTTTATGAAGAAATGTTCAGTATTGACTGACTTGAGTACATGAAAAGAAATAAATATTTTCATTAGTCTGCACAATTGGTGTCATGTGGTGTTGGTGAATTTATTTTTACACTTTCTCTGTGTAAATGCTAAAAGTGTTATAGGTTGAGCACAGGAGTGCTTAACTGATTCAAACAGAATCAGACCATATGATGGTTGTGTTTATGGCAACAAAATAAGTTTTTTTTATAAGACATTGTATAGTTTTGACGACAAGTGTTCCATTTTGCAAATTATCTGAGGTGTTGTGCTACTTTGGTGTAGTGTTGTGCTAATTGTGTGAAGGGGTTTGAAAAACCGGGCCCTGTTTTCAAAATTGTGCTTAAGCAATTGAAAAAAAACTGTAATCTCTAAATAACTGTACCCCAGTGTCTAATTGCTCAATTCAATGGGGTTTAAGTCTGGGTTCAGATTAGGCCATGACCTGGCAGAGGGCAGTAGATTTTCCTCAAGAATTTGACAGTATTTTGCCCCATCAATTTTTCCTTCTGTCCTGACAAGTGCTCCAGTCCCTGCTGCAGAAAAACTCCCCCATAACAGGATATCACCACCTCCATGCTTTACTGCAGGAATGCTGTTATTTGGATGGTGAGCTGTATTGGATTTCCACCAGACATATTCTTTGGTGTTGAGGCCAAATAATTCAATTTTAGTCTCATGTGCCTCAGAATCTTCAAAGTGCTTCAAAGTTGTTGACTGCATGTGACCTTTCTGAGGAGTTTTCTTCTTGCAACCCTCCCATACAAGCCAGATTTGTGGAGAATTTGTGATATTATTGTCACATGCACACTAAATTCCTGCAGCTGCTTCAGAGTTGCTGTCGGCCTCTTGGTCGCCTCTCTGACCAGTTTCTTCTTGGCTCTTTCATCCAGTTTGGAGCGACGTCCTGATCCAAGGAGGGTCTGTGTACCTTCCAATTTAATACATTTATTTCATAAATGCATTTAAAAATAGTAAAACTGTAAATATATGTGTATATACACATAGTACAGTAAAAATGCATAGTTAAAAATGTGTGTATTCACACCACCTTTCAAAAGTTTAGCATCAGTATTACTTTTATTCAGCAAGGACACATGGTTTCCACAAAAATACTAAGCAGCACAGCGTTTTTCAACATTGATATTAATAAGAAGTGTTTCATATTAGAATGATTTCTGAAGGATCATGTGACCCTGAAGACTAGCGTAATGATGCTGAAAATTCAGCTTTGCATCCCAGGAATAAATTAAATTATAAAATATAGTAAACAGTTATTGCATTGTAATGATATTTTACAATATAACTATTTTGCTGTATTGTTTAACAAATAAATGCAGCCGTATTGAGCATAAGACACCTTTCAAAAACAGTAAAAATTCTTACTGACCCCCAAGTTTTGAACAGTATTTATGTAATATTTATAATATTATATTTTTGTGATATAATATTATATTAAATATATTTATAATATTAAAAATACATATATTTATTTAATTCTAATTTCAATCTAATCTGAAGGAAAATTTGTAATTAATACTCATTACCTTAACTGTGCACTATTTTCAGCTGTCCAGTCATTGTAGAAAAACATAGCTCAATTAATCAGAATTTAGCATTAGAACTATATGTTTTGAAAGTTTAATGTAAATGCATAATGGAAAAGTATATTTTGGAGGATGTCGAGGAGAAAGAAGGAGATAGATGTAGAGGAAGCTGCAGCTGGACTTTGTCTTTCTTAAAGAAAAAAAGATGGGATGAAAGAAAGATGAAAGTGCATTTGAGAGGAGGACAGGGCCACAGGTCTCATGTCCACTTCATGTGGGGATGTTTAGGGGTCATATATTCACCTGTGGAGGGGTGTCTGTTTCCTGCTAGCCTGCTGGAGGTCTTTGTTTCTTGTATAAAGCTGAATAATTGCAAGGCTTTATGAGATCGAGCAGCTAGAAAATAATGGAAAACGACGAATCTGTTAAAATGGTAATTGAAAGTTTAATATAAAGTAGACATGAAATGTTGAAACAACATGAAATGCAATCTGTAATGGGATAAAGATGGGATGTGTTTAAATCTAGCCGGGGCTTTCTTGGGATTTTTGGGAATTGTTTGAATTGGAAAAAGTGTCTAAATACTGACTCTTAACTAGCAGGTCTGTCTGATACTGTCACAGATAGTAGGGGGGAAACAATGCTAAATGCAGCTAATCACATAATTGTGTATACTTAGCATAGAAAATTAGGCTTATCAACCTTTAAAATACAGTTGAAAATCTGGTTACACTTTATTTTGAGGTGTCCTGGCTACAGTGTATTTGCACAAACAAGTACGGAGTGATATTAATTAAAAACATGTACTTACAGGTTTAGAGTTAGTTGCTTGTAATTATGCATAATTTACTATTAATACTATAGTAAGAGCATGTATAACAAGGACACCTTAAAATCAGTGTAACTGAAAATCCCATAACCTTTCTGTTGACATCAAACACCATCCTTCCAAACTCTATATGGTATTTTGCCACAAATTCATCTTTCTCATGGTAGAAGCTTTCATCTTCAACAATGTACAAAGCAAAACTATGCAAAAGAAAACATGACCCATTAATAAGAAATACAATTGCATTGATGATGGTTTGTACCAACTATTATATGCTTTGCATAGTGAATTATTGGCTTAAATAATAAATAATTTCCATCTTAGATTTTAAGGATTTTATGTTACCTTTTGTGCAATAAATTGCTGGTTGACGTCAAATGTAAAAATCTGAATCTGGTGACGGGAGTAGAAAAAAGCAAGTGCGATTGGTGACTTCAATTGAAAAAGAATGTGGTTGGTTTCAGAGGCAAATAATTACATTTTGATGAAAGGTTATGAGTGCTGTGTTAACCAGTCAGCACCCAGGACCAGGATGCTTCAAATCCGTTTCATAATTACATAAATAACACAGTTGCTCTGAGAGGTCATGGTTAATAAGCAGAATATTTCTCTTTGCCAGCCCAAGTCAGGTGCCACAATGTAACCTTTCAAAAACACCCCTTTCATGTAGTTGCACAGCTTGAGGTTTTCTGACAGAGAGAGTGTGTGTGTGTGTGTGTTTGGTTGCATGCATGTGTGCGTGTCATGGAGTGCGGACAGTGAGGGCGGTGTCTCTGTCACCGTGGTGATTTATGAGCGTGCTCAGTTGCAAGCTGCACAGTGCAGGATATTGTTCTCTGACACTGATGGGTCTCTCTGCAGGCTGTCAGGACATGCGCGCCCGTGTGTGCGTGTGCAGGGGCTGCAGGTGAGCCCGGGCCGGCACAATCAATCAACGGTGGGTCAGTACAGTCCTGGGGCCTGGGACCACCTCACACTCGCCTCTATTGTGGGCGCTCTATCGTTAATGAACACCAGCCAAGTTGGGACTCTTTGTTTGGTGCTGGAGTCTTCTTGAGCTTTCTGCCTGGGCTTTGAGAAACTGTCATTGAACTCTTCAGCTTGGAGCGCATGTGCGCCCACCCTCCACCTCCCCCAACCCTCACATCCACCTCTCTTTCTCTGCGTCTCAACTTTCATTGTGCACCACATCAGGATACAGTACTGCTGCTGGATTCCGGTTTCAAACAGAATTTAAGCTCCGGTCTGGTCAACAGCTAAACCGCAGCTTTGGCAGGAGCTGTACTGTATGTTCTAGATGAAGCACTGATGGAGGGGCTTCACCCGTAACGACCCTTTCTCATTCACCAATCAGCTCGCGCTGGAAATCAAGACAAACCTCAACGTGTCTGCATGCACGATCTTATGATGTCAAATATCTGACATTTGGCTCAAAATCAAGATGTGTGATGAAAAGTTGTTTCTTTAAGCTATAAGGTTTGAGAGGCTGTGCTATATCATGAATATAACATGAATGGAACACTGTATTGACCAATCAGCATCCAGGATCCGAATTAGGAGTTTTATGTTAAAGATTATAAACATCAAATTACAGTTTTACATCTAAAGACAAATTCAGTGCAAAACTCACCACAACACTTGCTGTAGTGTAGGTGGCTTGCAGGGTGTTGCTATGTGGTTGCTAGGGTGTAGCTAGGTGGTTACTTACTAACCCAAGTCAAAAAGAGCCCAGTAATTCTCTGTTTTTGGTCTATAAATATATTTATTATCAACGTTAAAAACAGTTTGTGGAAACTGTGATCTGTCTGAAAAAAAAAAAGTATTTCTTCAAAAAATAAAATTAAATAAATAAATAAAAATAGTACTAACCCCAAACTTTTAAATGGAAAAAAATAACGTAATAAAAAATAAAATAATTACAAAATCAGTACATGCACAGTTATGTCAGTATTGCCCATGTGTAACAGAATACTCTCACTTCAGTATGACCCAAACTAATGTACTGACAGATAATATCAAGTTCTGTAACTGTAAACATATGAGCTATAGCAGGAGTACGCAATGTACATTAAAAAAAACACAAACATGTAGCCATTCTAGAAACGTTTCTGTTTGTATGTTCTGTTCAGCATTCACACACGCCCTTGACTTTCACAAAAGCCATTTTGACAGCATTTTGTCTGCGAATGTGTGAGAATGAGCGTTTCGCAGGGTTTCCCACCCTCCGGTGCGAAAGACTAACCACAAACACAGAGTGCGTGCCATTGTAAGGGTCCAGTCGCTCTAAGCATCAGTGTTAACAGACATTGTCTTGGTTTCCCTCCAATGTGTATTTTCAGAATGATTATTGTACAGCATATACAATGTCTACGTTATCATGGAGACGAGAATGGCTCGTTATTTCGGCACAGGAAATGGCCCTGTGCTGACCAGTGATGACCTCAGGTTGGCCTTTGCCAGCTTCTTGGGTTTGGCTGAGAATTGGAGGGGTTAAAATGTTAACTAGGACTAACATAACCCATGGTTTAGATAGCTTGAGTATGTTCTTAGTGTACAGTGCCCTCCTGTGGTCATAACATGCAAACTCATTTAAGGGAGACTCTGCAGATGAATAGGCTGCATTTCTTTTTCACCAGCAGACCAAACCATATGAGCTACAAATATATACCAAAAAGCAAGAATATTTAGACTTCATACTATAAGACTTAAGTTTTGGGAATATGCAAATTCTAAACAGACCTGATTGGTAACTGTGAGCCTTTTGCTAAAAAGGGCTTTATTAGAGACAGACAGAGAGAGATCTTCTGACAACGTAGCAGCAATATTTAAAAAACGGTTATTAAAATATTGTGCTTTATCTATTACATACATAAACAACCAAAAGGTACACTGTAAAAGTACCAAATAAACTTTGTGATATGTTGTGTTGCAAAATATTCAAGCGTCAATTTCTTACATCCCAAAAAATTATTCAAGCTTGTAGTTTTGCTTAAGAACAAGACACAGCTCAAATATATTGTTTGTAATGGGAAAAAATATTTATGGAATCAATCAAAATATTCAAGCGTCAATTTCTTACATCCCAAAAAATTATTCACGCTTGTAGTTTTGCTTAAGAACAAGACACAGCTCAAATATATTGTTTGTAATGGGAAAAAATATTTATGGAATCAATGAGAGTAATTATAGAAGCTACATTTTTTTTTAGTTAGATGAAATGTCAGGTGTTTTATGGCCTGAAGTAGAAATGTTTTACTTTGCAAACAGTTACAGTAAATAAAAAAAGAAAAAAATATTCACAACACAGGTCCGGTTTCACACCTTATTTATTCACGGCCTGAACATGTTTTACCAGCAAAATCTGTCACATTTACCCTTAGCGTACAAAAATCAATCTCATTCATGTCATTCATTGTAGAAATTAAATGCATCATTTACAAAAAACCACACAAAAATGTGAGAAATAAAACCCCAATAGAAAATTTGCAACCACGAGAATATCAGCGGCAACCTTTTCAGCATCTAAGTGCAGACATTTTTCAGGTGAGGGTTGTAGAGCTAATTTCAATTCAAACCCAACTCCAAAACTGCAAACGAATATTAAAAGGAACAAGTCTGCTGGATTGTGTGAATGAAGACTGCATTTGACATTCAGAAACTTTAAACTTAAAAAAAAATAATTATAAAATAAAAAGATTCACACAAAATCCTCTTCCAATCACACATTCAGCAACACAAAACAACGTGCACATCCTGCAAAAATCACTTTCACGTCCTACGAAGCCACAAACATGACGTTCACAGAATGATGCATATTGTTTGTGAGTATACAGTATTGATCCATCAGTCCAGTCTGAGTGTGCGTGACGGTTTCTGAGGACGGTGACTGTTTCATGGCCCGGCTGAAGACTGGATTTCTGATGTTTGATTTACAAGGCATCCAGAAGGCTGTCGATGCGGCTGACCAGCTCTTGCCTCTTGCCTGACAGGGTTTTATCCGAGTCGATGTAGGTGTCCTTCTTCACCTTTCCGGCCACCAGCCGTTCGGCCTCCTGACAGCATCTGCACACCAGATCCTTCAGCTGGCTGTCCACCTTCTGTATCTCACCAACCTGCAGATGGAGAGACAGCAAACATTTAGAGCTTGCAGCAGCATTTTGAAAGATGTTGGGCTTTTTGAAGACTCTACTTTTTCAGCCAGATCGGAGCCCTCTGCTTTGAGACGGGCTTGTAGTGCAGTGATGTCATTGGTGAGGGTGCGGTGTTCGGCCTCCAGGGCCTTGCGGCCGCTGTTCAGTGCTCCGGTATCGCGGGACTGCTTGTAGCGGTTCACAACTTCGTCCATGTGGCGGTACAGACCGAGACGCTTGTTCACCAGAGTCAAGACCTGCTCGGTGATGGAGGCCACCTTCATGCGCACCTCTGCTGCTGGATCCTAATGGAGGAAATGAGGAAACAGACAGCTTAGTTAACAATGTGACACCTTGGGTCACTTCAACAATACTGTGTGCTCCAGACGCACCTTTGTGATAGAGAAGTCGAGGCGCACGTAGATGATGACAGTAAAAAAGAGGATGTAGAATGCTCCCACCACTAACAAAGGCTCCTGCAGCATCAGGATCTTATTGAAGGTGTAGTGAACCTAATGGGAAAGACAGTTAATACTCACTTTTGGGGTTACTGAAATGGCTCACTTTTTGAACAAGCACACTTTTGCTGACATCGTCACCGCAAAGCATTTTTGGCACTTTGTAACAACTTTACATGCACTTCCATTGAAGTGCAAATGCACCTGTACTTTAGAGGCAGAGTAGAACTGGCATAAATAATGATAAAAGGACAATGGGCCTCATTCATGTATCACAAGCAGAACAATTTTTTTGTGTAAATTGTTCATAATCTGCTCTTACATAAATTTTCTAAGTCATGAAAATGTTTGTATTTTCAAAATGTTAGTTGGTAAGAAAGAAATGTACACCTGCTCCCTACTATGCGTAAATGGCATGTAAAACGTTCCGGGTTTTTTTGACAAACTGATGACACTGCATTTTAATGCACTACCATAATAATATTTCATAAGTTCATTTGACGCGTCTTTTTTTTTTTTGAGAGTTCAAAACTTTGTGTAAAACGCAGTGCTCATCACTGTCACTTTTTCAACCATACGTCAAATCAGTGGAGGAGGGGCGGGACAAATACTACACCGACCATCCTATTTGTACAATGACTGAACAGTTAATATTGCTGGTTACTGCATTTTAAAGTTTTAATACATTACTGCAGTAGATATTCCAAATCATAGGAACCAAAGTGTCTCAGCTGGGAAAACGCTGTGCCACCAAAGCGTTCTCAAGCGCCACCAGCTGGCCATTTTCAGAAGAGCACCTGGCATTTTTTCAGCTGGCTAAAAATGCTTTGAATGGACACACTTTAACTGAATATTTATTGTTAGGCATATGGCCTATTAGTCTTTTTTTTTTTTTGGTATTTCTGCAATATACTGGAGCCAAACCTGAGAAGGGAGTCCAGAAGATTCCACATCATTCCTGGACACATAACTTGCATAGTTGTGATTAATAGGCGGGGATTACGCTAATTGTGAGTGTGCACATGCACCCTATTTACGAATGACATACACGTTTAACTATCAAATCTGATGTTTTTCAAAGCATTTGCAATTCCATTCCACTCCAAAGACAAAGGAAATCATGAAATCGCATCATATGACCCCTTTAACACCTTTTAAAATGACCCTGTTGCAAGTTTTCCATGCAAGTCTTAGCTTACCACAACATCCTGAATGTGCTGCTCCACCAGATTGTTCTTGGTGGCCACCAGCACAGGTCTGCCGAAGGTGTCCAGGTAAGTGTAATGCAGCTCGTCTTGACTACGTGTGAGGGGGTAGGGAGTGTCCACATGGATATTTCTGGGGAGAACAACGGAGTAGTGGTAAATCACCAAATCAAACTTGATGATTTTGATTGTGAGATATGCTCATGCTAAAGCATATCAGATGCTCACCTGGCTCCTTCAGGAAGGATCAGTTTCACAGTTAGTTGGTCAATGACCTGGTCATCATAGACATGATCAACCAGACGCATCTTCAGGGCATACTGATCTCCTAAAGGACAAAAGGATGCATGCCATTATAATGGGTTTTAATTAATAGAAAATGTTTTTAACATTTTCAACTTGATACCAGACACCCACCGAGATTGTAGAGATATTCATAGCTGGGAAGATTATAACCAATGATGTAATGTGTTTTCCAGCCACCGAACAGCGGGAAACGGGGACGGATTTCAACCTCTACGGAATCATCTAGAACTTGGAGGTGAGAGGTGGAGATGTTCCCGATCTCATCACGGTAATACACGTCCTGAGCAGAGGCTGGGAGAATGGTCTGCAGGAAGACAAAACAAGAAAGTGGAAGAACACCAAAAGTTTCTTCTACTTAATCTGGTTTAAAGCTTAATTTAAGCTTCATGTGATTAAAAAAAATGTAATAGCTCTGACCAAAACAGAGTTGTTCAGAGTTGGCTACTGGGACGCCAGCTGAGCGAGTATGTTGGACCAGCTGTCTTTTGCTAAATTCTTTAAAGAGTTTCAAAAAATGAATACAAATAAGAGAGTTAAGACACCTTGAAAGATTTGACTGATGAAATGCCGCTATCAGACTGTCTCTGGTAGTCATAGCGGGAGAAAGGCCCCTTCAGGTAAGCACCGGTGTGTCTCAGGTCGATGGTTTCCTCCACGGCGATGTTGCCCCAGTGAGAGACCTCGATGGTGCGAGTGACGCTGCTGATGGTGAGGAACGGTGTGTTGTTCTCATAGTGGATCTTCATGTCATCCTACAAACCAGCAGTTTTCAAAAGGTTTATACACTACCATTCAAAAAAATGGTGTACGTAAGATTTTTTTTTTTTTGCTTTTGAAAGAAATTAATACTTTTATTTAGAAATAAAAATAAAAGCATTAAATTGGTCAAAAGTGACAGTAAAGACATTTATGAAAAATTATATTTCAAATAAATGCTGTTCTTTCAATCTTTCAATTCATTAAAGAAAAAAGTATCATGCTTTTCACAAAAAAATATTAAGCAGCACAACTGTTTTCAACATTGATAAATGTGTTTTGAGCAACAAATCAGCATATTAGAATGATTTCTGAAGGACCATGTGACACTGAAGACTGGAGTAATGATGCTGAAAATTCAGCTTTGCATCAGAAATAAACTCTTAAATTATATACACACACACACACACACACAAATACAGTTGTTTTAAATTATAGTAATATTTCACAATATTACTGTATTTATTGTATTTCTGATCAAATAAATGAGCCTTGGTGAGCAGAAGAGAAAACTCTGACTGACACCAAACTTTTCTTTGCATGTAAAAACAAAACTCAAGTGATGCATTCTGTAAATTAATTTCATAATTACCAGGTAACGACAATATTATCATGAAAACATACAGTTTAAAGTATATTACAGTACAACACAGTGATTATTATGGTCAGTCACCTGGCTGAAGGGAGGAACATCTTTGAACGGTCCATATTCAATGGACTCCTCGCTCTTGGTGGGGTTGCCCAGCTTGGTGTAGCTCTCCACGGTTTTGGAGGTCAGGCGAACGCGGGTGGTCTGGGAGCGGGTGGGGTATGGGGAGTACAGGTAGTGGTTCCCCTGGAAGACCACCAGCTGTCGCTCGGCCTGGGTGATGTGGGTGGGGAAGGGCTTCAGCATGTGACTGAACACCGTCTCAACCTTCACCCGCAGTTTAGCACCCGGAGCAAGAGACGACGGTAACTGTGCCTCGAAGAATTTACCACTGCAGGAAGGGAAAACAAAAACGTTTGAGCTGGAAATAACATATACACAAGAAAAGAAAAAAACTCCAAGAAAAGGGAACATGTTATATACATCAAGAGAAATGTCTCTTGAAGTCTAAACAGCAAAACGCATTTCTTATTCCAATGCCTACAAACCACTGCATGATTAATCGCTTTTTAATCGTTATCACGGTCACAAAGGGTTAATATCCCCCAGTCAGAGCTTCTCTCTTAACCCTCATGAGGTGATCGGGTCCTTTTTGCTCTGAAAAAAATCTTCTTTTTCACAAAAATACTAGTTAATGTTATCGCATTGGACTGAAATTTTGTGACTTCGTTCACAAAGGGTATAACTACTTCTAAAAAAAAATTTGATAATTTTCATACTTTTCTGGGGGAGATTTTTCACCTTGTTACACCCGTGATGTTACAGAGCAAAAAGGACCCGGCCTCAAAAAAATGCTTATAAATCACTCATTATGCTATATTATCAACAAAGATTGGATTCAATCTTTTTGTCAACTTCTTTTCTTTCATTTAGGACTGGTTTTGTATTTATATT
>NW_015558618.1:115969-134971 GCF_001515605.1 Sinocyclocheilus anshuiensis | reverse complement strand
TTTTTTGAGGCCGGGTCATTTTTGACCGGGAACACCACAAGTGTGACTTTGTGCCATTTTGTACAAAATAAAAGCCTTTCAAAACAAACTCCCTGATTAAACATTAAAGTACACTAGTGTGATAAACAGTGCAAATTTTCTTCAGTTTTTATTTAATATTGCGAAAATTATTCATAAATAATGCTTTTTTCACTCAAAAAATGAGGTGCCTAGTCTCAGATAAATGAGGCCTACGATTAATCAGAAGCAAATAGAAATACAAAACCAGTCCTAAATGAAAGAAAATAAGTTGACAAAAAGATTGAATCCAATCTTTGGTGATAATATAGCATAATGAGTGATTTATAAGCAATTTTATGAGCCCGGGTCCTTTTTGCTCTGTAAACTTGTAAGTGTGATAAGGTTCTGAACACAACACAAGGGTTAAATGGACACATTTTATGCACAGCAATTTACTTAATCTTCTGGCAACCATGTGCACTTGCTCTCTCTGCACTGGTGGGGAAAAACATCAACATTGAAAAACACGTATGTTGAAAACATTTCAAAGTTTAGCGATCTCCATTGCAATATTCTGCTCAAATGAAAGCGTAGTACAGCAGTTTGTGTTGATTCTAGAAGCCACTTGTGCTATTTGCTGTAACTAAATCAGTGAGCAAAGTGTAAGAAATCCAAACACACATCTCAAATGTATTGTCTGCGATTGTGGTTGTTGGATTTTCACTGAAATTATTGGAATTATTGGAATAAATATTAGGAATTTCACTGCTTTAGCATTTGAGAGAAGCTTCTTTTTTCCTAGTTTGACCTGTTTTAATAATGTATAGAGTAGTGGTCGACTGATGATCACCAATATATAATGATATCAAACTATTTTAAACATGGTAAATATCAAAAGCATAAAAAATTGCTGCACAAAAATGTAAATTTATTTTACATAATATTTACTGAAATACTAAAACGTAAAATAATTAATTTAAAAATTAAAACAAAAAAAAACCTTGAAAAAAAAAAATTCTGCAAAACAACCAGGTGTATACTTTAGCTAATTGTTGAGTCTGTAAACCTCAAGGCATTTTCAGAAGAAAAAAAGAAAAGAATAAGCAAACACTATATCCAACAGTACACTCAGTAAGTCACGCAGCACTGGAAATCACATTTTCTTCAAATAAATGCTAGAGGCTGATCGATATGGGTTTTTCGGGCCCGATACCGATATTATGGAGTAAAAAAAGGCCGATATCGATATATCGGCCGATATTCTTTGTGTATATTATAGTACAGTACCAGTCAAAAGTTTGGACACTTTCCCATTCGTGTCCAAACATTTGACTGGTACTATATATAGAATACAGTATATACATAAACAGAATATATATACATAAATATTTTTTGCAATGATCACTCAAATGTGGTGATCAAACACTTATAATGACGTGACAAAGATATGTAATGGAGGCAGGGCATTTAACAATTTAACAAACTTTATTATCCAAAATGAGTCTGACATCAGTGCACTGAACAGTAAAGTTGAAGTTTATTCAACTTTAATTCAATTCAATTCCATTCAACTTTATTCCTTTGAAGTTTATTTTACTTCGGAACTTTCATTCACGGATTTGCGCTACTGTCTTCACACACAGACGAAACTTACCAGACAAGTGTGAAGTGTGACATAATATATCTCTGTAAATAAATACAATATAAATTCACGTCTCGCGCACTTTAACGCCCTTTGAATGTAATGTGTACGTTCCCTTGGAACTGGAATCATGGCAGAATTTCATGTGAAGTCCACTTCGCAGGGCACTTACGGTCGAATAAGACAACGCTCGAATGCTGCTGCCTGAACAAGAGACCTCCTTACTGAAGTGAAAGTGTTGACTGGTGTCACTATCTCGCGAACGCGCCGGCGGATCTCCACCAAATTCGGAGGATCCCTTCAGCTCGAGGAGCCCTCTCGAACGCCACCCTCCGCGTCGGTAGCCCCCCGGGATCACTTGATCGGTCGGCACCGGACCGTGAATTTAACCACCCGTAACTTCCCGGGGACTATCGACACGGGGGTGGTCTCATTCGAAAGCGGGCCTCGAGACGTACACTCGATTCGCGTTCGAGAGGGCTCCTTGAGCTGAAGGGATCCCCTGAATTTGGTGCAGATTCGCCGCGCCGTTACGGAGATATGGCCGTTCAAAGTTTCAATGGTTTTCCATAGACTAAGCTTTAAAGCGTTTCATCCAGGTCTCCAGTAGCAAACAATGGAGCGCGCTCTGCTGGACAAACGAAGTAATTAAACCATTTCAAGCATTTTATCTGCGTTATATGTTCCGTAAAAAAAAATGTTCATATCGGCGACATATTCGCCGATACCGATATATCGGCGACAAGCTCATAACGGCCGATAATATCGGCAAAACGATATATCGGTCGGGCTCTAATAAATACCAGACAATGCTAATTGTACATATAGATAACAGTGAACACAATAACTGGAAACTGGATGTAGTGCAGCATAGTTTCATGTGTGTCCAGTGACAGCTGAACCCTCCTGTCCACATCCAGTTCACACAGCGTGGATCTTTTGCACACACAGACCGTCATGCATACAGTACATGATGTTTTTATACAGGATATAATGCCAATGAAGCGAATGCTGAAAATCTAAATAAATGCCGCACTCATTAACACCTACCAGCAGAACAGAAAAATGCTGCTGATAATAATAAAAAAAAAATTTGATTTATTGATTGCCCACTAGTAGAGTGTGTTAATATATGAAAAATATAATAATGAAGTTCTCTTAAACCGTGCTTATGTTAATTCTAGGGCTGCACGATAAATCGCATACGATACTTAATGCGCATCTTATCAGTAAAGCCGGTTCTGTAATCAGCGGTAAATCTCCATCACCTGTGGGCTTTCACATTGAGCAGCATTAACTAAACAGAGCCGTTGTTCACTGACGAGCTGCGCAAAAAAAAATCGCATGAATATGAACGTGGTTTTGCGCAGCTCGTTAGTGAACAACGGCTCTGTGTAGTTAATGCTGCTCAATGTGAAAGCACGCACGTTATGGAGATTTACCGCAGATTACAGAACCGCCTTTCTGACAAGATGCTCGTTAAATATCGCATGCGATTAATCGTGCAGCCCTAGTTAATTCTGATGAAATGACAGCAACTGTGAAATGAACAATCGTGACTCCTAACCGCGATTTATCATTTTTGAACAAAATAAATGTGATTATCAGTTTAACCATTATCGTGCAGCCATAATTCAAATAATTATTATTTTTTTGTCACACCGAACAGTCTAATACTAATAGTTTCCTCCCAGTGTTTACCTTTGGCCATGGAGAGTTGTCTCTTTCAGCTCCAGGCTTTCATCCTCCTCTTCCTCCCCCTTTACCTGGTGAAGATAAAAACTTGCCTTAAAATCAGAACAATTTCTTAATATGCATTCTAAAGTAAGAAAAACAGGGCAAATCCATCCATAACCCTAAATTATGTTTAGGCTTAAATACAAGCCCTTTGTCTACAGGTCAAAGTCAGCTGCCTGCAACTGAGCGCTTGATTCAGTGCCTGTCAAAAAGCTGATTATGTACACTTGTAAGCACGAGAAACCAACGTTTTTATTAAAAGCAAGAAAGCCAAATGACCCTGGATGCGTGCTTTCGTATAATACTGCAGTAGAGTAGAGATAGAGCACGGAAGTGCATCCAGAGCGTACGTGTCACGCTGGCACTGACTGAGCAAAGCGGAAGTGCGCTGCTAATGCGGACTACTACATAAAACACCTCAATAACGCTAAGTGCATCATATCATAATGCATTTAAAGTATTGATTTGAACCAGCATTACATCTTAACTATGCTGACTAAGTGTCAGCATAGTTAAGATAATAAGTGTCAAAAATCTGTGCAAATTGAGCAGAATTATGTAGCTAGCTCAGGCTACAGGTTGCACTATCTATTGTGTCTATGCTAAAAAAATACAGGTCAGAAATAATGTATCATAATTAAATAAGCACAAACTAATCCGAATTAGTAAATTGTGCACGGGAAACGTTACAGCACAATGTAAAATAGAGTCAGTCTTAAGTGATAGCTAGCTAGCTTTATCTACAGGTCAAAGTCGGACATGGATTTAATATTTAATTTACTCACAGATGCACCGATGAAGGCAAGGTGTGGCGCGAGCTCGGCCTCCAGTGCGAGCGTCAAGCTGCTGACGCGCGCGGCTCCGTGATTCGCGAGCTGAATCTCCGCCGTGAGCTTCGCGAGGTGCGAGCTCAGATCCAGCGTGCGCTTCACGTCCTCATTCACCAGCCCGTCCGCACACACCGACGCGCAGAAAACACACGACGCCAGCACGAAACGCACCGCTCCGCCGCGCCACATGGTCTTGTGTTTTAGAGGTTAATGGGTGTAATTAGTCCTGTCTAACGAACGTGTTTGCTCGTGCAGTGAGGCCTCGCGCTGCAGAAACTGCTCCTGAAGGACGACGCTTCTTTCAGTCCCTCCGGTGTGACGTCACCAACATGGCGGCCAGCGACTGAGCCATAGACATGTACAAGTAGATTCCTCATTAGCGACTGTTTCTATGGGCCGCTTTACGAATGAGGATTCTACCTGTACACATCTATGGATTGAACGACCCTTTCAAAGGAGCAAGTACATAGATACTTTTCCTGCTATGATACACTTAAAAGTTTGTGGAGTAAATGGGGATAAAATGTATAAATACATCCAGCAAGGTCATAAACTGATCAAAAGTGACAGCAAACACATTAATCATGTTACAAAATATTTCCATTTCAAATATATGTTGTTCTTGTGAACTTTCTAGTCATCCAAAAGCAAGTTTCCATAAACAATTAAAGCAGCACAACTGCTTTCAACATTGATAATAAGAAATATTTCTTGAGCAGCAAATCATATTAGAATGATTTATGAAGAATCATGTGACACTGAAGAATGAATGATGCTGAAAATATAGCTTTACCATCAAGTATCAAATTATTACAAACTATTTCAGTTTAAAATAGAAACATTTTAAACTGTAATAATATTTCAGAATAATATAATATATAATATCATTATATATTAATGTGGTGGTTGAGGAGAGACCCACCCACATGATCGTAAAGGCTTTGGGTGTACAACAATAAGCAATAAAAGCGCTATATAAATGTAAAATAACACATACCTTTTCTAGAAATACAAAAACAATTATGTTCTGTCACTGTTAGTTTATTGAAACAATAGACAGATGATGTCCATTCCAAAATGATTTTAGCTAATACAACAGGGATGATATGAAAAATAGGTGTATTAACTCAATGTCATATACCATGAACCAAGACCCAAAAAAGGCCATTCTCTCATAACAATCCTAACTTACCCGTCACAGATTACAATGCACAAACATTAAGGTCAACACTTTAAAGTTCAACATTTTATGAAAATGTTTAAATTGGTCTAAGAACATGTAATAGCCAACATAGAAAAATCAGCCAATCGAAAGTGCTATTAAGAAACATCAACACTAATAAAGCCAACAGACAATATTTAGCATTACAAAACCCTAAACAGGACGTTATTCAATCACATTAAAACACTAAGAACAGCTCGTCTTGTCGGGGGAGAATGAGGAGGAATGCTTCAGAGGTTTTGGATGTTATAGGTCTGTTGAATGTTTAGTGTGTCTCGTAGCATTAGGTCCCGAAGTCGCCACAGAGCATCAGCCATGGTCTTGTGAGCTCCCTTACTCTTCAGCCAGTGAGAGGGCAGACGGCTCTCCTGCTCTTTTGTGAGCCGGACATTTTTCCTGCGAGCTGAACACAAGCACAACATTTGGCCATTTGCTGGTGTTACCCTAACATCAGTTCCACAATCTAAGGACAGACTCGTTAGTAGATAATACACCTTTTTCTAATACTAGTAATAGTTTTCTAAAATGTTTAAATTCTGAGTAAATACTGTGTAACATAAACCACCATTTAAAAAAAAACAGTAAAACATTTATTGATGTTACAAAAAATCTATTTCAAATAAATGCTGTTCTTCAAACTATTTATTAATCAAAGAATCTTAGAAGAATATTTACAGCAGTAAAATTATCACAGTGATAATATATAATAATAATAATTATTTATTAAAAAATGTAAACCCCACTAGCATTGACCCTCTAACTCTAGCGTTCTCTATTCTTTTTCTATTCTATCATCCTAGTCACTCTTTAGACCACACATCACTTACATACTGTTGCTCGTTAGTTGTAAATGTATAATATATATATATAATTATTATTATTATTATTTTCTGACTTTGTAAGAGTCACCTGACTGCCTTGCTCTCTAAGGAACTGTATTAGTTATGGAAAAAATCCATGCCAGTCGACCACTAACATAACATAAATCTGCCATCTTACTCACCAGAGAGTGTTTGGTCCCATTTGCTGACAGTAGTGGACTCAGCACTGAGTCCTTCTATATATCTCAGGTAAGCCTCTGAATGGAGCAGTCGCTGGGGTTTGGGTGGAGGAGCCACAAATATGGGGGTGGAGGGTTGATGCAGAGCAGGCTGCCCAACCTGCCCCTGTCCTGGGTAGGGTGGCGGGGCCTGCTGGCCTGAGTTCATCACACCCATCTAGAAAAACACAAAGATTTAGAGGACCTTGGAGTATTACAAAGCACAGAAATGAAAAATAGTTGGTCTCCCTTTTACTTTTGTGACCCAGCAGCTAAATGTTAATGTAAATGTTATAAATGTGAAACCCTTCAAAATGAGCATTACCTGAGTCCCGTAAGTGCTTCCAGTAGAACCTGGGGCCATTCCATTCACACCTGTGAAAGAGGTATCAGCATGCACTGTGAATAAGAGACTTTCAAAGTAAACTGATACCCTGAGCTCTTTATGTTCACGTTTATCTATGTATATAGATAGTATGCTTATGTGTAATCCACAGAAATGTAGACATCTGAAGTCTTTATCCTAAATCAAGCAAAAGGAGAACTTGAGAGAAATGTTCATGCTGCTCTTTTCCATACAACAAAATCCTATAGTGACGAGGGCTTGTCAAGCTCCAAAAATCTACTATAAAAGTAGTCCATGTGACTTATTTGTAATATTGTGAGCTTTCTGAAGTTATATGATAACTGTGTTTTTAAAAGATTGAAACTGAAGTTGTTGTTCACTAAATGATTTGTTTTGTGTCAGGTTTGTTATTGATGGCACCAATCAACTAAACACTGACTTTCATTGAATAATGTTCCTCACACAAACTACCATATGGCTATAGAAGACTTGAAATGCATCACACAAGTCAAATGCACTCATTTTTGCATCCAAAATCACATACAGTCTGAGTAGATACTACATTTGGTTAAAAACTGACCGTTCAAAAAATATGTTCTATATGTAGCATGTGTGTGTGTGGTATGAATGCAATCTGGACGTAATATATTCGCCAAGTTGTCACTGTCATGTGCCCTATAATCAATTGCATCCTATTTCTGCCATACATGATACATACACGATTCCCTTCCAGTAGCCCCATGGGATAATAAGCAGTAAAGTTTTCACCTACTGATTTATGAATACTATGAATTCAGGAGTACTAATCTTTTCACATACTGCTTTTCGCTTATTATAGACCTTAGTCAAGGTACCGTTATACAGGTATTTCACTGGAATGAAAAGATGCTGTAAGGGATAAAACTTCAGTGTGTTTAATTTATTGTGCTGTTGTTTAACAACATGGCAACTGTTCAGCTGAAGAAAAAAAAATTAGTAGACAGAAACTCCATAAAACAGTTTTGAATGTTGTATGTTGTGACAATGACATGATCTAGGACCTTTATACAGTGCGTGCCATCGTAAAAACTGTAAGTCTGTCCCTCCCAGCCTCGTTGTCAGCCAAGTAAAATTCAATATGGTGTCTAACGTGACTAAGATCTACATAGTAGGGAAGTAGGCATATTCAGATGCAGTGAAAGTGTGTTTTGTATCTTTTTGAAGCTTAGCTGTCCCTAGTCACTATTGCTATTGTTATATGGAAAAGAGCTTGAAAATTCTTTAAAATAAAGGTAACATTTAATAATGTGGTAACACTTTACAAGATGGTCTCATTTGATAACATAAGTCAATACATTACCTAACATAAAATAACAATGAGCAATATATTTTTACAGCATTTATAAACCTTTGTTAAAGTTAGTTAATAAAAAAAGATTAAGATTCTAATATAAAAAAATTCCTCATGTTCATGTTAGTTCACAGTGCATTAACTAGTGCAACTAACTAATGTTACCACTGTTGATCTTAAAAATGTATTAGAAAATGCTGAAATTAACAAGAACTAATATTAATAAATGCTGTAAAAGCATTGTTCATGTTAATTAATGTAATGTAATTAATGTAAGTTCATGCTAATTAATGTAGTTAGAGGGGTAGTTCACCCAAAATGACAATTTTGTCAGCATTAACTCACCCTCAAGTTGTTCCAAGCCTGTATGAATTTTTTTCTTCTGTTGAACACAAAAGAAGATATTTTGAAGAATGTTGGTAACCAAACAGCTGATGGACCCCATTGACTTTCCCCTTTTTTCCATACTAAGGAAGTCAATGGCTACTGCCAACTGTTTGGTTACATATATTCTTCAAAATATCTTCTTCTGTGTTTAGTGTGTACAGTTTTGAAACAACCTGAGGGTGAGTAAATAATGACAGAATTTTCATTTTGGAGTGAACTATGCCTTTAATAATTATTAACTAACAAAACCTTACTGTAAAGTGTTATCAAAACATCTAATTTTGTGTTCTATGAATGAAAGAAAGCCATACCGATTTTGGAAAGACATAAGGGTGAGTAAATGATGACAGAATTGTCATTTTTGCATGAACTATTCCTCTACAGAACCTCGGGAGTCTCTTCAGTTGGTTTAGGCAAGGCCAGGGCAGACATTTGAGCCCCTGAGCCTATGGAACAGGTAGCCCCTCTTGTTAGAACTGGAGAGGCAGACAGGAAGCAACTGCAAGTGGGGACGTGTGGTTGTGAAGTGGTCCTTACCCAAATATGGCATGCTACGCATACCCCACAGGGAGTAGAGGGGTAAGGTAGGCACCCCCATGGGATGTGGAGGCATGCCGGCCATGTTAATCATGCCATCGACAGGCCCCTGAAAGGGCTGCAAATGATGACAGAATTTCATTTTTTATTTGGGTGAACTATCCCTTTAATAAACGAATGTTAAATAAAAATGTATTGTAAAGTGTTACCAAAACATCAAATTTTGTGTTCTATGAATGAAAGAAAGCCATACCGATTTTGGAAAGACATAAGGGTGAGTAAATGATGACAGAATTGTCATTTTTGCATGAACTATTCCTCTACAGAACCTCGGGAGTCTCTTCAGTTGGTTTAGTCAAGGCCAGGGCAGACATTTGAGCCCCTGAGCCTATGGAACAGGTAGCCCCTCTTGTTAGAACTGGAGAGGCAGACAGGAAGCAACTGCAAGTGGGGACGTGTGGCTGTGAAGTGGTCCTTACCCGGATATGGCATGCTAGGCATACCCCACAGGGAGTAGAGGGGTAGGGTAGGCAGCCTCATGGGATGCGGAGGCATGCCGGCCAAGTTAATCATGCCATTGACAGACCCCTGAAAGGGCTGCATGGGTGGCCTGTAACTACCCATCATGCCTTTGGAGGAAGAGGAAGGTGGCGACACAACATATGCATGCATCAGTATATCATGCAGTTACGAGAATGAATCCGTGCACTACATGTAAAAAGAAAACTACATTTAGAGCATGACAGCTGATTTATCATTCATAATGAAATATGAAACCCAGCACACAAACACAAACACACACACACAGTCTGGTTTGCTATCCTTGTGGGGACTGTCCATAGGCGTAATGGTTTTTCTACTGTACAGACCGTATATTCTATTGCCCTACACCAACCCCACACCTAAACCTACCCCTCACAGGAAACTTTGTGCATTTTTAGATTTTCAAAAAACTTAATTCTGTGTGATTTATAAGCTTTTGTACCCGTGGGGACCACAATTTAGTTCCCCACTGTGACATGAGTCCCCATGAGTCTGTGTGTATTCAGGTTTAAGTCCCCACCAGAATAGAAAAACAGGTACACAGACCCTTTTCCACTAACAGGGCACCAGAGCTGTGGTTACTCTGGCCCTTATCAACGCATTTCCAGTGAAGAAAAGTGGTTCTGGGCCTGAAAAAAATCGTCTATCATCTCTGCAATGGAAGCAGGAACCTCACCAAGTTAAGTACACTTTGTTCTTTGTTCTACTACTTTGTTCTTCTCCAGGTTTGTCCAGTGTTATTTTAGTATTAAAACTATTTCTATTTAGCTTTATTTCAGTTTTAGTAATTTTAGTGCTTCAATTGAAGCACGGAGGAGTTTTCAATTAGTTGTCAAGGCATCATTTTCATATACATTTTTCATCTATACATTTTTTATATTTATTTCAGCTTTATTTCAATGAACAAAACACTTTTTTAATAGTTAACAGTAACAAAACTGTACTCCAGAAATAATTTTAGGCATGAAGCAGTATTTAAATTTTAGCCAAATATACAGTATGACAAATGGATACTCGTTTTGAGATTTGTAAAAGATTACATTTAGCAGTGCTTAAATTAAATTAGTAGCAATTATTAATAAATTATTAACAATTAATTTTGAGTAAGAGTTAGATGACAGCAAGGGTAATATAAATGTAAAAACAGAAAACATTTGAATGCATGATTAAACATCCAATATCAACTTACATTGATAAATTAAAAAAATATATGATATATTGTGAATATATTGTGCATCTTTTTTTAAAACAAATATTATGTTTTATAATATATTTCTCATATTTGTTACACACTATTCTAGCTTAAAGCTGCCAAATTAATTTTTTTGATAAACAATTACTTCCATCACTGTTCAGCTCTTAAGTCAGTGGAAACACAGATCAATTCTGAGAAAAGTTCACAGAATCCAAGGCTGAGCAGCATTGCAGTGAAAAAGGGGTAGTAACGTTTCATTTTTGTTACAGTTCATGCAGTAATTCTTTGATGGATGACAAGGCCATGCATTCAAAATCACATTCAGATAACAGAAGTTAGTTTTGGGACTAAAGACAATAAAACATGGCAGCTTTGAAGAAGGAATGGACTGGTTGAAGATGGAAAGTGCACTGGAGATGAGTGTGTTAGCAGTTAGGCTTCTAATTGCAGCTCTGTGTGGCACCAGAAAGGTGTGTCCACCACATCTGAGAGGGGTTACCTGCCATAGGTGTCATGCTGTGGCTAAACATCCCCATGGGGGTCGGGGGAGGTACTACCCCCATGAGCGCCCCTACTGGGGTACCTGCTCTTGGGGAGTTCTGATGCACTGCTCTTTCTCGCTCCTGCTGCTCCGCTACCTTTGCTGCCCGCTCTGAAAGAATGGCAAAAGATAAAAACAATTTAATGTTTCATGGAGAACCTGGAGACACTGTATCCCATGCATCAGTGGCCACAGATGATTTCCAGGCAAATTTCATTTGTGATGAACAGCAAAATTCAACACTTCACCTTCGTACTCAGCTTTCTTAGTGGCCTCAAGGTTCCTCCACTCTGTGCCCACCAGTCGACTCAGTTCTCCAAAGGAGAAGTCAGGGTGCTGGGCCTTGATGACTGCTCTCATTTCACTGCTGAAGAGGATGTACCCACTCATGTTGATCTTCCTCTTTGCCCCCTCCTTCTTTGACAGACCCTTAATAGACTTTGGTGTGGACTGTGGAGAAAATCAGATACTGTTCATTTAGTCTTGGCCTTAGACAGCATGCATAAAGGCTGCTCATGGTACTTTTGATTCATCCATCCATCCATCCTCCAAACCACTTATCCTCTGTGGGGTCATAGGATTGCACAAAATTGGCAAGAACTTTTCGAAAGCCCAAGTTTTAATATGATTGACAGGATTAGGGAAGGCAGCTTTACAACATAGCAAGTTGCTATGATGACTGTTTTCACGGAAGAACTAGTCAGTAGATTTGAGCTACTACTTTTTGGCAAGCCGGGCTGTTATTGCGCAATAATTGATTTCAGATTAACAAAGCTGTTTTAGTGCCACATTAAAATGACAATAAAAAAGCCCTGAGATTTTGAGAATAAAGTAGTAACATTTCAAAAATAAAGACTTAAAGGGATAGTTCACCCACAAATGAGGATTTTGTCATCATTTACTCATCCTCAAACCTGTACGACTTTGAGGAATGCAAAAGGCATCTTTTTTGTCTATAAAATGGAAGTCAGTGGTCACCAAAAATGTTTGGTTACCAATATTCTTCAATAAAACTTATTTTGTGTTCTGCAGAAGAAAGAAAGTCATTCAGGTTTAGAATGATATAAAGGTGCAGTCACATTAGTAAAATTTCGGCAAAATTTTGTGGCAAAAAAGTCCCTTATCAATAGTGTATTTCCGCATGAGAAAACTCAATTAAACAATGGTAAATCGACACTATTCACAAAACATTACTCTTTTTAAATCTTAGTTTTTTCATGTTTTACTGTAGCACCTCAATGTCACTTAAAAAAAAAAAAGACAAACTGTGGCTGGACAGTTTACGTGTCTCAAGTTGGCAGTTTTTGACAAGAATAAGCGCCAAAATGGACCAGACATTATGCAGTGAGAAGTCTTGCTCTTCAAGACTAATGATTATCAGATAATACAGCCAGTTACAATGACAGCTTCTACAAGATCAGACCCTTCTGAGATCAGTGATTTTCCAAGTCTAAATCAACAAGGTCAAACAATGATTTTCTTTCAACAACAGCATACTGCAGACCTGCGGGGGAGCATAATGTAGCATGTCCATGTCACTGGTCAGCTGAGTCTGAAGCTGCGGCATGCAGTGAGCATCAGAGCCGTCCCCATCATCATCCCCCAAATCCTCCAGCTCTTCATCCGTCATGTCTGCAAACTTGGCCTCCAACTCCTTGATCTTCTTATCCAGCAGTGGAGACGGCTCCTTCTGAGGCACTATGAGCTTTCTGACAGAGATAACCAAAAGCATGAGTCCAATGTCCAATTTTGGGACAGAAACGAGCAATCCATGTTGAGATCATCAGCTTTCATCGCTATACACTAAAGTCTGTTTCTTACGTACATCAATTATTATTATTATTTTTTTATTTGTATTACTTCAGTAGTCAACAAGAATGAAGCAACTGACCGAAAGTAATAGATTTCATCTTCAACTACTTTGGCAGACAGAGAGAAACGTTTCAGCCCTTTAAACTTCTTCATTTGCTTCTCACTCTCTATGTAGCGGCTCTCACACAGCAACACATCCTCCTCCGGCATTTCAGTTGGCCGGCATGACAAAAAATCTTTGAAAGAAGACACTGTACACTTCCCTGAGGAAAAAAAACAAAAACAGTCCAGATGTGGGAGAAGACATGGTGATAAGATTTAATCAGGAAAACTAACAAATCACTTCATTTAATAACAGTCCTTTCAATGTAAATAACTCAGTGGCATTCTGTCTGGAGTCAATGTTCTTCGGTCAATGTATTTGTAACCACTCAACAATGCAGTTGTAATGTAACTTAACGTTACCTCCCATACAGGTCATAGGGCAGGTTTCTTCCAGGTTACTGAGGAAAAGTTCCTTCTTGTAGAACATCTTAGTAGGTTCATGCTCAGTCTCCTCGGGATGGATGAAGATGGGGCCGAAAAAGTAAGCGGCTCCATCTCGCACCCACATCTTCTCTATCCTGTTACAACACAAACCCATTCATATATAAGGAGACTGTCATAAATCACAAATGCGTTCTGGTGGAGACAGTTTTCTGGTCTTGATGTTATGTTATGGACGTGTTAGGAAGTGGTAAATGAGATTTGGCAGGGGCGTCGCTACCAGGGGGAAAAGGGGGGCAGAGTGCAATCCCTAGCGACGCCACTGCTTATGGCTACAGTGTGTACAGACAGAGATAAAAGAACCAAGAGGGTTCCGTATGCAGTGTTAAAAAGTCTGTTCACCCAAAAAAAAAAAAACACTTATGTTGTGTCACATCGAGTTTGGTAACATCAGTGACACAAAACATTGTAGGTTCTTGCGTATTTTGTAACCAAATGTGATGTCCAAGACTTCAGAAGATAGGGCTGCACGATTATGACAAAAATCATAATTGTCGATTATTCCCTTGAAATTGTAATTGCGATTATTAATTACGATTATCACAATTTACATTGAATGATGTTTATACCACTGTTTGATGCAACTGCATGCCGTATTCTTATATGAAAACAAGCTGAAAACACTCTAACTGAAAAACTTTTAGTGCTTTTCCAAAGAGAAAGGAAAAAATGAAATTGCATCATATGACCCCTTTAAGATAACATGTAGAAAGAAAAAAACGCATCTTAAGCACGCAGAATAACATAAGTGGACTTTGAATGATTAATTGCCGCTTTGAACGATTACGTAATTGTGGCATCCATATTTGTAATCGCGATTAGAAATTCGATGAATTGTGCAGCCCTACAAGTCATATTGAAAGGACAGTTCTGTCATCAATTACTTACCATCATGTCATTCCAAACCCATGAGACTTTAGTTAAGCTTCGAAACACAAATGAAGTTATTTGTGATATTTTTAATGAAACCTGATAGATGTTTTGTCCTTGTATTTGAAATTCCATTCCACCAAAACGTTGATGCTTCTAAAAGTTCCAAAAAATTTGTAAAAGTAATACATATGAATCGAGAAGTTTAATCCGAGTTTTATTGGAATGGAAGATCAGATTAATTCGTGCTTTGAAGATAAACAAAATTCTTATGGGTTTGGAACGACACAAGGGTGGGTAGATAACAGAATTTTTATTTTTGGGTGAATGTACCCTTTAACTACTTGTATAGTGCCCTTCTGTACTTTTCAAAGCACCACAATACGAACAACACAGCGACTCGTCATTGGTCCCCTACCTGCCCACGCGGTTGCGTACGAGCCCATGAGAGCGGATATAGACACAGTCTCCCACTTTCAGCCACATGTCGTTGTAGCAGAGCTGTTCATAGTACTGGCAGCCTGGCTCTCCATTACTGACCTCCGTGGTAACATCCTCCCTCTCCTGAAGACACAGATTGATGGTGAGGAAACATATGTATATATATTCAATATATAGCAATAAATGTCATACCTTATCAATAATAGAAGGTACAGCTTTGCCATCCTCTGCCACCTCAGGAGGCTTCTCACTGTCCTGCTTGGGTGCAAACATGGAGGCCACACGAACCACAGGCAACGGCACTTCACGTAGGACGAACTTTACTGAGCTCAAGGGCATCGTCCACATCTTGATCTTTTTGAAGGACTTGGTTTTCGCAGAATAACGAGACTCGCAGACAAAAACATCTTCAGGTCTGAAGCTGTCAGGCTGAAGCTTGAAATACTCCTGCAATCAGAATTTTTATCAGAACAGAAAGATATAATGCTTTTAGTTTAATTTAATGTTTTGTTTAGTAATGCAAAAATATGTTTTGTTTAATGAGATTGTTTTGGAATCATTGCTGAATGATATTACCTTCACAAACATGACGACACATTTGCCCAGTATTTTACTGACAGGAATTTTGTTGTAATAGTCACTTTTGAAAACTTCTTTCTCAAGAAATTTGCGTGTGGCAAGATGAAATGTTTCGTTGGGTCTATAGAACCAGCAGCCATAAAGCCAGTTCTCTCCTTCATGAAAAAAATACATACACATAGTTTAACAGCTACACTAATGTTCAAAAGTTTGGGGTCGGTATGTTTTTAAAGGCTGCATTAATTTAATTACAAATACAGTAAAACATTAATATTGTGAAATATTATTACAATTTAAAACAACTGTTTTCTATTTGATATTATTTTGAAATATAATTTATTCCTGTGATGCAAAGCTGAATTTTCAGCATCATTACTCCAGTCTTCATTGTCACATGATCCTTCAAAAATCATTCTAATATGCTGATGTGCTCTAATATTCTTTGATGAATAGAAAGTAAACAAAAAAACAGAATTTTTCTGTAACAATGTGAAAGTCTTAACGGGCACTTTTGATCAAAATTGTATTATTATTTTTTTCTTCAAAATTTGCATTTTTGCTGAATAAAAGTGTTAAAAGTTTTAAATTATTTTGACCCCAAAATCTTACTGACCCCAAATTTTTGAATGGTACTTTATATTCTCAATCAACAGTGTTAAGGAACAATATACTGTATATGCCTAACTCATGTTGACACAGCATCAATTTAAGGTTTTATGAATGCAATACCTGCATCATCTTGCCAGAGGCGCTCTATGCAGACAATGTGCGGCTGCAGGTTTGGTTCTGTGGGTTCTACATAAACATATTCTCCCACATGGTACATGTTGTCTTTGAAGCTGCAGTCCTGGCTGTAGTTGCGTTGTAGGGCTCCCTGCCATCCACCACCTGCTGTGTCCTCACTCTTCTCAGCCTCTGGAGATCAGTGTGAAAAGATTAATCAACAGCCATTTGAACTACAAAATTTACAATTATTGGCAACTTGCACACTCCAAAGTTTAGAGAGCGACAACTGCTATAAACACAGGAGACGATTTCCTATGTCAATGGAATAAAGAATTCACTCCCAAAACTGTGACATAGATGAAACATAGATGGTATATCATGTATAACATAGTTTATCCTGTATGATTATGGTTCGTGGTTACAATATGTTTGCCACTCTTGTAAATGGGACAATGGCAAGTAAGTGTGGCCAAAATAAATAAAAAAAAAAAAAAAAAAAAAAATATATATACAGTATATATAGAGGAACAATTCCACTCATTCTCTGCTATAGGAGAAGAAGAATTGTATAAACTTGTGTGGCGAGTATCCCGGTTCCAGATCAGCGATTCCTCTGAGCACGTGTGATCAGTGTGTGGGCAATAAATCACCCTCCGGGGCACTTTCTATCAGTACCGAGTCTGTGTTCTCATTCACCCCGCGACATATGTTGGAGAATGCAGGCATTACAGGTGAATTGAGCGCCGCCTGACTGAGCTCTCGGCCCGCCAGCAGCAGTTTACCGAACGACTGCCTGCCCGACAGGAGTATACTGAATGGGTCGTGGAACAACTGCAGGCCAGCGTGGCGGGGCGCATGCCCCTCCCGGAAGCGCCCGTCAAGGCTCACCAATACCTCGTCCGGTTGACCGAGAACGACGACATCGAGGCTTACCTCCACACATTTGAGGTCATCGCGGCCCGGGAGGGGTGGGTCCAGGAAGAGTGGGCTCGCATCATCGCCCCCTTCCTCACCGGAGAAGTGCAGCGGGCCTATTATGCCCTGCGGGCACCCCAGAATGAACAATATGACGAGCTAAAAGCCGAAATTCTAGCCAGGGTGGGCCTGTCTCCCATGGGGGCCGCGCAACAATTCTACCAATGGACCTATGATGAACGGCAGACGGTGAGAGCGCAAGCTGCGCAACTGGCCCGATTGGCTCATCTGTGGCTTCTCGCCGGGTCCCCTACCACTGACCAGGTAGCGGAGAAAGTCCTCATCGATCGGCTGCTACGGGCGCTGCCCCGCCCGCTGAGGTCGGGGACCGCCCAGCCCAAGGCCGGCCTACCTAGCGACGGACAGCGAGAGGGAGGGTGAGTGTCAGCCCGCTAATCTACCGTCTGTCTACCTTGATGTGTTTTCCCAGGTCACGACCGGGGGCTCGTTCGGAAGGGAGCAACGCGAGGACGACCGCCTGCGGAACTGCTGGGATCAAGTGCGCCGCATTGATGAGGTAGACAGGCTCCCGGGCCCCCACCCCCTCCCTCATTTCGAAATACGCAATGGTCTGCTGTACTGTGTCGCCCACAGGCGGGGGGAGGAAAAATTCCTCTTGGTCGTGCCTAAAACCAAGACAGAGACAGTCATGGAGCTGGCACATGCCCATCCGATGGCGGGGCACCTCGGGGCCGAAAATACCATCCAACGCATCAGGGACCATTTCCACTGGCCAGGATTGGAGGCGGAAGTGAAACGCTTCTGCCGTAGCTGCCCCACCTGCCAGCAGACGTCTCCTCGTCATCCTCCCCCCAGCCCGCTCATTCCACTACCCGTCATCGATGTGCCCTTCGAGTGGATCGGGATGGATCTGGTGGGACCGCTGCCGAAGTCTGCCCGGGGACATGAGCACATCCTGGTTATCCTGGACTATGCCACCCGGTACCCGGAAGCCATTCCACTTCGAGCGGCCAACGCCAAGAACATTGCCCGCGAACTGTTTCTGCTGGCCAGCCGCGTCGGGATCCCGAAGGAAATCCTGACTGACCAGGGTACCCCCTTCATGTCCCGGGTCATGGCGGACCTCTGTCGCTGCCTCAAGGTCCAACATCTGAGGACGTCGGTCTACCACCCGCAGACAGATGGCTTGGTGGAAAGGTTTAACCAGACGCTCAAACGGATGCTGAAGCGGGTGGTGGCCGAAGATGGGCGTGACTGGGACCTCATGATCCCGTACGTGCTCTTTGGAGTCCGGGAAGTACCACAGGCCTCCACAGGCTTCACCCCCTTCGAACTGCTGTTTGGGAGACAGCCCAGGGGCCTTCTAGACGTCGCTAGGGAAGCGTGGGAGAACCAACCCGCCCCCCTTCGTAGCCTCGTCGAGCACGTACGGGAAATGAGAGAAAGGATTGACCGAGTCATGCCCTTGGTTAAAGAACACCTCGTGACAGCCCAGCGCGCCCACCAACGCCTGTACGACCAGCCCGCCCAGGCCCGGGAGTTCCAGCCGGGTGATCGTGAGGTGGTACTGGTCCCGACAGCTGCGTGTAAATTCCTAGCGACCTGGCAGGGACCCTACACAGTAGTGGAACGAATGGGACCGGTGACGTACCGTGTGCGGCAACCCGGCCGCCGACGAACGGAGCAAATCTACCACGTTAACTTGCTCAAGAAGTTGGTTCCCCGGCCCGAGCAACTCGCCGC
>NW_015558618.1:108655-115814 GCF_001515605.1 Sinocyclocheilus anshuiensis | reverse complement strand
CGGAGGGCTGGGAGACTCACCTGGAGCGTCTACGGAGGGTGTTGACAGAGCTCCGGCGGGCTGGCCTGACTGCCAACCCCAAGAAGTGCCACCTCGGCCTCACCGAAGCAAAGTACCTCGGGTACAAAATTGGAAGAGGGCTCATCATGCCCCAGGAAAAGAAGGTCGAGGCGGTAAAGAAGTTCCCACGTCCCGTCAACAAGACGCAGATACGGGCATTTTTGGGGTTGGCGGGCTACTACCGATGTTTCATTCCTAACTTCTCCTCTATAGCCTGCTCCCTGTCAGACCTTACCAGAAAAGGGCAGTCGGAGAGGATAGACTGGACTCCCGAGACAGAAGCCACCTTCCAGGCCCTCAAGACGGCTCTGACGTCCTCCCCGGTCCAGCATGCCCCAGACTTCGGCTGCCCCTTCACCCTATATACGGACGCCTCCGGCACCGGTTTAGGGGCAGTCCTCTCCCAGCTCCGGGATGGAGAGGAACACCCCATAGTCTACATCAGCCGGAAACTCTCCCCCGCGGAGACCAGGTACGCCACCCTGGAGAAAGAGGCCCTGGCCATAAAGTGGGCAGTCCTGGAGTTGAAGTACTACCTCTGGGGCCGCCGGTTCACCCTCGTCACAGACCATGCGCCACTACAATGGATGTCCAAGGCGAAGGACACGAACGCCCGGGTGACGCGGTGGTTCCTCGCACTCCAGGACTTCTGCTTCCAGGTACAACATCGGGCCGGGGCCGATCACGGGAATGCGGACGGTCTCTCCCGGGGCTGGTCCGGTTGGGCAGGTCTGGCAGATAACATCAAATCCCCCCCCGTAATACCCCCACAACGAGTTGTGTGTTTCCCCACAGGACCAGGGTGACGCCTGGGGTGGGGGGGGGGATGTGGCGAGTATCCCGGTTCCAGATCAGCGTCGCCCTGGAAACGCCGCTGCCACACTGATCACAGAAGCACAACACCTGTGCGTGATGAGTGGCGCACCTGGAGCTCGTTCCCGCTGGCCATAAAAGCCAGGAGAAGAGACACCAGCTGGGAGTTGCAACGGAGCTCCAGGTGACATTAATGCTTGTTTCTCCTTATCCACAGACTCCGACGGCACCCCAGGAGAGGGATCTGCACCACGGCACTTCACCCCACGAGCACCGAGTTGAGACGGGCACCGAGCACCATTCCTCCGAGCACGTGTGATCAGTGTGTGGGCAATAAATCACCCTCCGGGGCACTTTCTATCAGTACCGAGTCTGTGTTCTCATTCACCCCGCGACACTTGTTAAATCATCTAAACCAAAAACGTGTATGAAAGACCCTATACCATCTAAGCTACTAAAAGAGGTGCTCCCAGAAGCCATAGACCCTATTCTGAATATTGTTAATTTGTCAGTGTCATTAGGATAAGTCCCAAAAACCTTCAAACTGGCTATTAAGCCTCTCATAAAAAAAAAAAAAAACACAACTCGTTCCTAGAGAATTTGTTAATTAGAGACCGATCTCAAATCTCCCTTTTCTGTCAAAGATACTAGTAAATGCAGTATCCTCTCAGCTATGTTCCTTCTTGGAGAAAAAATGGTATCTGTGAGGATTTCCAGTCAGGATTTAGACCGTATCATAGTGCTGAGACTGCTCTCATCATCTGATCGTGGTTGTAGCTCTCTATTAGTGCTACTGGATCTTAGCGCTGCATTCGACACTATTGATTACAATATTCTTTTGAGTAGACTACAAAATTATGTTGGCATTAGTGGAATTGTATTGGCATGGTTTAAATCATAACTATCTGACCATCATCAAATCGTAGCAGTGAATAAAGAGCTATCATATCGATCACATGTGCAGTATGGAGTACCACAAGGCTAAGTACTAGGACCCTTGCTTTTCATGCTTGACATGCCAACATGGTGTTAGCTTTCACTGTTATGCTGATGATACCCAGCTCTATATTTCTTTGCGGCCAGATGAAACATACCAATTCGCAAAACTAACAGAATGCAAAGCTGATTTAAAAACTGGATGACTAGTAATTTCCTATTGCTAAATTCGGAAAAAAACAAAACAGAGGTGTTAATTATAGGACCAAAAACCACCGCATGCAATAACCTAGAACACTGTCTAACACTTGATGGCTGCTCTGTTAATTTTTCGCCAATAGTTAGGAACCTGGGTGTGCTATTTGATAGCAATCTTTCCTTTGAAAACCACATTTCTAGCATTTATAAAACCGCATATTTCCATCTTAAAAATATATCTAAATTATGACCTATGCTTTCAATGTCAAATGCAGAAATGTTAAAGGGGTCATATGATGCTTTTTTATGCAGCAGCTAGAGTTCTTACTAGAACCAGGAAGTATGACCATATTAGCCTGGTTCTGTCAACACTGTACTGGCTCCCTATTGAACATCGAATACATTTTAAAATCTTGCTAATTACTTATAAAGCCCTGAATGGTTTAACTCAATACTTGAGCGTGCTCTTATCACATTATTGTCCTTCACATCCGCTGTGATCTCAAAACTCTGGCCATTTGATAATACCTAGAATATCAAAATCAACTATGGGAAGCAGATCCTTTTCCTATCTAGTGCCCAAACTCTGGAACAATCTACCTAGCGTTGTTCGGGAGGCAGACACACTCTGTCAGTTTAAATCTAGATTAAAGACCCATCTCTTTAACCTGGCATACACATAACACACAACATCACATATCTATAATTAAAATCTGTTAAAGGATTGTTAGGCTGCCTAATTAGGTCAACTGGAACCGGGAACACTTCCCATAACTTGATACATCGTAAGAAGAATGGCATCTATGCTAATATTAGTCTGTTTCATTCTTATTCCGAGGTCACCGTAGCCACCAGATCCAGTCTGTATCCAGATCAGATGGTGGATCAGCACATAGCGACGACCTCTACAGCCCTGAATGTCAGCAGAGACCATGTCAACTAGATGAGCCCTATAGACAGATCCCCTGCGAAGACAACATCAACTAGACAGCCATCGGCACAAGACCACAAGAGCCAGTCAAGTCCTCTGCACAATCTAACTTGAGTTGCAGCCTGGAATTAAACCACACCATGCTGGTTTTGTCTGGCCAGAGAAGAACTGGCCCCCCCGACTGAGCCTGGTTTCTCCCAAGATTTTTCTCCATTTCTTTCACAGATGGAGTTTTGGTTCCTTGCCACTGTCACCTTTGGCTTGCTTAGTTGGGGATTCTGGCAATATTGTCGGCTTGATTGCACAGACACTATTTGAATAGAACAGAACTGAGCTGGATGATGACATCACCGAATCAATGATGAACTGAGTTTAACTGAAAAACTGACTGTTTACTATTGTCCTCCTACATTATCGACTCACTGTTTTCCTGTTTAAAACTGTAAAGCTGCTTTGACACAATCTGTATTGTATAAAGCGCTATATAAGTAAAGGTAAAAAAAAATGTTTTGTGCTGAATAAAATATGAACTGTGCAAATTTATATTTTATCAAAGTGATGAAAATGTCAAGTGGTGTCACCATCAATTATAAATTAATTACATATTTTTCTTAATACATGTGAGTGTACAAAAAAACGTTATATTTTTAAGGTGAAAGTTAAAAAAATTATTTCTTAAAAATATATTCAGGAATATTTTTATGAATTTAAAGGGTCTTTTTAAAATCAATTGAAGCATTAGTTCTGGCAGGTCATGTCAGTCAAGCTTGCATCAGCTGACTCTCAGCTGATCCACGTCTACCTATAGGAATATGACGCCTATCGCAGCATCCCTATAAGGTCTAATCAGTATTATTCAGTAGCTTATTGCTTTGCTCAGGAGCTAATTACCCTCCTCCATCCCCAGCTCCTCCTTTCGTCCACAGTCAGGACTTGGTATTCTGATATTTCTCATTGACTCAGACTTCTTTATCCTGAATTATGTTGCTACATTAAACTGTCATTAAGAACATTAACGATATCTGCTACATTTATGTTGGTTCTGTTCTGTTTATTCTAAGGGGGTTATCACTGCTCAGCATGGATGGGCAGGGCGTTTTTTTGCCCAGAATAGTACCATACCGCCAATCCAAACTGTATGCTACTTGTCAATCATCTTTGACGATAGTGGTCCTGACAGAAACCTCATAAAAAAAAACCTTATTGACCTTGGCACAGTCATGAGGGTGTGTTTTTTTTTCTTTATGTTTCTGCACAATGGTTGCACAACATGACCTTGGTTTGGCAAATTTTATTATTAGGTATTTCACTAAATCTACGATTAAACTACTGCATTGCTCATTTCATTACTTGTTTTTCTTTTCATGAATTTCATTCTTTTAATGAGGCTTTGTTCTTCATCATGATATCACGTCATGTATAAATTGTATTTTCTTATGTATTTTTGAATAAATAAACCAGTTTAAAAACTGGATTGAATACTATTGGAACAGTACCCTTTTTCTCCTCCTCTCTCTTGAGTTTATCCTCTTCATATTCTTTAGGCAGCTTCTCTTTCTTCTCTTTCTCCACGTCGCTGTGCAGGTGTTTAGTGGTGTAGCTGAGGGCCGGCGACAGCAGAATCTCTCCATTCTTACACAATTCATCTCGGATCCGGATAAAGAACTGCTGGAGCTCCACAGAGTCCTCAAAGATCTCAGAATCCGTCCTATGACACAAATTAAAACATTTGGTATTGTGAGAAACCAGCACTTTGCCTCTCCAGGTACATAAATGAGTGAATGAATAGCCTCACCTGTGCAGACGTCTGGCTTTCTCCAAAACTTCAAACATATGGTCCTGGAACACATCTAGTCTCCTATAACGGCCCTTATCCACATTAGCTCTGATGATCTCAAAGTTCAATGGAGTCTTATCGGGATTGTTGGGATCAACAGCTGGAATCTCTGCCAGTGAGTCACTATAGCAACGTCCTTCATCATCCTGGTGACCAAGAACTGAGACGAAAAGATTGCGAATGAGCTCCTGGATTAGCCGTGCAACATCTGGGACATTCCCGTCATCACCTCCCTCCAAGTCTCTCCTGGTCTCCAAAAGCACTTTGTGAAGCACCAATGCATCTTTGTAGATCAGTGATTCAGGTTCGTTGTAGGTGCACGCGTTGTTGAACATCAGCACTAAGTCTTCCACCAAAGCATCAACATCCTGGTACTTGTTGGCCAGCATGTGGCTCTTCACCTTCTCCATGTCTATGGGTTTCTTGATAGCCACATAGTATTCTGGAAGCTCGGAGCGGGATGGAAGACGGAGGAAGATTGTGCTGAGACGCCGTCTACGCTTGTCGGTGTAGTTCTTCACTGCTTCATAGAGTTCATTGAGTTTCTGCTGCAGAGGAGTCAGGTACTTGGACTTTTTAGGAGAGATGCCACTCTTCCCTGGAATGGAAGTGGCACATGGTCAGTCGCAGCTTCCTAAGAGGATTGGTGTTATGTAGACTGAAACCCACAACTCCTAAGACTTAACTCCAAAAAAAAAATGTAATTCTTAAAATACTTTCAGTGTAACATGCAACAAATAAAAGTATTTGAAGGTTGAAAGGAGTAAATAGTGTGGCTCTGAGGAGCTTTCACAACATTGCTTCATTAGTTTGAGTGGTCCAGTTAATCTAATGGCGTGAGTATGGGGCGGGACTACCTATAAAAAGCAAGACATTGACTATACATGCAAATGGTGCGGAACAGGTACTGGAAAAGTTTAGGAAACGTCTTTTGGGAATAGAAATTTCAAACTTTTTCGGATTATACTACAATTGGTGATTTGTTGTAGTCTACCAATCATAAACTGTCCTACAAAGAGTGTATGGGGGGAGTGTATAATTTTGCTAAATTTCTAAACATTAAACCATCAAGCTTTTACTTTTGTGGAAAACGACAGGAAGCACTGGTTTATAAGCACTTCTTAATAAGAGGATAACTGGTGCATGTTCTCTGCCCAAATGCACACGTCGAGGAACCCAAACTAAGCACATGCAGAGTTTATTTGGAGCAGAATTTACTGTGAACCAAGCCGCTCCAAGACACTGAAAACACCAAATCATGTGCAAAACTAGACAGTGCTGTGCTTCACTCTGAAACACAAAACCCATATATTTATTGAATTAAATTGCAACCTTTATTATTTGATAATCACACTAAGCCATATTGCGATTTTGTTTGCTGTTTTGATTAATCATTGAACCCAAATTCAAAGTACGGTATACACATACAATGCTTTCAAAACATACTAATTTTCAGCTTGGGTGAAATGATGTCATCGTCATCTGGCGGAGGTCCAAGTTCCCTTCGTTTTTCTCTTAATACCTTCTCCAGAATGTTGGCGTCATTGTAAACCTAGAGTCAAACCAACAAGCTAGTCATGAAATAACAGAGCAGCTAGTATTTATACAACAAAAATGAGCTCAAAAAGCTCATTTACTCTATACAGTCTTTCCAATCTTAGTAGTAACCTTCAAACTCACTTGTGAACCTTCTTCATTGTAATGACGTGCATTACGGAACATCAGCTTCATGTCCTCCATCATGGCGTCCTCGCTGGGGTATCTGTCAGAGCGGATGTTGTGGTCGATGGTCCTCAGGTCCACTGGTTCCAGTATAATCTTGTAGTAGTCCGGGTAGTCTTTTTTTGAGGGCTTGACCATAAACAGGTCACAGAGTCTCCGGCCTGTGCCCATCTCCCGAGCCTCTGCCACAGCAGCGTACAGAGCCTTCATGCGGTTCTTCTTTGTGTTCTTCTTATAGCTGCCAGATTTGATACGTTAGGACCAAAAGCAACTGTCACCTTCGCATAGTGAAAGTTTTAAGACTATAACAAGCTCCCAACGTATAAGTATTTTACTAATGCTGTGAATGTACCTTTTGCGCTTGGTGCTGCCCCCATCAGAAAGAGTAGATGACAGCATGCTATCTCCATCTTCATCATCTCTCCTCGTCAGTTCTTTCCTCTTCATCTGAATATATACACACATACAGTAATTTAAGGGGGTCTGAATACTTTCCGTACCCACTGTATACCCAAATATAGATTGCATCTGGATTCTTTCTGGATGTCAAATGTTGGTGGAGCATGTTCACAGTTTTTGGGATGAACTATATATAGTTTCTTATATATAGTTTCCTATCTGTGATCCTGGAGCACAAAACCAGTCTTAAGTCGCTGGGGTAT
>NW_015558618.1:92264-108496 GCF_001515605.1 Sinocyclocheilus anshuiensis | reverse complement strand
GTCCTTCAGGTGTTTTTTAGCAAACTTTCATTTGTCTTGCACTGAGGAGAGGCTTCCGTCGGGCCACTCTGCCATAAAGCCCCGACTGGTGGAGGGCTGTAGTGATGGTTGACTTTCTACAACTTTCTGCCATCTCCCGACTGCATCTCTGGAGCTCAGCCACAGTGATCTTTGGGTTCTTCTTTACCTCTCTCACCAAGGCTCTTCTCCCCCGATAGCTCAGTTTGGCCGGACGGCCAGCTCTAGGAAGGGTTCTGGTCGTCCCAAACGTCTTCCATTTAAGGATTATGGAGGCCACTGTGCTCTTAGGAACCTTAAGTGCAGCAGAAATTTTTTTGTAACCTTGGCCAGATCTGTGCCTTGCCACAATTCTGTCTCTGAGCTCTTCAGGCAGTTCCTTTGACCTCATGATTCTCATTTGCTCTGACATGCACTGTGAGCTGTAAGGTCTTATATAGACAGGTGTGTGGCTTTCCTAATCAAGTCCAATCAGTATAATCAAACACAGCTGGACTCAAATGAAGGTGTAGAACCATCTCAAGGATGATCAGAAGAAATGGACAGCACCTGAGTTAAATATATGAGTGTCACAGCAAAGGGTCTGAATACTTAGGACCATGTGATATTTCAGTTTTTCTTTTTTAATAAACCTGCAAAAATGTCAACAATTCTGTGTTTTTCTGTCAATATGGGGTGCTGTGTGTACATTAATGAGGAAAAAAAATTAACTTAAATGATTTTAGTAAATGGCTGCAATATAACAAAGAGTGAAAAATTTAAGGGGGTCTGAATACTTTCCGTACCCACTGTATACCCAAATATAGATTGCATCTGGATTCTTTCTGGATGTCAAATGTTGGTGGAGCATGTTCACAGTTTTTGGGATGAACTATATATAGTTTCTTATATATAGTTTCCTATCTGTGATCCTGGAGCACAAAACCAGTCTTAAGTCGCTGGGGTATATTTGTAGCAATAGCCAAAAATACACTGTATGGTCAAAATTATAGATTTTTCTTTTATGCCAAAAATCATTAGGACATTAAGTAAAGATCATGTTCCATGCAGATAGATTTTTTTTGCCCCCTCAAGATTCCAGATTTTCAAATAGTTGTATCTCGGCCAAATCATACAAATCATTCATCAATGGAAAGCTTATTTATTCAGCTTTTAGATGATGTATACATCTCAATTTCGAAACATTGACCCTTATGACTGGTTTTGTGGTCCAGGGTCACATATACAGTATAGTTCATGTTTATAAGCCCTCAGTTCTCCCTTAGGCTTTGTAAGTTCTTGTTTGTAGATGGTGGTTTTCTCCTTTGTTGTTCCTGTTTCCTGAGCCCTTGTGATTAAAAGTATATTTCCTTGCTATTCCTCTTCAATAGAGTTTCTTCTTAAAACCACATTACGTAACAATAATACATATATTGTTGTTATAAATTAATACACAAGATATTGTTGGCACAAATTAAGAATATTTTCGCACAACTTGTTACATTGTGTCCACGCTGTACTAATTTGTTCCGTCATTTTAGTTACATTTTTGTCCATTAATATATGTTGGGAACAACTTCTTAATTTGTTTTTTGTTGGTTTCAAGGGATATTTGTCTTCATGAATAAGAGATAAGAGGGATTGCTTATGGAAATTAAAGGTTTATGGGAAGTTGTTTTGAAGCAGTGGAATAATAACACTTGCGGGATTTGTGTTTTTCAGACAAAGTCTTATAATTGAAACAGACGCAACTAAGATTATTCAACAAACTCTGCTCCTTTTTTATCATCATTACTTCGTCTCCTGCTTCTGTTCTTCACTTGGCTTTACTTAGTCAACTTCTTGGCTGATAGAAGACTGTTAATACAGTTTTAATACATAACACTGGTTTTGGTACCAGACAAGACTTGCTGTTAACAGGTTTTGGGTATTAGACAAATTTGTTGACTAGTTGTTCTGTTTCCAGACAAAATTGATTTTTGAACTCTGATCTAATGCAATAATATTCATGCACTTTTAAGAGTGGCTTAAATGGCCAAATACTTTTTGGGGTTGCATGTACACACAAAATAATCATTATCAATCAGTTATGTCAATCAATATTCTTGAACTCTCTTTTGTTCTTTGAGAAACTTGTCAAAGCACAAAGGATTAATTCCAACTGCACTGGTTATTGAGTTACTATAATTTACTTGGAACGTCTTTATTTGGAATGGATTTACATTACCTGCAATATATGCTGCAACTTTAGCACACGTTTGTAGATTTGAGAGTTGGGAACATTGTAGCGCTTTGCGTTCTCAAACATCAGGTTGAGGTCTGTGTCTATCTGTTCCACACTTTCATACTCATTGTTCTTCATCCTACTCCTGAGGAGAGATAAAATACATCACTGTGTGTTCAAAACTGAAGAACATGCATAGATGTTGTCCTACTGTACCTTATCTGCTGGAGGGAGATTGGATGGCTGATTTGCTGGAAGTAGTCGGGGTAATCTTTCCTGGAGGGAAGCTGAAAGAAGGGCTCGGCTAAAAGCTCTCCCTGGTTGTTCCTACAGCCCCGCACTGCCTCGTACATCTGGAAGATGGGGTTGCTCATGTCCATGCTGGAGTGGATGCTGTCAGCTTCTGACTCGCCCTCATCGTAATGAACAGAGCCTTAAGAACATGCAAACACTCCTCTAATTACTATATAAGCCAATAATGAGACATCAAAACATAATATACTGATGTTACATCTCTTCAACAGATGTCATCATGTGTGACGTACCGGTTAATATGGCGTCCTCTTCACTCTCTGAGCCATACTGTAGAGCAGTAGTGATGGAGGAGAGTCGGTCTCCCTGTGCAAACCTTCTGTTCCTGTTCACAAACACCAGTGCAAATACAACACTATATGTGACCCTGGAGCACAAAACCAGTCTTAAGTCGCTGGGGTATATTTGTAGCAATAGCCAAAAATACATTGTATGGGTCAAAATGATACGATTTTTCTTTTATGCCAAAAACCATTAGGATATTAAGTAAAGATCATGTTCCATGAAGATATTTAGTGAATTTCCTACCGTAAATATATCAAAACGTAATTTTTGATTATTAATATGCATTGCTAAAGACTTAATTTGGACAACTTTAAAGGTGATTTTCTCAATATTTAGATTTTTTTGCCCCCTCAGATTCCAGATTTTTTTTCAGCCAAATATTGTCCTATCCTAACAAACCATACATCAATGGAAAGCTTATTTATTCAGCTTTCAGATGATGTATAAATCTCAATTTTGAAAAATTGACACTTAAGGCTGGTTTTGTGGTCCAGGGTCACATATGTCAGAATATAAATGTTTGTTTGTAGATTAAAAAAAGTAAAAATGTTAAACCAAACACGGGGGTGGCACCACATGACAGTGAAGATGGTAAAACCACAACACTGTTTTATATATTACAGCACTGAAAAAATACTTCAAAGAACAACATGGTATCACAATGTTACATTCCTATAAAAGATGGATAGAACGCAATGCTGCTTTTTGGTACTATTTAATAGTATTTTTACTAAATTAAAATGTAAGAATAGACAGGGGTGATATCAGATGGTAGGAAATAATTATATAATTTAATAATAATTAGAGTTAAGAAATAGTATTATATTATATAACTAACAAATTGTGGTAAAAATGTAATGTGTACATTGTAATGTCAAATGTAATCCATAACATAACTTATCCTGATGCTGAAAACACATTTGATATAATTCAATAATAATTATAGATACTAGATATTATATTATATTATACGGTACATTGACTAAAGCTAAATATCTAGCTAAATAAAATTAAGTGTGTTATGGTAACATGAAATCCGTAACATAATTTACCTGATCCTGATGCTGCTTTTAATAGGTTCCGAATGTTCAAGCTCCAGTTTTCTCTGTGCAAAAATCTTTTTGATGGTGTTTGCATCCTGGAAATTCACATATACGAGTATGAGAATAAATATGAATATAACTCTAAGATATAAATATCAAAAGAATTTCAGTGACACCTTACTTTAAATACTTGTGATCCGGGTTCATTGTAGGTTTTGGCATTTTTGACTAACAAGTCAATGTCTTTAGTCATATGGTTTACACTTTTATAGAAGCCCATCTAGGGACAAAAAGAAACAAGCTTCAGTGTAAATCCATAATAAATGGCAATATTGTATATGAGCATGATCATAAAACAAGATACCTGTATTCGTTGTGCAATGGTCTTCAGATCTATTGGTTCTTTAATAACAGCATAATAATCTGGATATTGCTGAAAAAGAATGTTTAAATGAATAATAATAATAATATGATATTTTTGTGCAAGTGCTGGAATGAAATCGAGAGGACTACCACTTTAGAGGGAAGTCTCTGGAAAAGTTCACTAATGAGACGCCCGTGTTCGGTGTACATCAGCACAACTTCCAGAAGCTGCCCAAGAACTTCCTTAAGGCTCGAGATAGACTGTAAAAACAAAACGAACCAGAATGATTTGTCTGGACACATCTAAATCGCATTAGTACAGGTCCAAAGCATGAGATGTAGGACAATACTGAGACAAGATCTGGGGCTTCTGACCTCCTCCTCTGTGGCCCCTCCAGGGTTTTCCTGTGAGTCGTCATCGTCATCGTCTTCATCATAGTCCCCTCGCTGCACAAACTCATTTTTGGTGCGAATATACAGATCCCACAGTTTACAAGCCGCTCTGTACTCCGGAGTTTCTGGCTGCACAGGAAAAAAAGGTTTCAGTGTATTTTTTTGGAATAAGTGAATATCTGGTGGAGCTACAGAAAGAATACAAGAAACACTAATACACACAATAATTAAATCAGAATTTGATATATACACACTTTGTAGTATGTCTTGGCATTGTTGAATAAGAGCTGAAAATCAGCTGTGAGCTGCTCAACGTCGTCATACTCCTCCATCTTCAGCTTCTGCTGGATTTTCATCATGTCAATGGGCTGAGACACCACATCATAGTAATCCGGCTGGTTCCTGTAGGGAAGCATTATCTGTGTTATCCATTATGATGTTAACACTTATTTAATTTTTAGTTGATAGTAAACTATCAAAAGCTGTCAGACTGCCCAAATGGTTAAAGGGCAGAAATCTCTAATGTGTGACTGACCTTCTCTTTGGTGCTCTGATGAAGAGTTCACACAGCATCCTGCCCTGATCATCCTTATAGTCTCTGATAGTGTTGTACAACTCGTGACACACGGCAATCTGTAAAGGAAAAGCTTACTGAATAACATCTGCAATTTCCCTAAAGCAGAATGTGAAGTCATTTGATCTGTGAGGGCAGGATCAGGAGAGCCATTCATTGATTTAACTCACATTTCTGCATAACACATGAGGGGAAATGTGTTATTATGCAGTTTTTTAATATCAGAGACATTAAATACACAAACTCAATTGAACTCACGGGGTCAACAGTGGGGATGTTTGTGGTTCTTCTCCTCTTCCGACTGGTTGAAGGTATGGATGTGGTCTGGCTGTCCTCAAAATCTCCTCCGCTCACACTGCTGGACGGAGAAGTGGCTCTCCGTCGCTTTGAGCCCATTGTAAAAGCCCTTCACACAGAAAAAGGACATAATAACTCAAATAGTTGAAGAAAAAAATACTGTTGAATTTGTTAGCGGTACAGTATTTGTGGCTGAGGGGCCGCTCTTACAAACAACAAAGCACCATCATAACTACACTGTAAAAGAATATTGTTTTACAGAAAAAAAAAAAGAAATAAAAAAACTGTCAGCTGGGGTTGCCAAAATAATTGAGTAAAAATACAGTGAAATGTAAACACATTTACAACCTGCACATTTTACAGTTTAAAACTGTAATTTACAAAATAAAAGTATTCCATCGTTGGATATGGCAAATCCAACAGTGCTTTTCTGATGAATTTTCTGCTGAAGGCCTGATACTAAACGATGTTGTGTACCCGTAACTTATACTGATAACCTCCATAATAACACAGGTGGTAGAGAGGAAGTTACATCACAATCAAAGCTACCACAAGTAGCTTTTCTGCAAGCTGAGAGAAATACTAGAAAGTGAAAGTGACGTGACATGTGGCCAAGTATGGTGACCCATACTCGGAATTAGTGCTCTGCATTTAACCCATCCAAAGTGCGCACACACACAGCAGTGAACACACACACACCCGGAGCAGTAGAAGGTGCACAGTGTCATACAAACAAATTCTAAACACCATCATGGTAACACACACTAAAACAATGCATTATACATGAATTAAACAACATGAGTTGTATCATAAAACCCTAATATACATAACTGACAAACATAAACTATTACCACAGTTATTTAAATAAAATATCGTCAAATTTGAGCTGTCACAGGGAATCGATTTTTTCATTGTAAATTATAAGATGACTTGTTCTTTTTCACTTCCACAAACTGTACATTTAACAGTTTTTTACAGTAAGGTTATCGCTAAGGGAACTTAGAGTCAACCAATTAACAGCATCGTTACAGTCTTTTACAGTTAACATTTCTATCGTTATTTTATAGTGTAGTTAGATATAATTGTGGTAATTTAAGCCAACACTGTAATCAATACATTTCACAAAGAATCTGAAAACTTCTTCGAATGACATCAAATATTAGTTTATATATAATTCATAATAGTAACAATTACTATAGTAACTGATATTTTGGTTGAAACTATGCTTATCATGGGTAAGCCAACACAAATGTGTTTTCAAATCAAATTAGACGTATTTTGTTAACAAATGGATTATTGTTGTCTCTGTCATGAATTAACAGTAAGCTTCTTAGAGTAATCCTACAGTAATACTTTTTATTACTATTTACCAACAGAGTTATTATGCCTAGACACCCATTTGCCAGTGTCGTTTTTACAAAAATGTGCCATGGTAGCCATAGTTCCCCTAAAAAACAATAGTTACTCCAATTAGTATATGTAAAGCGTCTGCTAAATGATTAAATGTAAATGTAAACAAAACCACTCAGGTAAAGTGGTCACTACTATCACAAAAATAAATAAATATCATATTTTCTTTACATTAATCATTATAACTATGGATATTGGTGGAAAATGCTTAGGGTCCAACAGGAAATTGTTTTCAAATCACAGTATTTAATGCAAGTATACCTTTTTTTTACACAATGGAGTATTATTGACGTAGCAGTAATCCTGTTAAAGAAATACTTAAGTGCAGTGATGCTTGTTAATGCCAGCTTAATAACAGCATTAGTGGCAACTGATAGGTCTAAATAGTCATGTGTATCCATGTATAGTCAAGATATCCATTTTTGAAACTGTGTGTAAAAATAAAACTGCACAAGAAGCTGCATATCAACACGGCTTCTGTCTGCTTTTTATTATGCTGTAATTACAATAACAGCTCATACATGAGCGATGTGCATCTATGAGACACTGCGTGAACCTGTGATTAGCTGCATTTATTATCATGACCGATGACCAATGCTCTTCAACAGTGTTTGCAGGGTTCCGAGTGTCTGCAGCACGATGATGATGATGATGATGATGCTGGTGATGAAGGTGGGACCGCTATGTGTCTGACTCTGCAGACACAAGCTGTGTGACACATGTATCAGCACAGGATAAAAACAAAGCCACGCACACACACTCACACTCACACGCACTGGGCCATGCAACGCTTTGCGTGATGATGCTCGCGCTTTATTACAGCATGAACAGCAGACAATACACAGCGCGCGAGCTGCAGGCCTTACCGTCCGTGTCTGATCAGCTGCCTCTGAGAGCTGTCTGAGGACTGACACACACGCAACACGGAGGAGTCTGATTGATTTATTAAATAAAACCAAGAGGGAGAACAATTAACCCTTTACTGTGCGAAAGCGGAAGCGGAAGTGAGGAACAGAGACACGTGCTGCGCTGTGTGTGCGTGTGTGTGCCTGTTTTTCTATTCTGGTGGGGACTTAAACCTGATTACACACAGACTCATGGGGACTCGTGTCACGGTGGGGACCTAAATTGAGGTCCCCACGGGTAAACAAGCTAATAAATCACACAGAATTAAGTTTTTTGAAAATCTAAAAATGCAGAAAGTTTCCTGTGAGGGGTAGGTTTAGGTGTGGGGTTGGTGTAGGGCAATAGAATATACGGTCTGTACAGTAGAAAAACCATTACGCCTATGGAGAGTCCCCACAAGGATAGCAAACCAGACGTGTGTGTGTGTGTGTGAGTGAGAGAGAGAGGAGCGCGTGCTGGAGCATCGATAGACATGAAGAGACCGAGTGAGTATATAATCTAAAAAAAAAATATATATATATATATATATGGCTTTAACCATACAAACCCTACGGAAATCCTTATATTTACCAGTTGCTCGTTATAAGGACGTAATAAGCCGTCGGAAGTTGTAAAACACACTGACAAAACTCATGTGTCTGTTTTGTAGAGTTGAAGAAGGCGAGCAAACGCCTATCATGCGCCAAACGCTTCAAAATACAAAAGAAGGTAAGAGGTTTTAACTGTCCGTGCACGATATATAAGTGAACAGAGGCTTTGGTTGCGACCTGGTTGTTGTCAGCAAACTAGAGCTTAAAATCGCTAACAAAAAGTACCATGTTTTTACTGTGGTGTCGATAAGAGGTTTAGTAAATGCGTGTGTCTCTCTGTGTGTGAATCCAAGTACCAATGTGATACCTTTTCATACTGTTTTTTTTTTATATATATATATATATTAACTGTATTTTTGCATGTTCCACTTTCAGTGCATTACTGTTTTGTAAGTTATTTATATGTTGTCAAAGTCATGTTATAAGTTTGTGTTTGTCCTATATTAGAGATGTGCCAATATTCAAATTATGGGTGATATTAATAGGTCTAAATTGTTATTGCCAGCATTATTTTTATATTTTTGTCAGTATTAAAATGCAGTACTATTTTGCCTAAATAAAAGAAATTAAGTCATAAAAAATGAAATAGAACATTAATATATATTGTTTCAAATGCTACCAAATGCGTTTCAGCTTTATAATCTACTGTATGTAAAGAAAAACAAATTGAGATCAAATTAATTAAAATTGTATTAAATTATTAGTGTTTTAAGCATATATTATAAGTGAGCATTGGATTAAATGTGGTTTTGATATATTGTGCATTGCTATATTACACTGGTATGCATATATACCAAACTATGCAAAATTTGGGGACAGTATGTTTTTTTTATTTAAATTATTATTATTTTTTTTTCAGCAAGGATGCATTAAATTGATCAAAAGTGGAAGTAAATACTTTTACATTGTTACAAAATATTTCTATTTCAAATAAATCCTGTTCCTTTGAACTTAATATTCATCAAAGAATCCTGAAAAAAATGCATTATGGTTTCCACAAGTGTGATGATGATGATAATACATGTTTCTTAAGCAGCAAATCAGCATTATTAGAAGGAAGTCTGGCTTAATAGCCGCCGTTATTCAGCTTCGCCATCACAGGAATACATGACATTTTAAAATATATTCAAATAGGAAACAGTTATTTAAAATTGTAACACAATTTCACAATATTTTTGATCAAATAAATGCATCCTTGAGCGTAAGTGACTTCTTTTAATGGTAGTGTTTATGCTTATGTTTGTGTCTTTTAAAATGCTCTAAAAAGTGTCCCGGATGCCTTATGTGTCTAAATCTATTACTCCTCCTCTATTGTAAGGTTCGGGAGCATAACCGTAAATTACGGAAAGAGGCAAAGAAGAAAGGGATAAGCCGAAAGCCGAAGAAAGATATTGGAGTACCAAACAGTGCACCTTTTAAAGAGGAAGTGCTTCGAGAAGCTGAGCAGAGAAAACAGGAGGTATGATTATTACTAAAACCACAGACACTGCAAAACCACATATTTCCATATTACATATTGACTGCACAGTTAATAACTGGACTTCACAGTGTTCGGTGCATATGTTACTGGAACATGCTTCTTTGCACTAAACTGATTGTGTGTTGTTCTCCAAGCTTGAAACTCTGAAAGAGCAAAACAAGATTGCAAAACAGCAAGAAAGAGCTGCAAAGAGGAAGAAGGAGAAAGAAGCAGCCAGTGCTGGAGACGAACCTGCAACTAAGAAAGCTAAAAAGGTAAGAAATGTAGAAATGGTTACTATATAAGTAGCTTACTGGCTCGAGCAACACTGCTAACTTTGTTCATTTGCAGGTGGCGAAAGCTAAAGAAGCAAAGGCTGCAATAGTTAAAGAGAGAAGCACTAGAACATTCAAATGCTGCGAGCTGAACAAGGCAAGTTGACAAACTGATGGCCAGCACTTGACAATAATATACTCCTAAATCTGTGATGTCTCTAGCATGACCAGAGTTGTTATTCACAAGTTCGATATTACATTGGCTTGAATTTTTGTGCAGGTGATTGAGGAATCTGACGTGATCGTGGAGGTTTTGGATGCCAGAGATCCTCTGGGCTGCCGCTGTCCTCAGCTGGAGGAAACCGTCCTGAAACACGAGGGAACGAAAAAACTCTTGTTCGTATTGAACAAAATAGGTAGACAGCAGCTTGCATTGCCTTACACTTCAAGTCGTGAAGTTCCTAAGATGGAAATTGGTTATTAAAGTCTGTTTTTACTTTATAGATCTTGTTCCTAAAGATAACGTAGAGAAATGGCTCCGGTATCTTGAAGCTGAGTGTCCTACTTTTCTCTTCAAAGCATCAATGCAGCTACAGGACAGAACGGTGGTATGTATATGTGATCCCAAAATGCAGCGAATTCCCAAATTAAACGGGATATGCAATGAGGGAAAAACAAATGTTGGGTGGGACTTTTTAATCTATCCAGAATTGATCAGATACTACCAATTAAAAGTTTGGGGTCAGTAAGATATGTTTGTGTTTTTGAAAGAAATCTCTTATGCTCACCTTCGAAATCCTTTGAAACAATAGAAATGTCTTTACTGACACTTGATCAATTGAATGTCTCATTGCTAAAGAAACATTAATTTCATGAGGAAAAAAAATGTAATGACCTCATACTATTCTATACTATTAGCATTAGTATAGCAAAAAACAACAAAGAGATTGATTTCAAAGCTTGGCAGATATTGTCATCTCATAATCTCTATTTTACAGCAACAGAGAGGAATTAATGCAGTTCTGGATCACAGCAGAGCAGCTTCATGTTTTGGAAGAGACTGTCTCCTACAGACGCTTACTGATTTGGCTGACAAGAAGGATGCTGAGACCATGCTTAAAGTTGGTGTTGTCGGTAAGATTTCTTGTCATTTGTATGGACCACAGTAACGTAATGAGGCAAGAGGCATTGCTGACAAATAATCCAACTTTAAAATCAGTTTTCTTTTGACTCTTATTTGTTTTTATCTTGACTTTAGGTTTCCCTAATGTTGGAAAGAGCAGTATCATCAATAGTCTGAAAGAAATCCGAGTGTGTCATGTTGGTGTGCAGAGAGGAGTGACCAGGTAAAGCTTCACTATTTGGTGTCCTTGCAGATGTGAATTTGAAGCATGATGAACTGTATTGGACTGACCAAAGCATGAAGTCTTCAATCAATCCAACACTGAGCTTCATATCCCACAATGCATTTCTGCTGCAAGGCATTGAGGTACCGCCGCAATAACATTCTTCCCCCCTCCATGTAGATGCAAGCAGGAAGTGCATATTACTAAGAGGGTGAAGATGATTGATAGTCCAGGGATTGTGGCGGCTCCCAGTAGCCCAGGGGATGCGATGGCCCTCAGGAGCCTGCAGGTAGAGGAGAAGGAGGAGAGTCCACTGGAAGCGGTCAGGACTCTGCTCAAACAGTGCAATCAGCAGCATGTAAGGAACATCACTGCTCATGACAGCCAAACTGGAGGTTTGTGGTTTAAGTTCATGTCTGTTAGCTTTAAAGAGATATTTCACCCGAAAATGGAAATTCTGTCATTTACTCGTCTTTATGTTGTTCTAAACCTGTATGAGTTTCTTTCTTCTATTTAACACGGAAGAAGAAATGTTGAAGAATAAGAGTGACCAAACATCCCTTTAATGCTCAAACTTCATACTCTCCTGAATTGGTTACAAAGGAAGTGGATGGAATTTATTCATTTTGAAAGCATCAACATCACTTATGTCCAGTTTCTAAAATGAAGGGGCATTTCATAGAATGTAGCAAAACTTCAACAGTGGAAATACTTTTTCAGGAGTCAATTTACTGTATTTTAAGGGGGTTATTTCTCTTTAAGCTCATACAGTAAGAGCATCTTTTCTCATGTGTCTCTTTCAGATAATGTTACAGTATAATGTCCCAGACTGAGTTCTTGACTGCCTTTTCCAAAAAAACGAGGCTTCTTGCAGAAAGGAGGCGTTCCTAACACAGAGCTGGCAGCCATGACATACATTTTCTGAACGAACGAATGTTGTAGTTTCCAGTAACATAAAACAGCAGAACACAAACTAACTTGGCACTGCGCTCCATCCAGAACTCAAGCTGGCTGGTGATATTCTGCTGCTTCCACTCAGTTAAATTGGCCACAAAGACTCCAGGATTGAACGAGCAAGTGTTCGCTCTCATTCCAAGCTTCTTGATCGCCTCTTTTTTGAAGTCCAGAAAAGCAATATAGCTGTTCTGCATCATGTAAAATAAATATGCAAATCCATGTAAATATATAAACTAGTAATGGAATATATGTTCTGAAAACTTTCTTTGAAAGTCACTGAGTGGTATGACCAATTTCTTACGGTTAAAACTGGTTTATATGTTTAAAAACCATATGGCTGTGTTTGGATAATGAAAGATACTGCATAATAAGTCTAAAGAAAAAAAAACCCATCTTATTCTGTATTCTAATTTTTCTCCATTCATCTTCGCCATCCAGCTGAGTTATAGTATTTTGATGAATTTCTATGTACAGTGTGAATTCTGGATCAGAACAGTACGATCGTACCTGATTTCCAGCTCCTCTGACGATGCCTTTAGAGGACGCAGAGTCACAGTCCTCTGAGAAAGCTGCTGCATGTCCCAACTTAATACTGCTGTCGAAAAGCTCCTGAATGTCCCCTAAACCACAGAAAAGAATACAATCAATGCTTATTACGGTTACTTACTGTATTTGAATGGAAACTGCACTGTATCAAACTACTACTATTTCTGCAGCATACAGACAACAAATACAAATAACTATTGTTTAATATAGAAAGCTGCATTTTCAGACCTCAGCAAACTTCTAAGGGAGGCTCAAGATGACTTCAAATGTTTTGAAAAGACAAAACAAGCTTTACAATAAAATAACTACACATCTAGATGTGTCAGATATTTCTTTTTTGATATTTTTCTTATAATCTAGATATTTATTATTATAATCGAGCCCCAAACTTCTGGAAATCTTTCATTTTAATTATATATCATTTTCAATCTTTTCATCTATGAGCACTCCTAATTCCTGTAAATGTTGCAGTGATAGTGCCTTCAAATATTGCTGTGAACATTGTGGGCCTAGAGGACAAAAAGGTTGGACCACTGCCCTACAAATTTTCTTTCAAACATAATTACTCATTTATAACTCCACAAAGTTACATATTCAAAAATACATTTAAAAAAAAATTAATTGAGGCGAGGACAGGTGTTTTTCTTATTCTAGACAAGCGGCAACCTCCCGCTCTCTCTCCTGAAGCCAACAAGGAAGTGACTTAAACTGTAATTCGTCAACTGGCCGCTAGAGGCTGGCTGCAAAAGTGAGTCAATCCCATAGACTCCCCATGTTAAAATGCACAACTTTACAACAGAAAAAAACATGTTTACAGCCTGGTTCAAAAAAAGATTTTGGTCTATATAGCTAATTTTGCCCTTCATGACAACTGTGAGGGGGGTGAATTTTTTTTATAACTCATCCGTTTAAATTATATTAAGCCTTAAAGTTCTGCATAATTAAGGGCGTGGCCACTTGAGTGACAGGTGGATTGCCGCTGCTGTCACCACCGTCGAGCTAGGTGGGCGTGGCTTCAGCAACCTGCTCCCGCCTCTTTGCCCATTTTTGATTATCCGGGAGTGACGCGCGGTGACGCGCTGCCAAGATGGCGACGGCCGCCTCCGCCCACTTTTGAGCTTCAAAAACGCTCTTCGGAAATCTACGGGTGACGTCACGGACACTACGTCCATGTTTCTATACAGTCTATGATTCTAGAGACTATTAGATTGGACAAAAATTTGGTTATGCCCCTAAGGACAAAACTAGAATTCTGGGGTTTATAAAAAATACAAACTATAAAATTACGCACTTTACCTTGTACAATAACATCATCATCCAGGTAAATTACTTTCTCTGCTTCCGGCAAGAAAACAGGCAAGAAGAATCTAGCAAAGGTCAACTAGAAAAATAAGATACATACATAGTTACAATACATCATTTCCATTTTCACAACACCAAACAGTCTTATTTAAATAGAAGCACTTGCGATTGATTACCGGCTTCACTGCCTCCACCTTCTGAGGATCAGTAGGAATCTTTCCTGTGAGGATCTTCAGATCAAATACGATAATTTTGTGCTTCAAGTCAGTCTTACTCAACCATGTTCTGGAATGAGAAATAATCATGTTAATCATGAAACATTACATACTTTAATAAACCACTGTAATGCAATACAAGGTGTACCTAAGATGGACCACCGACTCATTTAGTGTCACTATACTGAATACTACATTGGCTTTGCTGTTGCGGTAGATGCTGTTCATGGCGGTGACAGTAGCTCCCAGTCTCTCCTCTGGAGCGGTGATGACCACTGGAATCTCATCTCCTGTCCTGATGACCTTATGATCCGACAGGAAGTCCGTCTCAAAGGGCAGCACCATCCCAGACGCTGTGTCTGCAAACGCACAGGAAAATCAGCGAGGGGGTGCATTTCGTGCTAAAAAAACTTTTAAACTTCACTAACATTAATATATTCATACCTGGATTCTCTTGCTTCAGGAAATCATTGAGATTCAGCAGATTCCGATGCAAAATAATTAAAAAGGCGATGACAAGCAGAACAAGAATAACCACGTTCACTGGGAAAGACAAGATGTCAAATAGAAGTTGTCAAATATTTAAGTAATTGCCATATATACACATACATACATACATACTGTACATATACACACATACTGTATATATACACACACACACACGCATAAGATCAAAAGTTTACATACACCTTGCAGAATCTGCAAAATGTTACTTATTTGACCAAAAGAGGGATCATACAAAATGCATGTTATTTTTTATTTAGTACTGGCCTGAATCAGATATTTCACATAAAATATATTGTCCACAAGAGAAAATAATAGTTGACTTTATAAAAATGACCCCGTTCAAAAGTTTACATACACTTGATTGTTAATACTGTGTTGTTACCTGAATGATCCACAGCTTGTTTTTGTTTTGTTTTTTGTTACACACACACACACACACATATATATATATATACATACACACACATACACACACATACATATATATACATATATATATATATATGTATGTGTGTACATACAATGTATATATCAATATATAATGTTTGTGTGTTTAACTATAACTATATTAAAATATATTCACCTCTGCGTACAGTCATGGCACTCGAGCAACAGCACAATTCTGGATCAAAGCAAACATTAAATTAGTAAACAGCAAAGAAAACAACAGAAATGTGTATTTAACTGAGGACTAATTGGAATATAAAACAAGCAGGTTAAAATTTAAATCACACAAGGAAAAAAAATACTGCATATACAAACAAAATGCATTTTGGCAAAGAAGCAACTTGAAAACTGTTGAAAGGCAAAACCGTGAAAAATGCCGGTGTACAAACCTGCTTAGTTATAATGTCTGGACTCTCTTTGGCTCTTCATCCAAAACGCCAACTCAACATCAACAGGTCCAGTTACCCTTGAGTCCTGCACAGAACACGCCACAGCCGAAAAGACCTTTCACTGAAACATATGCTACAGTGATAGAGCACAACCGCAGCGAGTGAATCTTGTTAAGTGAACGACATTTCCTAAACTTTCATGTACTGACTCGTCTGCTTTTGTCCTTTCAAAGACTGACAGCAGCAAGAGCCAATAGAATTCGAGTGTGGTCTGTGAAGGAGCATTTCATTGGCCTGACACACTAAACGAACCGCCCCCTTCACAGAACGAGTCGATTGTTTGGAGTCTTGAATGTTACACACATTCTTTCTCAATGTTATTATTTTATCAAACT